>NC_090660.1:98722786-99067286 GCF_013368605.1 Nyctibius grandis
TGGGCAAAAGCCCTGCAGCAAGACACCAGGAGTCAGGCTTCTCGGGGCTGAGGTCCGCATCTGGCTATGTGATGGAATGTGGGAAGCAGGACAAGAAGATGCGCTTGTCACATGAGCCAGGGGCAAAGTGGGGATGCCAGGACAATATGTCCCTAATGCATGACTTGTGTGCAACATTGTCCTGTGATCTGATGGGGTAACTGCATTCCTGTCACAGGATCTGTGTGAAGGAGAGAACCTTTTTGAATATCCCCTACATCCCAGCTCTTTCTTGTCGCTGTTGTTCAAACCCAGCCACTCGAAGAAGGAGAAAGTTCAGACTATGCCATTGGCATCATTGCGTACTGATCACACTTTGGGACTGGTGGCAGGAGCTCAAAAGGATTATTCACAGTCCCTCGAGCTGCCAAAGCGGCCATCCACTGCAGAGCAGCAGGAGTGCTTCCCTGGCTCGTGGGAGGACGTGTCTGTTAGGACAGCGATGGCCTCGACTGTAGGATGTGTCTGCTAAGACAGCAATGTCCTCAGCTGCAGGACTTGCCTTGTCATCCCCATCTATCCCTGAGCACTTGCAGTTCAGATTCCTGGGTGCCAAGAAGATTGACAGGTACCTAGCCATGGTCAAAGTGGTCATGATAACAGTCTCACTCCTCAAAACAGGAACAACTTGTGCATTGGCCAGAGACTGCCCCAATTATGTCTCTCAGTGGATGGTGCTGCAGCCTCACAGATGTCATTTCCAGCTTGAGTGGCACAGCAAGGCTGTCACCTTTTTCTTGCACATTGGGCTGGATGCTCTTCTGCTACCAGATAGTTCAGACTTCTCCTGCCCCATGTAGTCTTTGTGTTTCCATGGTCTGGCTGCACTTGGTTGGAGTGTTGTGTTGTCAATCCTGTGGTACAATTCTGGACAACAGTGCGGATGATACACCCACGATTTTTTTTGATCTGTCCTCCTCCAGTCAAGGAGATTGAGTCTGATAAAGTGAGTGTGACCACAGAAGCATGTGGGCAGAGTCACCAGAGGTGCGAAGTCTTAAACACAAAATAGGGAATGACCTGGAGGGTGTTCAGCTGCAAAGTTAGAGGAGGGTAGAGATTTGGATTGTCCTATTACAATGGTGGCATTAGCTGTGAGCGCCCCTGTGCCAGCCTGCGTTGCTCACTGGGGTGGCACATGCCCAGGCTGGCTGACTGCAGGTACTTGAGACCATGGGTGGCAGGGAGGTGTGTGCCATTGGCTAGAGAGATGCACAGCATGAGGTCCTTCAATGCAGGTAGCCACTGGCTACCTGGGCACGTCTGACCTGCGCTGTGCTGTGTATGATCATCTGGAGGCAGCAAAAATACATGGTCATGGATCAGGGAAGAACCCAGAGAAGGTGTGAGCCAGAGGAACCACCCAATGGTTCTAGGCAGGACCAGAAGTCAAGACATATATCAAAGGACAGGAAAAGGCTTAGAAGCAGCTGCAAAGGGTTCATATCATTAACAGGTGGATTAATTGCAAGCACTGCTTGGAGCAGGCAATCATCGTTCAACCCTCAGCTCCAAGGCTAGCCAGGGGAGTGTCCTTATTTAGCAGCAGGTCACAGATGCGGAGAGCCCTAGCAGAATGAGTGTCTTTTTTTTTGTGAGTGATATATTTTGAATCCAAATTTACAAGGGACCTCTTTTAGTAATAAATACATACTAAATCAGGGAAAATCTTAGAGATCTCCTTTTACTGTGTTTGCAAAGGCATCTTTTCATATCAGGCCAAAAAGTGGATTAATAGTACAAAATAAAAAAGAGCTAAAGCAGCCAACATCAAAGTCATGGCTGCACTGCTGCAGTGTCCCATCACTGGGCATCAGCTTGCTGGAACTGTGTCCATTCCAGTGTTTTGTTAAAATACTGCATTGGGAACAGTAATTAAACAGATTCTGATGATGGTTTTTAACACATGCCAGCTGGCTCCTAGCCAGTGTCAAAGCAGAAACATTGTGCAAACTCATGGTCAATGATGACTTTGATCTTTGAAGGGCTTTGTAGTGGTGGAAGGAAATGGGAGGATAGGAGGGAGGGAGAAGGGTGCAAGCAGTGGGGAGAAAAAAGTAATATGCACTGGAGTGGAAATTATCTCCTGCACCTTGACAAAGGCGGTGGGTGCTTTCTTCCTTCCCCTCTTTCTTTATGTGGGGCAGTGGGCACAGTCATAAACTTTATCATAAAGGCACAGTTTTGTTAATGGCAACCCATATGAGTAACAGAAGTCCCTTGAATATTCCCATGTGTGTGCCATTGGGATTTCTCTGTGAGTGACTTCATCTGCACTCTGGCTTGCAGTAGCTGGCCCTGCCAGCGTATTAATGTGCAATGGACACTGGATGGTGTTGGGGTCCTTCAGGACAGAACCTGGGACAAAGGTGGAGAAGAGATCTTCTGTGGCCAAGAAAATCATAAGCACACATGCTATTCAAATTATCTGCTTAGACATTGTCTGAAACACTACAAGAGCCCTTTAGACACAATGAAGATTGTTGCTACTGTCCCACAAGGTTCTCTGTTTAGGTGTTGCATGAAGAAGGATCAGGGGTAAAGGACAACCACAACTGGCAAGAACGAGCAGAGAGGGATGTCTCTACAGTTCTGAACACTTAGTTTAAATTTTATATGAATTTCCTATGTTACCAGTTAGCAATGGGCATGAAGAAGGAGAATTACAGTGTCCTTTTTAAGCCTTAGAAATATGCAGATGGTTTAGGTAGATGATAGTGCTGATTTCCAGGCGTAATGCTAGCTGTGCCATGGTTAGCAATGAACCCGTGTTCCCAGGCTGTGCTGGAGGGCTCTGAATATTGGTGTGCTCTCTCTCAAGTGAACCTCACTTCAGAGATTGCAGCTGCTTTTCATCATAGAATCATAGAATGGTTTGGGTTGGAAGGGAACTTGAAGATATCTAGTTCCAACCCCCCTGCCATGGGAAGGGACACCTGCCATTACACCAGGTTGCTCGAAGCCCCATCCAACCTGGCCTTGAACACTGCCAGGGAAGGGGCATCCACAACTGCTCTGAGCAACATGTTGCAGTGTCTCACCACCCTCACAGGAAAGAATTTCTTCCTAAAACCTAATCTAAATCTACCCTCTTGCAGTTTAAAGCTGTTACCCCTTGTCCTATCACTACATGCCCTTGTAAAAAGTCTCTCTCCAGCTTTCCTGTAGGCCCCGTTCAGGTACTGGACAGCTGCTATAAGGTCTTCCCGGAGCCTTCTCTTCTCCAGGTTGAACAGCCCCAACTCTCTCAGCCTGTCCTCATGAGAGGTGCTCCAGCCCTCTGATCATCTTCGTGGCCCTCCTCTGGACTCGTTCCAACAGCTCCATGTCCTTCTTCTGTTGGGGGCCCCAGAGCTGGATGCAGTACTCCAGGTGGGGTCTCACGAGAGTGGAGTAGAGGGGCAGAATCACCTCCCTTGACCTGCTGGCCACACTGCTTTTGATGCAGCCCAGGATACGGTTGGCCTTCTGGGCTGCAAGTGCACATTGCTGGCTCATGTTGAGCTTCTCATCAGCCATCACCCCCAAGTCCTTCTCCTCAGGGCTGCTGTCAGTCCATTCTCTGCCCAGCCTGTATTTGTGCTTGGAATTGCCCCGACCCATGTGCAGGACCTTGCACGTGCCCTCACTGAACTTCATGCAGTTCGCATGGACCCACCTCTCAAGCCTGTCAAGGTCCCTCTGGATGGCATCCTTTCCCTCCAGCATGTTGACCGCACCACACAGCTTGGTGTTGTCAGCAAACTTGCTGAGGGTGCACTCAATTCCACTGTCCATGTTGCCGACGAAGATGTTAAATAGCCCCAGGCCCAATAGGGACCGCTGAGGAACACCACTCGTCACTAGTCTCCACTTGGACATTGAGCCATTGACATCTTTCTTGGACATCTTTGAGTGCGACCATCCAGCCAATTCTTTATCCACCGAGTGGTCCATCCACCGAGTCCATGTCTCTCCAATTTAGAGAGAAGGATGTAATGTGGGACAGTGTCAAATGCTTTGCACAAGTCCAGGTAGATGACATCAGTTGCTCTTCCCTTATCCACCAATGCTGTTAGCCCATCATAGAAGGCCACCAAGTTTGTCAGGCACGATTTGCCCTTTGTGAAGCCATGTTGGCTGTCACCCATCACCTCCTTGATTTCCATCTGCCTTAGTATATTTTCCAGGAGGATCTGCTCCATGATCTTGCTGGGCACAGAGGTGAGACTGACTGGCTTGTAGCTCCCCAGGTCTTCCTTTTTTACCTTCTTGAAGATGGGGGTTATGTTTCCCCTTTCCAGTCAGTGGGGACTTCACCAGACTGCCACGACTTCTCAAAAATGATGGATGGCAGCTTAGCAACTTCATCTGCCCGTTCCCTCAGGACCCGCGGATACACCTCATCATGTCCCATGGACTTGTGGTACCTTCAGGTTCCTTAGATGGTCTCGAACCTGACCTCATCCTGCAGTGGGTGGTTCTTCGTTCTCCCAGTCCCTGCCTTTGCTTTCTGCAACTTGGGCAGTGTGACTAGAGCACTTGCCGGTGAAGACTGAGGCAAAAAAGTCCTTTACTCTAATATTCTTATGAAATTCTTCACAGAAGTAGGATTGGCTTGACAGTGCAATGCTTCTGTAGTAGCACAGGAAAGCTGGAAAATGTTACAAATATCTTCACATTGAAAAAAAAATCTTCATTTCCTTTCCAAATTCTTCTCTAGTGTTAGATGATGACACTCATGATTTTTCCCTCTTTCTTCTTTTCTGTAATGAATGACATTTTAAATTCATTAAATTCCAACTCTGGAAGGACACATTCAGCAGCCATGGGGTTTTGGTGTCACTCCTAAGAATTTCAAATAATAAAGTCCTTAATGAGTTCTACTGTGCTTTTGCTTGCACAAAAGATGCTGTTAGTGAGAAAAACCTTTATTTTAGTTCAAGGGCTCTAGCAGACAGCTGAGTTAAGTAACTAACCTTGCATCAGCTGAGCTCCCGTACATGTCAATAATCATCTGTGTGCACTCCTCACCCGCTCTAATCGCGAGGTAAGGCAACTCAGCATGAACTCTGGTGGGAGAGTTTTAAGCTAAATCATTTCCTCCACAACTGAATGACAGTAGTTCAGTTTTGTGTCTGAGCCACAAGAAAACAATAAGCTGGAAAAGATAAGAGTGTTGTTTACAGGATAGCGCCTGGCCCCACTACGAAGAGACCTTGAACTGGAATGTAAGTACAAGCAATCTGTGAATCAGTCTTGCATTTTATACCAGTCAGGTCCTCTGTGTGGACGTATTTAATTGATTTACAACTGAATAATAGCGAAGAAATTTATGTAAATCAATTCTAAAGCAATTTAAGTGTGCACAATGTAGCTCATCCTCTTAATTAAAATCCTATTAATTACTGCAGGTTTTTTGTTTATACAAAACATATTGCAAAGTTCTTCGGATGATGGTACATCTTGAGCTCTGACAGCAAAAATGGCCATGGCATTGAATCCCCCAGCAATACACAGGTGTACAAATGCCATGTCCAGAAAAAAGATCCTGGCAACTGTGTCCACCATGGACTTAAGGTAAGATAATTTCCCATGTGCTTCTCCGATGTGCCTCACATAATTTGAGCATTCTTGCTTTCTAAGTTTGTTTGGATACTGAGGCAGACTTGCAGAGACGTGCTAATGGAGGGCAGCAGGAACTCGGAGGTTCTCCCTCAACATAATGGAGACCCTCCTGCATGTACCCACTTGGTTTCCCTGTTGACTTCCAGGAAAGAGACCCGAAATCACAGCAGGCCTAACTAAAAAGCACAGTCCTTTGGTCATTATTTTAGTGCTATGACAAAATCCTTGTTCAAAAGCCTGGGAAGGAAGAGCAGCTCTTGCTGCTGCAGCAGGAAGGACCAAAGCAGGTCAGCAGCCACTGCTGGAGGAGCAGCCTCTTCCCACAGGGCTCTCAGCCACCCCCGCTCCCAGGTCAGCAGTCCTCCAACATAGGACAACACGTCTGAATTGTCCCCACCCCACGAGAAGCCAGGAACCAGGCCTGCAGCCCAACCAAAGGAGTTACTCTGCTTCAGAGGGTGCGCTGGTGCCTCTGTTCCGGCGCTGCCTGCCCGGGACGCTGCTCCGAGCGCTGTGGGGAGCTGCTGGCACTGCAAGGCTGCGCTGCAGCTGGAATATTCACCACCTGCATTTTTAATTGGATTTTTCCCAGATGATGGATAAACACATGTGCACACACAGAGATCATAATGCTAAATAACCACCTCACAGGTCATTGATTAACCTCACCTTTCACAGATACACATAGAACTTACAGCTTTTACAGTAACAACAGGAGCCAATAATAAATGCTATGTCCTGTAATGGGCACCTGCTCTAACTGCAGTAACATGGCTGCCATCATCAGTACTTACTGCACACGCTCTTTTGGGAATGACCCTCCACCTAAAAATAAAGGGATCGCATCCAACTCCTAGAGACACCAATGGCAGCTTTGTTGGCTTGGGACTGCAAGCGGCTCAGTCATGGCATGGAAAGGCATTTGTAGCCATTTATCCATCCAGAGCTCTTTTTCTACAGCAAGGTGTATTTTTGCTAAGTGAAGGTAGTAAGTCGGGAGATCCTGCTTGGAATCAAGGACTTGTTCACTGCAAGTGCAAAGGGAAATAAGGTGAAGATAACTGATTTTCTACAGCCATGTCCAGTGAAGTCACTCTCATGCCAGCCAGCCCTGGGGACAGATGGAGGGAGGACCTCATACCTGAGCAGAAGTACTGGTGTAGTTGTGCTGCTCCCAGGCAGCCGAGGCGATGTGTCACCCTGGAAGAGTGTGCATGGCACAGGCAAGGGAGTGACAGGCACACGGGATTTAAAATAGTCTTGTGCAAGACCTCAGCACCAGACTGGGAGCTCTGACCTCAGGCCTCTTCTCTGCCAGCAGCACCTAGTATGAGGTTGAGCCTTCGGGTAGCTCTGTTGCAGGTAGAGAGAACAGGGGTGGGGGCATTTCTCCACCATATGGGAAGAAATTTGGACAGCTCACTGAAGACTGGGAGGCTGTCATGTAGCAGTAGCAATTCAGACACAATAAATATAGCCATGCTTTGCTGGAAGGCCCAATACGTAGGGTTCTTGAAAATGTTGTCCCAGTGGAGAGCTAGACAAAGCCCAATGAGAGCAGCATTTCATTATGAGCTTTCCTTAGTTAAGTATTATTTTCCAAAATACTTGATGAAACTAGTCACCATTTTCCTTGGAAAACCAGATTACTGCTACCCTTATTCTTCTGGAGTGCTGCTGTGTCCATGTGAAAGGTGAAAGGGAGTTCCTGGGAGATATTTAGTCACAGCTTAAACAGACCTTGTTTTTTCAGTTGAGTTTGATGGCTTGCAAAAAGTTACTCCTCCCTTAATGAGCCCCTGGGGATCCAGTCGTGTATTTTTTCAAGATCTGTGATGCACATATGTATCTATCTGGCAACCTCACAAATCTTTTCAAAGATAAAATGTGAGATGAACATCTGGTTCACACTATTACAATCTTTATTAAACACTAATGTCTTCTCCAGAAAAGCACCATCTGCCACAGCTCCAGCCCTTGTTTTCTAACATGGATTTCTCTTCAGAAGTACACAATGAAATAAATCTTCACCAGTTATAGTCCCCAGAATTTCCTGAGATGAAAAAGCACAGTGACAGTAGTAGGCTCCAGGAGTTAATTTGCTTCAAAAATCCTACACTATTACTTAATGTGGTAAGAAGCCGTATTATCAAGGATACTAGCTCTGCTTCACATTATGAAGACTTCACTTAAACATTTTGATAAATCCATTGTTGAAGGGTTTGATACTTTTTCAGCAGCTTAGAGCGCTGCATCTTCAAGCCATGATAGTTGAGGTGCAGATTTTGCAAAATCTCCCTTGCTTCTCACAAAATTTTTGGAAAAGGGAGACAGCTTATTATAGATATGTAGAAAGTTAATTCTCACAGCAGTTCAGTCCCTGTCTTTATGACCCCTGTTCTTAAGCCCAGTAGTACCCAAAAGCCAGGTCTGAGCCATCATCCACTCATCTCCTACAGAGGCAACAGGATTACATACATTTCCCATGGTCGTGACACAGTCCCAAGTCACTCATGTCTTTTACATGACATTTGGAGATTCACCTCACTCTGCTTGGGATTTTGAGTGTTTAAAAGGATCGTAGTCTCCTGGGCTCTTAGGCCCTTGTTCTTGCCCATTACTAAAGCAAATCTAAATAAATGCTATTAAGAGGCTAAATTCAATTTTCTGTCTCTTGGTGTTCCAGCATCACTTCAATAAGAAGCTGTGTGCACATTGCTCTGCGCCCAAGGAGAGCCGTATAACCGATGCCTTCAAAGGGCTTCGTGAAGTGCCAAGTCCTTAATGTCACGGCGTTCAACAGTGGCAGTGCATGACTCCAACCCCTGCAGTCAGTCCGGCCTGGAGAAGACAAGGCTGAATGAGCACATTTAGCCTGATTTTAAACACCCTCAGGTACTGGCAGCTGAAGAGTTTTGCACAGAATGAGCTGCTGCCAGGATCAATGTTGGTTTTAGGCTACAGGGAAGGAGGGAGACCAAGATGGACTCGGTCCCTCTGCCTGTAGCTGGCTGAGGATCTGACTTGATGTGCAATGGTCAGGCAAGCCCTGCAGGGAGTCCTCTGCTACAGGCTAGTACGGGTCCTTTCTGTTTAATGACACTCCCAAACCCTGAATTTGTGCCTGCTGAATGGTTGGTGTCAATGACAGGATAGAGGACAGACGGACTCCACGAACGCCATACGAGGCTTTCATTCACAGCAACTTCTGAGAGCAGCACCCCGCACCCCTGGCTCTCTGCAACAGCAACATGCAGCTACGCTTGTGTTCATAAATTCTTGCTGTAAAATGTATTTTGCTGCCCCTGTACCTGCACTTTTGATGCCTAGGCATCAGCGGTGCAGCACAATATGAAAACAGACAGGAAGGCTGGGTCTCCTGCCCTTCTGTGCCAGCCTGCTCTTCTGGGGTGTGCTCCCTGCCTGCATACCACTTGCAAGAGTTTGCTGGGGTTTATGGTCACAACAGCAACAAAAAGGAGTAAAGAACAATAACCCCACTATGATACAACTCCCTGGTGAAACCGTTGAAGGGTATTCTACATACTGTGCTTCAAAAATTACATATTTCTGGTCTGGACCTGCTCTTTGAGGAGTATTCAATGTACCAAGTAGTGACAATATACTAGATAAGGAGTGAGCCTTTTTAATGGAAATCTGAGATTGATCTCAAATGTGCTGTTGACAACATAAGAGTGCTTAAAGAAAAACCGTTGGGAGGTATAAATGGTGTAGGAGATTCCAATCAGAGTTATGACCTAGCGGATGGAGGTCCACATCTGTATTAGCTTCACAGTAAGTTTCCCAAAGTGAGGAAGAAACTGGTAGAAACTGAGATTAAAGAGAGTGAGCAAGCACCACTGAGAGCGAGAAATGCTAGCTCACACCACGGTGGACATGGGGAAGGTACAAGTGATCGCACACTGACTTAAGGGAAACTGGAGGTTTTCCTGCAGATGTTCCCAAAATCTGTACACTGAGGGGAGGGAAAGGTTCAGCCTCCCATGGAAAGGGACACCAGAAAAATGATTCAAAGGAGACCCAGGCAGCCCACGGCCACAGCTATCCCAGGGAAGAATGACCTTTTTCTAGTGATTTCTGGATTTCAGTGGTGTTCCAGCTCAGTTAGTCCTCACTCACCCTCTAGTACCAAAACCAGACCCTGAATATCTTCAAGAGGGCACCTGAAACCACCACATCTCTCCTGTTGGACATTCCCTGGCCCTTGGAGCTGCCCCTCCAGACATCGTGCAGGTACAGAGCATTCTCAGAAGCTCTGTTAATTATTCCAGCTGGAAATGGGGCTGAAACAACAGTGGGAACAGTGCAGGGGTGTCTTGTCCAGCTGCATCCATTGCCTCAAAAAGCCTCCTGTTGCTCCTCTGGTGATGCATCCTTGCCAAACTGCCGGGGGTCTCAGGCAGTGCTGGGGGAAAGGGCTGGCCTGCATCAGTGTATCTATCTGCTACTAAAACTGAAGCATAGGAAAGTGGGAAAATTTTCTTCAAGATCACTGTGCTCGAGGGCGGCACTCGCAGAGCAGCCCAGGGTTGATGGGCGGCTGCTCCGACCATCACCCAGCTGGGTCCTTTGGAGGAAGGGAGGTCAGAGGTAGAGGTCGCTTCTGTGTTGTCCTCCAGGTCAGAGATCAATCCTGTGGCATCCCTTAAAAAAAGAGAGAATGTGTAACCCCAGCGATGTCACCAGCATTCCTTCTGGCCGTTAAACAAGCTGAAATAGGCATCCAGTGCCATCAGAGCTGCTGTGCCTGTGAATTACCTATGCTACATGGTTGTATGGTTGCTACCAGCTGATGAATTTCCACCGCAGTTTCCATACCCCACGTGTGAAAAATGCAATAAAAGCCAGAATCCTCAGGACTTATTCACAGCAATTTTAATTTTAAACATCTCTCGCACACAGGCAGGGCAGGTACAGAAGGCAAACTCAAGGCACGGGACATGCAGTCACATAAAAGAGACTTCCAACGAGCAGAGTTTGTCCAGAACAGATACCTATTGCCAAGCACGTGCACAGGCTGATGAAACCCAAAGTGACAAACTCTGAACATGTGCACTGAGTCGGTGGTGTGAGCCGCGTCCATGCACTGAGCCCAGGAGATTACGGGAACTTGCTGCACTGGATAATTCCAGCGGGGTACAAGGAGTTTCATCCTGTTGCCCGAGGGCAGTTTGATGATTCCGTACAGCGTGTTGCAATCCTCAATCAAAACGTTTCACTATGTTCAGTACACCGCATGGGAACATCTGGCAATTTACGGCAGAATGTCTTGCAGCATTTAATGCCTGAGTATCTCTTTCCTACAACCTATTTTCATTTTACTGAATAAAGACCCAATTTCCTGAATTTTTAAACAGTCTTGCTAACATAATCAAATTACCATGATTACTCGGCAACGATTTCAAAAAGTCCTAAAAGCACTGTTCTGATTTTCCAGTGAATTCCTATTACATGTAGAAGATTTTGTAAACTCTTTAAATAAAATGCTTTTAATTCAATCACAAGAGTAAACAGTGTTTGTTTTTAGCTATTCAATGCATTTGAGCCACAAGCATTTTTCCAAGTGAGTGACGATGGGCGTTTGTAATGCAACACAAAGCAAACATAGAGAATATAAAATCACACTTGTTCAAACAGGATTAGAGAGTTTATTCTAGCAGAGTTTCCAAGGATTTCAAAGAGAAAATAGCAAATTTTTTTTTTTCCCTGGTTAGGGAGGTGGAAAATATGTGATGCCTGATCAGTGATTGTACTTGGTAGAATCCCAGTGGTACCGTGCAGCCTGCACTCACGCTGGGTAGCAGGGCAGGGATGCCATTCATTTTTCAGTCTCTCAGCCCTCTGTGGCTCGCTCCAGTTCTGCCTTTGCTCAGCAATCGTTTCCACTGTATTTTTTTTAACATGACCTGGAAGGCAGCAAAGAACTAAAGCCTATTTCTGGCATGCATGCAGCAACTGATGAAAAACATAACTACTCCGTGCTTTTTCGTGTATGTTTTTTGCAGGCCGTGTATAAGACACAATGATAAGAAAGAGAGAGGGAGCAGTTTCCTTGCCCTGGGGTGTGGGTTAGAGCCACACAGAAGGCACAGTGCCTCAGCCCTTGCTTGGGCGGTAGCTCTCACTCACACGGCCACGTCGCTGAATCTCTCTCTGCATCCCTCCTCCCACGCCATCCCTCCCTGTGCCTCCTGCAAAGGTCTCCAGTACATTTTGCCAGAATTTCCCAGCAAAACTTCCCTCCCAGTGCTGGAAACATCTAAAAGCAAGGGGTGAGCATCATTCTTCCTCTGCTTTCAGCCATGTTGAAGTGCGTAGTGGCTGGCCGTCCTCTCCCTTGCAGCACTGCTCCCCAAGGCAGGGGCACATCAGGGAGGTATCAGAGCTTTGTAGGAGATGATCGCAAAAACCTTGCCCAATTCAAAATATTAGGTAACCCAGAGAGGTCACTGCAGACTTCCTAGGTACTACACTCCAGTTTTTCCACCATAATAAAATAGTAGTTGCTGGGGGCTGTGAACACCTTGTGCTGGATGGTGGTTAGCAGGTCAGTTTGTGAGTCCCAACCCATTTCTTCAAATGTATTTGTTATTTGTAAGCGGTCACTGAATTTCTTGGACAGATGATTTGCAGATTACGGGTTGTGCACAAACTTTTTTTGTTTCAGCCGCTCCCTATTCAGGACTTGTTTTGTGTGATTGGCAATTTAAGTGACACAGTGTCATTTCTGATCCCGGATTAGATGGCTGAAGTATTTTAAAGAGAAGAGGCGAGGACGGCAGACAGCAAAAAATGCCGTTCTGCTGCGAAGACACATTTCTTCTACAGTTCATCAAACTTCCACGGGATTTTTGTAGGCTTCGACAGTGGTCCAAATACTGTCAAAATGTCAGTAAGATAATTCCACTGTTTGTACCACACTGAACCCAGGGTATGAAAAAATATATTAAAAATCCAGATTTCTTTTACGAACTAGCCTTGTGTGTGTGCATACACGTGTGCACATTTGTGTAGGCACGCATGTGGACGCACAAACAGAAAAAGAAAATATTAACCTTGTGCAAATACTGTATGCACGAACAATTTCTAGGCTTTTACTGTGAAAATATCTCCTTTTGCAACCCCACTGCAAAGTTTGAAGAAATGTTTAGTGTCACCCATTATGGTATCAAATCTCTTAATGCTGCCTTCATTTAGCACTCAGTTAGCAACTTAAAGTCCTTGGCAGAAAAAATCAGAGGGCTGAATTTTTATTTGTCATTGATTTCCTTAAAGTCGGTGTTCAAAATCAAATAACATTTAGACACTGCGATGGTACCTAATTATTTCTGCTTTAATTCAGGATGTTGGGGTGTTCTAGAGAGCTTGGCTAATACGAGTGAAAATTTATGTTGTCATTTGAAGTACTACCATCAACAGAAGCACTGATATAACATAAAACCAGCCATCCACATGGCTATTTCAAAAAAAAGGGTGATATTGATCCCAGTCATTTTGGGGCAGGACAGAAACGTACTGTGCCCCCTCTTCCCACCAAGGGCTGGGCAGCTCCAGTGCCCAGCAAGATTTCAAGGCTGTGGAAAAGCAGAGCTTGGCAGTGAGTTCTCCCCGTGAATCCTCCCTGCATTGCAGGAGCCCCCAGAGTATTTTGGGGCTAATAAAAAGTGAGGGTTTGGGTGTGTTTTCTTTGCAGCGTTCCTTTTCACCTCGTTGATGAGCTAATGGTCATATTCTTTTGTCCAGACTAAAAAGGTTGTGTTGAAAATAGGCAAAGTGAATGCTGGAAAATTTAGATTCTGAAGAGTTATCAAATATTTTTGTCACATGGGTGGGAGGATTTCCCCATGCAGCTTGCAAGATGATGTTGCAGAAAGAGTACATATAAGGGTAATATTAAGCAATAGTCATATTTTTAGCAACTTTTTAAGCAATTGAGCAGCTGGAAGTAAGGAGAGAAAATCACTCCCACTTGATTCACGCCGTAGGATCTGCTTTGTAGGCCAGAGTTTGGGATGCTCTCTGCTACCAGTAGCTATTTCTGCAGCAGACTCCAGTGTGATACTGTGAATCATTCAGCACCAGTGTGTAGTGCTTTCTCATCAGCATGTAGCATTGTCACAACTTCCTTAGAAACCAACCACAATGGCAAAGCTTTCACAATAGGATTTTGGCACATGAGACTAGAAAATATCCTTGTCCATGTATCTAATGGCGAGGAATTCCTTAACAACAGCTATTTCGCATCTGGCTGCGTGGCGTTCCTGTGGCACTGGGGGGACACGAGAAGGGCTGTGGCCCTAAACAACGATGACAGAGTGAGTTAAACTGAGATAACTTCTCCCCCTGGAAGCCCTCTTGCAGTTTTTCAATTCCTCTTCCTTGGCTATTTTTATTTAAGTAAGTGCAATCTAAATTAACAAACAAATTACTGAGCATTTTGGAAACAGATTTCAAAACTTTGTAACCAGCTGATATAGTCAGTTATTTACAAAATATTGAAGCAATGAGATTCTCACTGCGTTTATTGAGAAATGGAGGGCTAAGATATTTATGGAATTTAGTTTTGTCTTACCAAAACCATGAGTCCTCTATGCCAGTTCCCGCAGTGCTGCCCCACAGACTCTGTCCTCACTATGCAGGGCTTCGAGCAAGAGCTGCTGTCATGGTTTAAGGCTGGGCTGGCTACTAAACCAGTGGCAGATGCTCTCTATTAACTCCTTCCCCCCCAACAGAAGAGGAAGGAAAAGAGAAAAGGGAGAGAGACTTATGGGTTGGAAAGCTAAAACAGTTTTAATAAACAATAACAATGGAAAAGAGTATAATAATAATGATGGAAATAATCAAATATATACAAATATATAAAAAACCAAGATCGAGCTCCCCCAGTGTCGGTCACGTCATCCCCGGCACTGCAGGGCAGGCTCCGGGAAGGCCCAGACTGGGCCCAGCAACAGACGGGAACCGGATTCAAGAACGCAGGTATTGGGATTGAAGACAGGAGAAAAACGGACAGAGTCCTCTTCAGACGCCAGCCATAGAAGAAGAGAGTGAGACCCTTGTGAACCCCCAGCTTTATACCGAGAATGGTGTGTATGGGATGGAATACCTCGGTGGTCAGTTTTGGGTCACCTGTTCTGTCTGCTCCTCCCTGCAGGTGCGACCCCCCTTTGTCTCTTCACTCGTAAGCAGTGAGAAATTTAGCAGTGACCTTGGTTTCTCTAAGACTAAGTACAGCAAGAGCCTTTCTGCATAACATCCCTACCGGTGCCTCAGGGATAATTATAAACTTCGAGCATTATCAGTCCTAGAAGCAGACACTGTCTGCAAAACATGCAGTTAGTTTCAGAAAGTGCAGTTACTTAGAAGAAGCTTAGCTGAAAGTAAAAATCTCTGAAATGAAAATTGGTTCTGTTCTAGTCCAAACCAGGAAAGCTGCAAGTGGGGCCACGAGCCAAATTCAGCTCCTGTTAGACCCATCCCTGGCCACATCCAGGTCCTGTCTCTGCTTCTTTCCATGCATCCCCCTTGCCAAGCCTCCAGCCAGAAACCCTCACGTAGCAGCAGGGATCTTGGCACGACTCTGGGTGTCATGGTGGAGAGCACCGGGTGGTGGGCAGGGGGAAACCCTCTTTGGTGGCCACATGCTTTGCCTGTGCAGCAGGATGAAGCCTGCATGTGCCCCCCATCATGGCAGAGCAGCTACCATATGGTACGTTGATGTGCTGACAGGCAAGGAGGACAGGTGGAGAAGGACCTGTTGGACTCCAGCAGGTGCTTTGGCTGCCCATGCACAAGGTCCAGCCTGCTACCATGACATGGGGAATTACCATCCCACATCCTTTTTCATGTGCAAATATTACACCCCTTGCATTCAGCTATTGCTCATGTATTTTTTTAGATGAAAGCCCTGGTGGGGTAGGGATTATACCGTATCAAGAGCACATAAAATAAATGAAACCCTCCTCTTCCGCAGCTGGATGTTCCAGCGTACGTGGTGCCCACCACTGGGGCCTCCAGCCAAGCCCAGCAGTTCACTGACGCTACAGATCAGTTGTGGACACTGGCAGCTAGTTAGGCACAGCATGAAAGCTTCTAATTCCTGCCTTTTATCATTTTATCTCATCACCTTGACATCATTGAGGCAACATTTTATTGGTAAGCTTTGGAAGCTGGTAAATAACACGGTGTATAAAAGTGGTATGACTGAAGCGCGGATAATGCGAGTCGGCTGAGATTTCAAATACCTCTGCAGATGGTAGAGAGAGGCAGGAGATGGGCACTGGGATGTTTGCTCTTTTTTTTTGTTGTTGTTTAAACTGCTGCAGGTTGTGTAGTTCATTTGCAATTAAAATACCAAAGATCAAGTGGCCCCAGGAATACACTCATTTTCAGCTGTGGCAGTGAAAGACAAGAATGTTGAAATTTCAGTGACTGTTACTCACATATTCACAGTCACTTATCAAAAGAACCGTGCTATTTAAAGGTAACTAATGGATAAAATATGGATAAAGATTAAACTACAAAGGCTAAAAAGGATTATTTAGAGCACTTACATTATGCAGGGTCCTGACATTAATATTTAGACACTCATGAACACTTACATAACCACAGCTTATTTTTAATGGTCTTCACTCTTGCTTTGTTAGCAGGCTGACAAAGTGTAATTTAGGACTATAAGCTGTGAGCCCCACATGAGGAAGAAAAGCCTATAATTCACATCGTGATCTGGCTTTTAAGACTTAGGAGACGATGGCGATGGTATGGAATAATGCAGCTTGCAGGGCAATATCCATTTACATGCCATTCGAGACCCTCAGGCTACGTGAAGCACCGCAGAGTGCATCATTAAAAAGACAGGAAGAAAAGAAGCTGGTTTAGTTATAATTGAATTGACATGATGGCAAATTAATTCATAAGGTAAAGGGAAGAAAAGAAGCCTCAGTTCTGTGGCGTGGCTGCGTACCTGCTGACTTGGGCACGTCTCTGACTTCACTTTGCATCATTGATTCATCACTCCAGATTTTCTTTCTCTCAGTATAAAACCGCAGGAAGGGGGCAAAGCGTTGGATAGGTGTTTCCCAGGCAAATAGAAAGCCAAGCAGAGCCAATGTTAAAAAAACCCCACCTCGTTTTATGTATATTAGGAAATCAAGGTTATTAGTTAACATTTGTTTTCTCCTTATCCAGCCTGAAGTTAATAATTATTAAGCCTGTTTTGAGAAAGGCAGGGCTAGGGCTTGACCCATGTTAAGTGCAGATGTCACCAGTAATTAGCCAGGACTGTACCTGACATGCTCCCTGGGGACTCGGTGTGGGTGATAAGCCCCAGAGGTGAAGCTGCAGCACCTTAGTGGCTGATCCATCTCTAATTTGCATTGCTGCAGCTGTTTTCCACTTGGAGGAACTTCTTGCCCATTGATGTCGTTAGCAGTTCCCTGAGGGAGACCCTCGACACCTCCTTTGCACTCGGGCTCTGAAGTGTGAAGGCAAAGTCCTGCTCCTGCTGCTTGTGCTCAGGTGCAAGGAGCTCGGCACGTGGGGCTGAGGACACTGAGGCCAGGTGGCTGCTGCAAGGAGAGGAGTCCTGCCAGCCTGGGGTGAGGGCCGATGCTGCCACTGGTCCTGGGGCACGTCCAGAGGGTGGCTGGAGGGACGTGCCCCTTCCCTCTCATTTAGTCCCCTCGGGAACCAGTGGTGTCTGAGGAGTTGAGTGGGGGTCCTGTCTCTTTGTTTGCGATGGTTTGTCCTGTTCATCTCCAATTTCATGGCCACACTCCTTGGCCTTGAATTTACATGCATAAAAACATGTGTTTATATTCCTGGTCTAGCAAAGGTTGGCTCTATTCAGGGATTACAAGCAAGAGAGAGTGAATATAAAAGTAAGATGAAGACAGAAGAGATGACAACGCTTTATGCACAGTCAACATATCTGCCATCAGAGTCAGGGTCTATCACTGCACCACATCCTAGTTTCCCATCTCCTTCTCCACTAAATTGCCAATGGAGACCCATGTTGGCATGCAGGTTTGGCTCTTGGATACCATCTCTCAGGGAGACCTCAGACGTTGCTGCTTTCATCCTCCTCCTGGAGCTCCTCAGGGAACAGAGCAAGGCTCTGGTTCAGTACCAGCCTCTCCTTAGCCAAGCCCCAGAGCCTGAACTGCTGGGACAGCCTCTGCTTGATGGACCGCCATCAGTGGCCAGCACCTTCTCCTCCTCATCCCATTTCACAGGTGTTCTCAGATGGGCAGTTTGCTTTGTTGGTTTTGCAATAACTGCTTTAGTCAACATCTTCTCCCTCCACTGTGGCTGGTTCCCAGGAGGTCACAGGCATGATTATAAGCCCTCTGTGTGATCTCCCAGGCTTGCCTACCTCCTAGCACCTCCCAGCCAGGCATAGGTATCCCAAGCTCGGCTGAGGCCTGGCTACATCCCTCCTTTGATGGAGCTTTTCTTAGGAAAACAGCTTTCTAGAAGGTGTTTTGTGGTCCCATAGATTTGCCAAATCAGTAACTGTGAAGGTATCACCCATCTCCATAGGTACAAGAGGCCTGCTAGCAGTGGTGGCATGCTAAAGATAGAGGGTAGTGGCCTCAGGGTCCCTGTGAATTGTGGAGGGATTCGGAAAAATCTTGGTGGATTATTCTGGGAGAGAGATGGGCACCCACGCTGCCTGCTGGAGCTCATGGAGAATACTCTTCCCATGAAGATGTACTTGAGTTTTCCTAGGAGTGCATCACTTGGGTCATCCTAAACCTTGCCTATGGGTCATTCAGGCAGTCAGCCCAAGGATTTGCTCTTAAGAGACAATGTGAGTTGCCAGGTTGCCTCCCTCAGCTCCTGCTGTCAGCAGGTAACATGGGCATCTCCTGGAGGACTGATCCTCCCCCTGATCCACACTGCTACAGAGAAGACCATGGGCTGATGGCTCTTTGGTGGTGTTAACACAATAGTGTGATGGTGTACGTACACAAGTCTCAACATGTCACTGAGTTAGTGTATAAAAGTGGCTGTGAGAAAAAGCCTCTTCAGCTCTGACAAGTATAATTTCTTTTTTCAGTCCTTGTTATAAAGATAAAACCTACCACCCCCACGGCTCTGTCAGAAAAGAGGCACCAGGCAGAAAAGTCTGGGGAACCTGAAGTGGGACGGCAGACAGAAATGGCACCAAACCGTACACCCTGGGAAAAACCTCATTGCCCTACACGGAGCTGTAGGAAACAGAAGGGACACAACAGGTTCTCCACAGATCAAGGGCACAGTGAAGAGCATGACATGAGCCTGAGGGATGGCTGTCGTGTGTCTACTCAGAGGGCTGCTGGCTTGAAGCAACAGAGAATGATGCAAGACAGGATGAACAAACCATCGTATGGAAAGAAGATGGAGAAAGTGCTTGGGGGACCTTACTCAGACTGTATGAGTATGTCACCTTGGGTGGACAAAGTATCAACTTCTCCAGTCCCCAAGAGGGGGAGGAAATGCTGCTGAGACAGCCACTCTGCCTGAGAAGGCTTCAGAGATGGCTGTGGCTGCTGGTGTCCCTGTGCCTGGGAACACGATGCGATGTGACATTTCAGAACTGACCTAACGAACTCCCTCCCCAATGGTATGGGGGAAATCTCACAGGTCCAAGCCATAATGGAGGACTGTGGATGGCAGTAGCACTGCTGAGGGACTGGGGCTGCTGCCTGCTCTTGGGCAAGGAGCCTGTGTCCCACCAGAAATGTGGATGGAGGGGAGGAAGAAGCAAGAAACTCCTGAGCCCCCATTGACATCTGGGGCAAATATGGCAAATTATAAGTTTTTCGTATGTGCTAGGACTTCTGTTGTGCTAACAGCAATGTTAGTGGCCTTCTAGCTAGGCTGGGAAGGGCAAGGAAGAGGATGGTAACAGCCCTACAAGAGTCATGCCAGAGCTAGTTGCTGTTTTGTGCAGCGGCTTGTGTTCACCCTTGCTGAGTAGTTTTTGACTGAGAGTCAGCAGAAGCAAATCTCTGCCGATTCTGTTGCTAAAAGAGGTTTCTAAGCAACACCTCTACAACCTGCCTATATTTTTATATACAGAATACATAAATGTATCACTCCAGCTCAGGACAAACTATGCAAAAATCACAGGTAAAGTAACTCTTAGCCCAAGCGCTTCAACTGAGAGCTGGAAACGGGATGTGACAAGAGATGCTGAGGACTCCACTCATTTTGCACAGGCTTTTAGGAAGCTGACTGTCAGTGCTATTTGTGAAGCAAAGCTTGCTCATTAAAAGCTTGATGCTGCTGTTAATAGGTAAAACTAAAATTTCTTTCCAATTTACTGATGTCCAAAGAAGCAATACAAGTTAGCTGATGTAGGGGGGTCATCCTTTTAACATGGCAAGACCCTGTTCTTGCCAGATAAATTCAGCTGAGGAATTCTCTAAACTGAACATTTCTGTTGCTTGGGTAGTATTAAACAGGAGACTTGTTTAGGCTTTGTAAGGAAACAGTTATGAAGAACATCAGAAAACTTGCTGCAGCTCTTTTCCTGTGGTTCTCTGGGGCTCTTGAAATCCATAGTAAATAATAATATTTGTTAATAATATTTAACATTTACCACATGGTAAATAATAGCAATGTGTTAGGCGTGCTGTTCAATAATGTTCTGCTGCTGCTTTGTATTCTCATACTATTGCATGCTCCCAGACTTTTGAAGTAACATCATTTTAAAGAAATGCCTGCTCGTGCCTTGCTGTGGATGGAGGCTTTGCTGTGCAGGCTCGTACCAAAGCCAGCAGATGCCAATGGAAACAACCCCGTATGCTGGCTAATCAACTTTGGAACTGCCAAGGCATAGCTGGAACAAACACCTTTGGTCAGTGCGGAGACTAATTCTGCCCTAGTAGCAGGTACTGGATGGTGTCATTCATGTAATTTCACTTTTTGTCTCCACATTCTTGATGCAAGGTAGTCCATTAAATACCAGACGACAGATCAATGATTTGTAAATGCTGTGTGCCACAGAGAGACTTCTGCTCATTTCCTGTGAGAAAATGTTTATTTATTTCCTACAAAACCTGTAGACTGGAAATTCAGGCTTTTAAATTGAACATAATTCTTCCAACACAGCAGGATAACCACCATGTTCCACACAAAACCATCTGTAGTAATAAAAATATAACATAAAACCATAATGAAAAAGTCCTTTTCATTTTTTAAACCTCCTTCTTCACAATAGTGATACTCTTCACTTCCATCTTGCTTTACTGATACTGTGAGCCCAGATGGGTCTGCCAACACTGGTTTAATTTTCTTCTTAGAATATGATAAAAAATCACTACCAGATATGTAGTTATCAACCTGCCAAAGAAAGACTTTTCCATGGTTAAATTGAAATTTTCTTCTCAGAGTCATTAGACATTGGAATGTGCTGCCCAGGGAGGTGGTGGAGTCACCATCTCTGGATGTGTTTAAGAAAAGACTGGACATGGCACTTAGTGCCATGGTCTAGTTGACATGGTGGTGTCAGGGCAATGGTTGGACTCGATGATCCCAGAGGTCTCTTCCAACCTGATTGATTCTGTGATTCTGTAATGGCTGCTGCTTTCTTCTGTCAATCTCAATTTTTAACCTCTCTCTTCATGATGAACTGGGCACAAAAGGATGGGGATTATTTTGGGGTGCTGCTGCAGAGTTAGACATTTCAAGGATATTTGGTTGTAAATGTTCTTTTCCTTGATGTCTCCTCAGCTCCCAGGCCACAGGGCAGCGTGCGGAGCGAGGAAGCCCCGCATGACTCTTGTCCTGACTGTGGACTGCAGAGCAGCCCAAGCGACCCCTCAAAGGTGAGAGCCCACACTGTCCACAGGTGGCCCAAATGCCTGAAATCTCCCTCCTCCTCAGGGCCTGAACCCAGCTGGGGCATCCTCACAGCACAGGCTTGAAGCTTCACTGTGTGTCAACGGGAAGTGAGTCTTTGGGGAATAAAAAACTTGGGTTTGGGTCCATGAACATCCTCTGAGTCCAGTTCTTTAGGCTTCTGGTAGGCAATTTTGCCTCGGATTTCATCAGGGGTTTGTCTTGATGCTCTTTGGGTCATTTCCTTGGCTTTATCTTTGGCGTCAGGACTGTGGCTAGAGGCAAATTGATTGTCTGACGTCCTGGCAAATGAACTAAAAAATCATTTCAAATACAGTTGAGAAAGGTTTTTCAGGCTCCTGTGAACAGCCACTTTTCAATGCTAGATTATTCTGCCTCTAGATCTCTTCCTTGAAAATATCTTGAAAACAAAAACTCAGAATCCCATAAAATCAGTTAACTTGAGTAAGACTGAATGCATAGTTGCTGTTCATAATAAATGATGACTCTAATGATGGAAATTTTAGCATTAGCACTGTTTTAATTTCCAAAATAGAAAATTAAATCGAAGAAGAGAATGGAATGACTTTTCTAACACAGAAATTGCAGGAATGGATTTCCCCCTCCTTTGCACACACGTGGAGTTCCCCCGAGGGAGTGCGGTATCAATAAGAGGAGAGCCTAACTTACAGATTCGAGTGCAACCAGATCCAGGACCGTTGCAGTCAGTAGGACATTGCCATTTGCTTTGGGCTCTGACTTTTAAATGCATGTTTTCCTTTAAAGTAATTGCACGCAGCTAATTGTTTGTGTGTGTATGTATGTGTATGTGGACCAGATGATCAGATTTGTGGACCCTCGAGAATTCCAGTGCTTTCAAAGGATGTGATGTAAAATTCTGTACACTAAATTTATTTCTTCCCATGCAACTGTGTACAATCAGTTCTAATAGGAACTAGACACTTCCTGCACGTCTGTTTTTTAATGGAATCCGCTACATTTTATAAGGGCCATATTTAGCTGTACATCCTCTCAACTGTTAACTGCATTATCCTTTTAAGGAAGTCATTAACTGTTCACTGAACACTCTTCCTATAGTGGTTTTACAATGCATGCACATTGAAATGTAGTTCTCTGTGGGCTAAATAGCTCTTCAGAGTAAAAAAAAATCAGTGCATATATATGTGACTAGAATAAATGAGGAGAACCTCTAAAATGTATGGCAAGATTAGCAAATAATTTCTTCTTGTCTGCCCTCCAACAGCTCCTAACACCAACTTCATCTATTTAAACAATTTCCTTTTTTTACAGCTGATCCTGGGACTATTGCTCACACTGCCCAGAAATGATATATTCAATTACTTTTTTTTTGTTTCAGCTTGAAGGAGAGAAATTATTTTCACATCCTGGCTGGTTCAGCATTTGCAGCTGAAGCTGTTTTCTTCCTTGAGTCATTTTGGACTAGCTCCTACATTTCATCTCACACTGTTCTGTTATGCTTTCCATGTACAAAGTGGAACCATCAACTTTCAGCCTAAAAGATCTATTTTAAGACAAAGGGGAAATAAAATGAGGAAGATAGTAAGTGAAGTCTCCATGAAGAAGTTCACTGCACTTCCTCTTTATGAAAACAAACTGGAGGCTGCCCCTGGCAAATACGAGGTTTGTTTTAATGTAAATGTACAGTAAAGACCTTAATCCTTGAACCTGCCACAGTCCTGCTCTGTGAAGTCTGTGTAGATTTTACATGGGAGTTATAAATCAGAAAGAGATAGCACGGAAATAAACTGTACTTCCTATGGGATAACAGCATTGTACTCTGCTAAACTGCAGGTTAGTTTTTTGCTGTACTTCTTATGCACTTGAATAATGTCAAGAAATTAGAAACTCCATTCCTTTCTTCACTTACCTGCATCTGCTTCCTTTGCAACAGCAAAACCTCCCCCAGCAATTCTTACTTTCCAATGTATATGTTTTCTTCCTGTGGTTTGTGGTTCTTTCTCCCCCTAACCAAGACTCATGGAAGTACGCGAACAGGTGCCCAAACAATTTCAGGCATTCCCACATCAGAAAAACTTCCCTTTCCAACTCTGCAGGACTCTGCAGCCCCCGGAGGTAGGTCAGCAGTAATGGGAACTGCATAATCCACCTATTCTACTGTCCTCTTCCATGGGCTTCTCCTCCCACAGCAGTGGTAGACTGGAGACAAAAATAAACAGCAGAAAAATAGTTATTCCACCTTATATTCTTGAGAATTTTGATGTTTGGGCTCTTTTCTCCTTTCTGATTCTGTCATGGGAAGGGCAAGAATGGATGGGGTCACAACACCAGTGCAGTAGCAAAATGCTGAGGTATGGACACAGAAATAAGACCCACTATCCCAGCTGGCTGCCAACATGTACTTCAAGAGAAAGAAACAATGGGATGGCTGGGAAGGATGAAACCTTGACAATGTGTGTGCTCAGAACAGGCTAGTAATGAGCCTTGGGAAGGTATTCGCATGTGTCTACACAAGGCTGAGGAAAAGAAGAGAATCATGAGCAACCACATCAACTGAGACCAGCCCAGCAGGACCACATTTCCCAGCCAGTTCCGTGGCCCAGGCACATGAGTACTTACAGTCAGCACCAGAGTTTCTTGACTCACCCCGGGATGCTGGCAGCATCGTGACCTGAGCCTGACTTGTGATGGCTCTGCTGTGCTCTGCCCAGCAGAGGGGATGGGGAGATGGGAAGGAGGTGGTAGGTCTTGTCTTCAGTCTGGCAAAAGGACACCTTGTGCGCTCTCAGGCTCTGCGAAGCCAAGGGGCCACACCACATCCTTCTTCCCAAAACTACAAATCCCAAGAGTCTGATAACTGGGAAAATCCAGAGTAAAACATGGAGAAACTTCTTAGAGAGTTTTCCCTTCATCTGCATTTTTAGGAGGCATGACCAAGTGCTCAAGGTTATTAGATATTTGGCATCCATTTAAAAAATGTTTATTTTCCATGTCCACATAAACAGAATCTTTTGTTTTTCCTGCCTTCTGAAAGAAAAAAAATCTTGGTTTCCAGGAAGATAACAGAGAGTAAAAGTGTGGACAAAGCTGTATGTGTCCGCTCCCCATAAAGCTCTGCCGTGCTCGGGTGTTTGTAGGACTTGGGCCTTTATGAATGAAAACAAGAGAAATTCATTGAATCCAACATGCTTCAAAACAAAGATTCCTGGAGGAATAATGTAAGAACAATGAAAAGAAAATATTTCAATTTTTACAGAAAATAATGGAAAAAGAACTACTTTTCAAAAAAATCCCCAACCTGCTTTTTCAGAAATAGTCAGAGCTGAATTTTTCAAAAAAATTCATACATTTTGTTTTGTTACTTGGGGAATACATCCCTCGATGCAGCAAGGAAACTGTCAGGATGGCAATGTGTGCACTAGACACCATCTGAGTCGCACAGAAAGGCTGTCATCTGCACCTTAGGCTTTCAGGGGGATCCCAGAGGCCTCATTCACAGCTCGGACTCCGCTGAACAAGGCCCTGCGTAAACTCCCTGAGACGCGCACAGCCAATTTACTTTTAAGAGCAGAAGTATACAATGAGTAGTTATTGCTATACAATAGGAAATGGATGCAGAGGGTACGGTTTTGATTAAGGAGCAGTTTACCTCTCTTACGTGCAGGAATAAGTGACTACTCAGAGAGTGGGGCAATGGGAAGAACAGTCTTTTTGATGGAGAATTTCAGTCTAAAAGCCAAAGTCTGGTGTTTGGGGTAAAGGCAGATGCCTGCATCGTGGAGCTGGCGGAGGAACCGCTGTGCACTGACTCTTGGCAGATGCAGAGAATCAGACTGCCTTGCCAGGGCTCCTTGACCAAAGGCTTCTGACAAAACTCCTCACTAGAGCCCTGGGGAAACTGCAGGCTTGGTTACAAGAGAGGAAACAAAACATAACTTTTTGCAACAGAGGAAGGTCACCAAGAGACTTTTGCAGTTTGTGCTGGGACCTGCTGTTCAATAGACTTGTAAATGGCCTAGACAAAGAGGTGGACAGCAAGGTGAGAATAATATTTTTTCTGATGATAGCAAGTATTCAGGATAGCAATGCACCCTGCATGCCCCGGGCAGAGTTATAAAGTTCAACCTGATGCATAAAAAACATGAGATAAACTCCTGAACGTACACCTCCTGGTGGCAATGCTGGTAGCTCTAGAATGCCAATGGCATGTTGTATGCATAACCACACTGTAAATAGATTTATTTCATTTTATCTTTTAATTAAATTTGTGTCTGTAAGCTGCAAAAACCAAGCATTTCCTGGGGACTCAGAAGGGCTGTGCCAGATGGAATGACGTTCTTCAGCTTTGAATCAGATCTCGCTGCTAGTGAGAAAGTATGATTAAGAAAGACTAAAACATCTGGAAAACAGCTGATGATGATGTCTCCCCAAGGGACATAATCAAAATATCCTGAAAGAATATTTTTGTTGCAGAAGCAAGGCCAGTATTGCACACAGAGAAGTAATTTTTCTTGGGAAAATAAAAAAGTGTCCTTGTACAAAAGGCTTTTTTTTCCTCTCCCCATTAAAATTTGGGAAAAAACGGAAACAGTAATTCCTCCTTTTTCGGACAATGAAAATAAATGCTTACTAATGTCTCCATATTTAGACAAGCCAGCATACTTGGGGGATATAGTCACTCCTTTGGTATCAAAGGCTCCTTTGTTTGCAGAAGCAAAAATAGCATTTGAACAACCCTCATGGACGCTTCTGCCTTCAAGCGTAACGTGTCCGTAATACAGAATTGCCAGTGATTCAAACCCCCATTGAAATCAAAGTCAAGATCTGAAAAAAGATCAAAATCAAATCAAGATCTTTAAAAAGCTGTGGGAGAGGCTGGCTCCGGCAGGGTCTGTGGGGTGTTTAGGTGAACGTCAGACATGTCCCATTGGGTTCATCCCCAGATCTGCACTTCTGGGCTCTGCAGCGGCTCAGGCGGTGGCCAGCAGCCTGCCAGCAGGACAGCCCTCATTAGCCTTGCTTCTTAATTGGACAGAGAGATAGCTACACTTCAGAGCTCCTTTCCACGAAGGAAGAGTGACCTGCCACTGCCATCTTTAAGGCCTGAACTCTTTTTCTTCCTGGCATAGCCAGAGACTCGCTCTCATTCGGCATCACAGGGCTTGGCTCTGCCCTCCACGGCCACGTGCTGCATGGGACGACACAGAGCCAGGCACGTTGGTCTCCAGCACAGCTCAGCCCAGGTTGACAAGCAGAAGTGGTGGATGCTTGAAGGTGACCTGGGACAGCCTCTCAGCTGGCACCATGCCACCCTGACAGAGCCATGCCCTTTCCCACCCACTTTGGCAGCACTGTGCCTTGTCTTCTCCCTGTAGGGTGTACACATCCCCTCCAAGTTTTGATCTCAGATGCTCAGTCCATTCACATTTTGCATCATTTAGCCACCCGCGTTATCATCAAATACCGTGATGTATCAGGGGAGAAGTAAAACTCGGAGAGCTCAGTCTGCTCAAGTTTTCCTCCAAGACCTGCTCTGCAAAAGTGAAGATTTGATAGCGATGAGTTGTAGTAAATCCCTCACATCAGGAACAGCACTGGACAGCTTGAGAATTAAGAGAATGAAGGCCGTATATCTATGAAGGGAGCAGAGAGGAAAACAATCTAGGTAATCCCCAGACTGTTTCCCTAACCCCCATAAAGTCCAGTTCTGGAAGGCTCTGCACGATTTAAAATATATTTTGTGGGGAAAGGTATTTATAAGCATGGAGGAAACTGGAAAATGGGATAAAATGGTAGATGCAGAGATTTTTCTTTAATAAGGAGCTGATCATATGGATGATGGAAATTTTACGGATCACAGATCTCATCTGTCTGGACTTCAGTGAACCAACTGATGGCAGGACACGAGCAATTATTTCTTGAAACGGGAAAGAGGGTATCTCAATGAGAAATCTCAATGAGAAAGAAAAAGAAATAGGTAATGGAAAAGTATGAATGGTGAATTAAGAGATTAGACTGAGAACTGATTTTTTTTTTTTAGTATCTTCATAAATGGTCTTGACACAAAACACAGAAGTGGTTTTATAAAGTCTGGTTGTGACATAGAGCTCCAGAATATTGCCCGGTTGGAATGGGATATTGGATGGGGAGAACAAGGTGACTCTTCTGAAGGCACAGGTAACAGATGGGACTTAAAGAAGTGGAATGAGAAGTGGGAATTCAGGATTTCAGGGATAACAAATGAGAATTCCTACAATAAACTGGGAATTAAAAGGGATAGAAGAAGGGAAAGATGTAGGTGCCTCATTTGTTATCAGGCTATAAATCATCAATGCAATGTGACAGACAGTGCAGTAAATAGTGAGACATTTCCAGTAGAAATGGGAATTGTCGGCACTATTTTTCAAGCCGCTGGTAAGACGTAACCCAGAGGTATGTGTTCAATTCTAGCTACCAGCAATGGGAAAGGAAGAACTAAGCCTGGAACAAGTGCGAGGAAGAAGCAGCAGACCACATCTAACTTGTCCAAACCAGGAGGACTTCAGTTCCTGGGCCTCAGTGCATGTGCCAGGCGCATCCTGACCTGCAGCAAGGCAGGAGCTGGCAGCACGCACCCCTCCTGTCCCCACTGTGGATTTTGGAGGAGTGAACCCAGGACCACAGTCGAGGTAGATGCAGCACAGCTCCTTGACCTGCATAATGAGGGGAATGACACCTCAAGAGCTTCCTGAAGAGCATTGCCACCCCTCTGGCTTTCTGGCTGCTCCAGTCTCCTCTTACTAGACAGGACCACATGGGTCTGGCTCCTCCAGCCTACCAAGGCAAGGCCTGGGCAACTGCTGTCTGTAAGTGCCTTTCAAGCCACCCAAGGGCATGGAGGCTGTGAGTCAGCTTCCTAGTCAGGGCAGTGGGGACACAAGAAGCTGATGAGTTTTAAGATCCGTTTAGTAAAGGACTTTAATGAGTTGTTGGACCACTTCTCAGTGACCTGGGAGCCCCAAGTTCCTAGGAAGCTATAGGCTCCGTATTTTTCCATCTGTACAGTACCAGCTGTGCTCCTAGAGGACCACTGGCAGCATCAAACAGCTGATTTCTGGAGTGCTGTGCAGAGCTACAGAAATGCTGGCCAGGACTGTTTTCAGATATTAACCTTTGATGATGGCATTTAGTCCATCCTTGCTCTCACTATGGTAGCAAAAGTTTCCTTCTTATTCCTGAACTTGAGTATTGCCTGCTTCTGTTCTGTTTCTAGGGTATTTTTCTCCACTTCTTTTACATTTCCAAGGAGGAAACTAATGAATGAAATGGCTTTAAAACAACATTTTTTCAGCATGATATTTTTCCAATATGTCTTGTGGGCAGCAGTTGCTATTACCAGCCTCTTGTGCCTGTCTCCCTGGGATAATTTTTCCCCTCATGGCAGTACTAAGTTGATACAATCCTGCCATTACCTGCAGTGTTTCCAAGGTGAGTCAAGTCATTTCGGTGGGATCTCAGAAGCAGGCATGCTTGGCTGCAGCAATTTCTGGCACATGACAAGCACCACATTCCAACATGCCAGCAGCAATTAGCTCCGCAGTGTGAAGTTAGCCTCAGTAACAAGGTAAGGGAAGCAAGAAAATGACATGGAAATGGGAGAGCTGCAGTCCAAAATTTCGGGTAGTCAGAGCCAGCTGAGATCCCACGCTGTGAAGGTTGGGCGAGATATCTATTAGTAAGGCTGCATGTCTCAATGCTTCGGTCCCTCTTCACGTCCTCGTGCAGCTGTGCTGAAGTCAGGTACAGTTCACGTGGCTCCAGCTACTTGGAGCTTCAGGATTTTTGCCTGAGTTTCAAACAGTTACCAGAATGGAATGGGAAATGTGATCACAAGAAGTCTGGACTTGGTAGCTTTCCTATTTAGTTAATAACCCCATTTATTTAAACTTAGTAATTTCCTGTGATCTACAGTGTATTTCCAGAGAGGAAACTCAAGTGCTGCTGTACAACTGCTGTCTCTAAGTACCACCAAAGAAAGACAATATACAAGCCACTTTCTTTTATTTCACAACTCAGAAGTAATCACCCTCCTTTGTAGTCATGTGCCTTTTACTCAAAGCTTTCTGTGTACTTCCCCTTAAAACAAAGCCACTTTCTATTGCTAAAATTAATGCTTCCTAGATGCTGATCTCATGCCAGAAGAGCAGGTAACACCACTGACTCAATACCACCTGCATATATTGCTCTCTCCAGGCAACACCTTGCCAGAAGGAGTCAAACCTGCCCCTGTGTGCAAGCTGGCCTGGCACAGAGTCCATTCCCCAGCACCCTACACATGGCTCCTAATGACTTGCTTTGCCTCCAGCTCCTTAGTGCTGCGCTCGCACTGTCTTATTCCACATAGAGGTACTCGAAAGAACTGACTCAGCCTGTCCAGACAAGCTGGGTGTAGGACTGATGGCCTCTTGACTTCCAAACATGAGTTAAATTCCCATCTGGCACTACAGTGATGTTTATTAAAAACAATAACAAACTCTCAAAACTGTGTAGCATCCTGTTGCTGTCCAAAAACAATTCACTTATGAAGATCATCATCACTCAACACTACAAAAATAAATAGAAAAGGAAAATTAAGCGGGGTACATTACAACTGGTTGCCAGCTCCACGCAGCTCACGCTATGCCATCAGACCCTCTCAGACTTCATCCCTATAACACCGGTCAAATCAGTTGTCAGTAATCTGGCTAAAGACAGCTGGTGGGGCCAAATTAAAACAGAGGAAAGAAAATCACAGCAATAAAGGAAAGTGAATCTAAGATAACATGCATAACAGCAAACAGTAAGAAACCTGGCTCCTCTTTTCAACACTATTAATGGTTATTAAATTTCTGTGCGATCATTACAGGTGTGTGTGCAGGATGCATCAAATAGTTGTGATCCAAGTTCTTGCAGAAGGTTTCAGCTGTTAATGCAGGGACGGTGAGAGTAACCCAAAAGGCTGTGCTGTCCTCCCAAACTGCTGGCCCTGCGCAAGCCTACTCCCTCCAAAGTACTGGGTGGTTTGGCGTGGGTAAGTAGAGTCTGGGAAGGGACCTGGAAAACATGTTCACAAAGATTTTATTTAAGGGACAAAAATTCTAACCAGCAAATTTGTGGCTGGATTTTATCATAACGTGTATTTATTGTTTACGCAGAAAATTGACTAATTAACAGTTCTTCTTATAGCCACAGCAACTGAAAGTATTTGTACTGCCCAGGGTATGCACAGGGGCTCTGAAGCCAAGCTACAGTTTGCATTTCTAGCCAAGACTCTTTGCCAAGTCCTTCGCCAATGGGGCTTTTGGATTGAAACAATCTCCCCATCCTTCCTTTGGAAAGACTGTCATCTCATAAGCCCTCAAAATCCCCTACCCTCCCCTCTTTATCCTCTTGTTCCCACACTATCTCTGCACATGCTGCCACCAAGACCGGTGGTCCCTTGCCCGTGGCAGCCAGTGCTGACGGGGAACCGATGGGAGTGAGCAGAGCAGTCCCCAACTGATGGCGAAAATATCGCCCAGGTCCAAGCACCTGAGGCCAGCCCCAGCCTTACCCACACCATTATAAACACACACGATGCCTCATTCAGGTTCGTTAGCAGTGGGGCAGGAGTGGTTTAGCCACCCAGAAACTTCAGTGGGCTGGTGGGGATGGTGCCCAGCCCAGCAGGTCCTGCTTCCGTCCATCCCGGCAGCCACAGACAGCATGTGCTCGCCCGCGGCAGCTGGCATGGCTCAGAGCTGGGGATAAGCAAGCACGCCGGTGGCCTAAGAACTGAAGAAATATTGACAGATGGCTGGACTTTAATTTGCGCAGGTGAACTCTCATGTCGCTGTATTGAGGGTGATTGCGTACTGTTCCCGCTCTTCCAGTTAGCCTGAGGTCGTTTCGTTGGAAAGCGCTTGTTTTCTCACGTGTGGTTTTTTGAGATTTTCTTTGAAGCGTGGACTGGGGGTGACTTTTAACCGGCTTTTAAGGGTTTCCCATCCCAAAGGGACCTCCATGGGCGGAGAGTCCAAAGGCTGTTGAGCAGTGCTGTACGGACGCTGGTTTACACACACGTGGTGTTAGCAATGCTATCCCACCACATGCAACAGAGCAGGCTGTCTTTCATCTGCCCTTCCAAGCCATCACAGCATTTTCTTTCTGCTTTTAGCCAAGGAAAAGAGTGGAATAGTTCCTCCTGGGAGCAGCTGGTGGGCCTGGAAGCTGAGCTACAGAACAAAACCTAAAGCTTCATTCAGTGCAGAAGTCCAACCACAAGGAAAGTGGTATTAGAAGAAACTCGTCATGATACTATCATTGCTGTTTCCTTTTCCTCCCAGTCAAGGATTTGTATTTAACTCAACTCTACATTTCTAACTGGCTTTTTGATTTCATAGGGCTGGCAGGGGAGGGAAAAGATGTTATAAATTGTTTCCCCACCCTTTTTATTTTTTTAAAATCAAACTCTGGAGGAAACTGTTTTACAAACAAAGAATAATCTCCAATGAAACTTGGAGAATCTAGTCCCAGTTTCACACTGATTTCTGGAGCACTCGCACACATAAAAATATGGGTGTCAAATGCTGCAGAGAATCTGATTCTGGAAAACTTTATCTAACATATGTCAGGAAAAGTATGTTTATATTAGGAATGCTAAAAATATATATACTTATATATACAAGTTTTTCAGGCCAATATTAGTGCCCAGAATGTTAAAATGTGGGTCACTGTGTCTATTTTATGCAACAGAAAAACTAACTAGTGATTGCTACCAGCTTCCTCACGCTCAGGTCTGAAATCACCTCCTCTCTGTTTGCGAATGCCTTGGGACACATTACTTGAGAAGAAAAGGCATGAAGCAAAACCTGGCTTGTAAGACATTAGCACGTATTGGCTCCAGAAGAGGAACTACAATGACAATTAGATTTGGCCATTGACAATGGAGCAGCTAATCACTGAAGCTAAAATCAGATTACCCGAAATGAAAGCCTGTTGCCTGGCTGCAGCTGAGTTTCACATGTTCTTATTGTAAGTGTACAGAGAGGAATTGCAATCCCGTTATCCAAATAAGGACCAAAAGCCCAAATGCCAGACAGATTAAATGGTGAATTCCCACATCCCCTCTGCCACACGTGCCCATCTCGCTGCTGAGCCCAGAGCCGGACACTGCCCCTCTTCGATCACCTCCTGCCAGGCACTGCCTTCGCCTCCCCACCAGCAGCGTCCAAGACCATTCACAGCACTCAACCTTCAGCTCCAGTTTAAAAGACGATGTAGATGTAAACTGGGAAGTCTCGGTGTTTTGTCTCGTTGGTCTCTTGAGCTTTCCCACTCTTTGCGTTCACACATTGTCTGCAGGATTGCACTTAAATTGAACAACAAATTTTATCCTCTGCTGGACACGCGGGCCGTGGTCAGAGGCGGTGCAATGTCAAGTTGGCAAACATTTGAGCTCCTTGGTATCTTTGTAAATTTACTAATATTCAGCCAAAGTTTGCAGAAGGATTTCACTGAAAGGTCAATGAAAGAATATCTGCATATTGTAAATCTAATAATCAGGAAAGATGTAATTTGTTTAAATTTAGGAAAAAGCCAAAGTTAACTCTTTAAATAAATCTCTCATATATTTGAGGCTAGCAGTGGGGTAATAAAAATAGAAATTATGTACACAGGATCTATTGTGGTATAGAAACTTAACCTCAAAGTATTGATTGAGGCTGTTCTTGTCCCTGAATTAATAAATGCCTATGAATGAGTATTTGTTTTAGGAAAGTTAAATAGAAAGGCCATGAATAAATATGAAGGCTGAGACTACAGCCCATCTGGACTACATTAGACCAAAACGCGTAATTGAAGTGAAGAGAGCATACATCCTTTGATCCAGTCACGCACTGCTGAAATGAAAGTAAAGGGGCAATTCCTCTTATCTCATCATCGGAGAAGGGTTTGCAGCACATGTCAGTGAGAAGGACTACTGGAGGCCTGCAGCTGGGGCCACCTCTGCGGCAGGAGGACCCCAAGTGTGCCAGCCACAGGTGTCCTTGTGTCGGATGCTATGTCAGGGCTGGGACTTCAGCGTAAGCCCCTAGCTGGGCTTATGTTTAAACTGCTAAAACCACATGTCCAGTCTCAGCGTCTCTTCCTTTGCCATGAGATTAGCAGCAGAGCCATATGGCAGGGCAAGCTTGAGCTCAGCTCGTTGTGCATCTGAAGAGATGGGGTGGCTTTGCAGTGCCCTGCTCTGCCACAGTGGGGACACCCACTCAGCGAGCCAGGGCAGGCAGCCAACCAGGAAAACACCAGTCCCTTTTAATCCAGATTGGTCTTGCAAGAAATGGCACAGAGAGGGGACACACATTGTCATCCTGCTGCCTTGACATGTCCTGCATTTGATTAGAGGTGAGGACATGGGGATGGGATTGCCAGAAAATGCTAATGGGAGTAATAGTCCATACTTCAAGAGCCTGAATTCTGCCTAGCCTTTGAACCCAGGGCTGCCTTGGGGCTGGTGCTGGTCTTTGGGGTATGTAGCCTTACTTAACCCTAAGGCAAAGGAGTGGGCAGAATTGAAGTCTTCTGAATAGGTTTTGTAACCTACTGTTGAAATTCCCATCAGCTCCTGAACGAGATAAAAACTAATCAGAAACTGCCTTCAGCAAGCTCTGCTTTCCTGAGCACTGCCGCCTCCTCGCCCAGGCAATATGCTGCCCATTATCAAATCAAAGCCTGGAGTAGGTGGGTCTGCCTCCTGGCCCCTTGGTCTCTTGGTCAAAGAGGTACTGTTGGTCAGGTCTGCAAACAGCCCTGGTCGTAGATCAATAGTGTTGTGCTGGCAGAGATCTAGTGGGTAAACCAAGGAACATCAGAAACTTTTCCCTGATGTAGATGACTTGGCTCACATTCATGTGACCACCAAGCTTTTCCAATAGAGCTGTACCAATATCAGGAGAGCTTCCCTGGCTGAATAAAGGTAGTCCTGGAGAGGCACCCTCAGAGTAGAATTCTCCAGCTTTCCAGCTGAGCCCCTTGCATCTGTGGTGCTTTTGAAAATGGTGCCCTAGCCCTGACATGCACCCTAAAGATGCTCTGCTGCAACAGAACATCAAGAATTGACCTGCTGAAGTCTGATACAATGCTGATACAAAACCCCCAACATCCCTTGATCATCCATCTCAAACAGGGCTCATCAAACACGTAGACATGATTCTACCAGCATGGTAAGATCCCTATGCCAAGGGACCACCACATTTGGAGACATGGGTGTGCTGCTGAATGAGTGGGGGGGGCCTTGCAAAAAGGGCATAGCATGGGGCCAGGAGGCAGAGGCACCTGCTCAAGGCCCAAGGAGGAATAAACTGCCTGTGGGTTTGGTGATGGGCAGCACGTTGCCTGGGTAAGGAGGCAGCAGTGCTCAGGAAAGCAGAGATTGGTGAAAGCAGCTTCTGATTAGTTTTTCACTCACTCAGGAGCTGTCTGGGATTTCAACAGCTGGTTCAACCACAGTGGACCAAGCTGTCTCCTAGCAAAGCCCTGTCTGGAGCAGGGGAAGAAGAAATTCTGTTGAATCCAAGGAAATAATTTTTCAAGATCCCGTTGTCAACTGCCAGCTTCTTGAATAGCTTTTCCATTTCTCCTGTGCTCCTCAGTTCTGTGCTTGTGGTTTAGTCCTGTGTATAACGTGATGGGTTTTGGAACAGGCAGAATGTAAAGTCAGCTCTTCTGTGCCGAGGGCAACAGGCTGGATAATAACCTCAAAACCGCTCTGTGGACAAACAGCATAATATTATCTAATAATTTTTCTTCATTATTTTCCCAGGTCACAGAGCAAGGGGAAAGATTTGCAAATGTTCATATATATACACACACATATATATGTACATTATGTATGTATGTATCTGTTTTCTGACATTGCAACATAAAATACTCACGTGGAGAGTTTTTCCATTATTTCCCAAGATCAAGCAGAAATTTCTTGGAACAGTTTGTCTGACTGACATTATGTAGGTCATTTCATAGTTTTTACAGGATAGAGATGATAATTCCAGAAAAAGAGGGTGCCAGAGTCTGCCAATTTGGGGAGAGAGTGGGAAGCTTTTAAAAATTAAATTTTCAAATCCTTGAAAAATTCTTCATTGAGTGACTTCCAGACTGAGACAGACCCATTTCAACTAGCTCTGTCACGCAGTGGCAAAGCTGGCTGAGTAACTGAGAGATGTGTCCAATACGCCTCACTTAATGCTACCAAAGATTGTAGGATGAGTGCTGTGACATGTTGGTCATGATTGATGCTCTTTGTAACAACCATCAGTTGAGTGAAGGTGGGTCCTTCCTTCCAGTTAGTGAGGAATGCCTGGGTGCCAGGCCCTTACATCCAGAGCAAAGACACAGCAATACAGGGAGGGCAGCTGAAGAAATACACTACGCTTTTGAATAACAGCTCTGAGTCCTGACAGCTCCCGTATTTAAACCCAATCTCCAAGCTGGAAAACAACTTGAAACAAGTTTTCTGTCATGGGCCGTATCCACCACTGTCCTGTCTATCCTCTCACTGGAGGATGTCTTCCCTTTGTGCTCAACAGTTTAGAAGAACAATTTTTTTCCTCATTTGCATTTCACCATATTAAATGAGCAAAACTTGCACAAGAGTTGAGAGGAAAAGAGGATACCCCATATCCCAGGCACTCACTCTTTCCCACACAGCCTGGCCACCCTCCTGCACTGTCCATCTGCCAAGCAAAATTTAACATCTCAGAGACAAATGGCAAGGGGAAAGATTTTGCATGAGAAATGGTGACTTTTCAGAGCAAATACCATATTCATATTTATCAGGAACAAAAAGTACAGTTTACAGCCACGTGTGGCTGAATATAAATCAGTTTGCACAGCTGAGTTAACCTTTATCCCTGCTGGGGAGGAGGAGATTTACCTTAAATGAGAAACACCTGGTCAGATTTCTCCACCTGTAGCCCCACGCAGTCCTGTGATAGCCCTTTCGGTCACACTACTGCAACCTGCCACTGGCCACCTTCATAACAGAGGGGTTTGTAAAGAAAACACCATACTTCAGGATCAGGGGAAAGAAATACAGTTGAGGACTTTTCATAGAATCATAGAATGGTTTGGGTTGGAAAGGACCTTAAAGATCATCTAGTTCCAACCCCCCTGCCACAGGCAGGGACACCTTTCCTCTAGACCAGGTTGCTCAAAGCCCCATCCAACCTGGCCTTAAACACTGCCAGGGAGGGGGCAGCCACAGCTTCTCTGGGCAAATTCCACCACATTGTTCTCCAGACCCGAATCCAAGCCCGGCTGCATCTGCAAACCTACCAGGAAAGCTCTCTGTGCTCTTACTTATCCAGGCTTCATCGTGATTCCATGAAATTCAAAAACATTGTCCGAAAAGTAGGTCAGGGTGACCCATTTGAAACAGGAAGGGTGAAGTCAGAGGGTGAGGCAGATCTTTACAATGATAAACAAACACAATTGCGACCTTTTGTCCCATTTCCGAGTCAGTCTCTCAAGGTCTGTAGCTTCTTGTCTGGAAATGTGGCTTAAAGATCCTGCTTCATCCCAACTGTTCATGTAGGCATTTCTGCTGTCCTTTTTGGTGGAGCTGGTGTCCTCTCTGGCTACTCTTAGCTGTACTCATCCAGCGCTCACAGCATCACTGTACATCCCTAGAGGTAGCTGGCTCTATACTTGGTGGACACAAGACCCTGTTTCTTTCCTGCAGCCTCTGGCAGGTTTGGAGAACTCAGCTCTGGTTTGGGGCTGCCCGGTAGGAGTTCCCATCGCTGACAGGCTGGGGAGAGACTGTCTGCCTGCGACAGCGGCTGAGCGTGCTGCTCGCTGCCACCCTCCCCTTGCGGGGAAGGTGAGGGAAGCCCAGGGGTCTCTCTGATGAGGTCCAAGCACCGCAACTTCCTTCATCATTTGGCGAGGACCAGCTGGAGATACTCAGGGCACACTGTGAGAGGTGGTTAGCTGATGTGGACTTGCTAGCAGTCAAACAGAGGCTGCCAGAGGAAAGATTAGGGGATAGAAAAGAGGGGGAATGCTGTATGTCTGGGATTTGTCCTCTTTCCACCCCATGCATGTTGCTCAAGTTGAATTTCAAGGCTCAGTAAGTGTGCCTGGCCACCAGCTGAGAGCAGGAGCGGCAGCTGAGCCATGACATCCCACAGTGCCGGTGGCGTGTGAGCTCCACAGCAGCGCGGGAAGAGCAGGTCCTGAAATTTCCCGGCATGGCTGGCTCCTGCGCTCCAGATGGGCCGTCTCAGGAACGCAGCGGCTGCTCTGCAAGGAAAAGGCATTTACGTGGATGTAGGCTGGGGGAGCTGATTTAGTCATAGAATCATAGAATCATAGAATCGTTTTGGTTGGAAAAGACCTTTAAGATCATCAGGTCCAACCATTAACCTAACACTGCCAAGTCCACCACTAAACCATGTCCCTAAGCACCACATCTACACGTCTTTTAAATACCTTCAGGGATGGTGACTCCACCACTTCCCCGGGCAGCCTGTTCCAATGCTTGATAACTCTTTCTGTGAATAAATTTTTCCTGATATCCAATCTAAGCCTCCCCTGGCACAACTTGAGGCCGTTTCCTCTCATCCTATTGCTTTTTACCTGGGAGAAGAGACCAACACTCACCTCGCTACAACTTCCTTTCAGGTAGTTGTAGAGAGTGATAAGGTCTCCCCTCAGCCTCCTTTTCTCCAGACTAAACAACCCCAGTTCCCTCAGCTGCTCCTCATAAGACTTGTGCTCTAGACCCTTCACCAGCTTCATTGCCCTTCTCTGGACTCGCTCCAGCACCTCAGGGTCTGTCTTGCAGTGAGGGGCCCAAAACTGCACACAGTATTCGAGGTGTGGCCTCACCAGTGCTGAGTACAGGGGGACGATCACTTCCCTAGTCCTGCTGGCCACACTATTTCTGATACAAGCCAGGATGCTCTTGGCCTTCTTGGCCACCTGGGCACACTGCTGGCTCATGTTCAACCGGCCATCGATCCACACCCCCATGTCCTTTTCTGCTGGGCAGCTTTCCAGCCACTCTTCCCCAAGGCTGTAGCGCTGCATGGGGTTGTTGTGCCCCAAGTGCAGGACTCAACACTTGGCCTTGCTGAACCTCACACAGTTGGCCTCAGCCCATCGATCCAACCCTGTTGTAGTCATCCCTGTTGAGCTGGTAGGTTTGATATTGCTGGAGATACTGAGCTGCGATATCAGTCAAGTGTCACAGGGGCCAGGTGCCAGCCTTGCGTTAAGCAACTCCCCTGCAGTGAGAAATTGGTGTTTAAAAGATTTGGGTACCCAGACTGTCTCCAGTATAAGGCAATGTTCTAGGTCATTGTTTGAATCACACCTAGTAAATCATAAGCATAAATAGGTAACCTGAGTAACGTGGCCTTAGATTCACTTAAATGGATGCATGGATCCATCTCTGGTAAAACTCCCCCAGCTTTGGTGGCCTTAGCCTCGATCAGCAGCTGCCTGCATCTCATTCCAGCTCAGTGACAGTGGGAAAGACTGAAACAGGCTGGGACAGAGGAGCTTCTCAGGATCTTCAGTCTACCCACGGCCACTGGAATATCAACCAGTTGCTGAAAGTATGTGCAGTTCCTGGAGGGAAGCGGGAGCCCTGGGCTTGGCAGGGGAGCTGGAAGGCAAGTGTTTAGTCCTCAGTCCCTAAGCAAGAGAGTAAATACAGGAAGGCAAAGAAAAGTTTTCCACAGGAAAAAAAAAAACGGGGAAAAAAAAAGTCGACTTGCACACGATTTTTATATTGAGATGCACTTGTCAGGACCTATGAAACCAACACTTCACTAAAAAAGCAAAAGCCATGAAGGGCTCATTTGCTGACAGGCTCAGCCTCCTGTGGCTGTTGAACTCAAGACCTACAGGGAAGTACAATCATTTATACTGTGCAAAAAACCACTGGGCTTTATCACAGCCTGCCACGGGAATACAGACGTCTACAGATCTGGGGGTGTAGCTCGAATCAGTGGGCAAGATTAGAAAGGTGGGAAAACTTCCCCAGGGGAACTGAAAGCAAAACAACCCCCCAACCTTCAAAGGCAGCTTAGCAAGAGGAACAGATCCCTCAAGCTGATTTCTGTAGGCACTGCTTATCATGCTGGAGGTTTCACACTTTAAAGGCTCACTTCCTCTACAGTGCTCATACAACATCAGTATAATAATATTTCCCCCTCCTCCCCAGTGTTAGTCATTATCTTCCAGCCTCCCATATGTCTTACCCAGTTCATAAATGCTGTTTGTGGGCTCTTCTGCAGTGTCATCCATTCACACGTAACATCCAAACAATAAATAATTGCAAATCAAGGTTTGTTTTCCCAGTGCTGTCAGATTTTTTTAAGACTCTTTACAAATACCAAGTGCAATGAATGGTCCTGAACCATGGGCAGTGATGCCCATAGCTCACGGCGAGGGAGCTGCTAACTGCAGCCTGTGCCTGCTGTTCTCTCCTCTCCCCTTCCATCTGCTCAGGCCTCTGGCTGTCTGTCCGTCTGTCCTGCCATGGTTTGTCAAGCCGCATCCTCTGGCTTTCGGGCAGCCAGTGGGCTGGCAGAGCTGGCATATGAAACCAGGCAAAAATCATGCTCTTCACCCCTTCACACGCGTCCCCGTGCATTCGCACAAGCAAAACAGGACCAAACACAAATACTAAGTGAACCCTTATAATTTAAGGCTGTTTTTTATCTGGTGGTGCATGTAGTAGCACTGATATGTTCCCTCTTTTCAAAATGTCCACATGGAAGTGTGCAGTTCTGCATGTCTGTAAGTCACTCTTCCATTAAAGAAAGTAGAAAACCCACGGCTTTGTGTGTTATGTGCAGAGACAGGCAGAGCAGACTGGGTCCTCTGCAGAAAAAAAAAAAACACAAGAAAAATGGTAATGTTTGGGGTGATTTTACTTAACCTATTAAGAACTGTACTTCTGACAAAAGATAAATTGCCAGCACCTGCAGGTGGCATAACAAAGAGGACCTGAAATGTCCTGTATTAGCATGTACGTTGGCTCAGTAAATTGTCTTTTTTCTATTTTTCTATCTTTGGTCCCAGCCTATTCACTACGTTACCTTATACAACAACAAAATATTTTCTAAATAAAGCTCCAAGCCCAAAGACCCCCCACTAGATAAATTAACTGAAGTAAACAAGCAAAAGCACCTAAGTGGAGCTAATTATATATCTGCCAGCAGCCTTGCTTTAAAGCACCTTAAAGGTGAACATTTTAATTACTTAATGTGCTCTATTGTTCTTGAATTAGATACGAGAAAAATAACATTGATCCAATCCTTTTTTTATTTTTACGCACCAGAGTTGGAAGGCGAGTGGCTTTGTAAGGGGATTATGCATGCATTAATCCTCCTTAGCTATGATAAAGTTCTCTGCTTCCTAGTGAGATTGTTTAACCCTCTTCTAACAGCTGCAGCTAGCTCCTAAAGAAAGAAGCTGGGGAAGATGAATTACAGCTTGGGAGAGTTGAGAAAAGAAAGAAAGAAAGGTTTGTCTCTTATCTTTTCCCATGCGGAATATTGCTCTCATACTAGCAGGAAAACAGCCTTAAATTTAGCGGGTCCTGTAAGAAAGCAGGTGAACAGGTTCATTTGGCCATGGATCCCTTTGTTTCCTTTTTGACCCTGTAACGGGCTCAGAGTATCAACAGCACCCTAAAAGCACACTGTGCCATCAGGAAGAGGGGTGACTGAAATAATTGCCATCCATTCAGATGGGAATTATCTGTGGCTGGAGTACAGCATTTCTGCATTTGGAAAAGAACATCACACTGTAAGGACTAACAGGGAAAAGAGATGAATGGCTCCAATCAACAGAGCAACACGGGGCAAGGGCCTGGACTCACCCCTTGTAATTTAGGTGCTTCCAGGAGGTGCTGTGATGAGAAGGCTGGTGTAGCTACATGCCTGCTGCCAGCAGTGGAGGCTCCTTCGGAGGTCACCTATGACTCCAGAGGGTGACTAAACCATCTACAACCTGCCTTGCTCTTTGAAGGTGCCTACTGAATATTATTGACTGGCAAGGAAGCCTACGGGGCCTCTGCACCTAATTTGGGCTCTCCCATCGGTCGTCTCATGTGGAAATGAACACAGGCGTCCTGTCCCGCTGCTGGAAGGCGAGAGGCTGGCCGCTGTGTGAGGGAAAGCAATATGGCTGCTGTGGGAGTGGGGTAAAAAATAACTGCGAGTGAAGCAGCACAGAGGCTGAACCAGACTGTCACCAGGACACCTCTGTCACCCTCTGAAAGCTGAAGCCTTGTGGGATCATATTAGATGTAAGGATAGAGATGAGCCAGGAACCCAGCTCAGAAACAAAAGCCGTATTTTGATTCCTTTTTCTTTTCACATTAAAATGGTTGGCATCCTCCTATTGAGTTCAAGAAGTAATTAGTCCTTGATGAAAGATGTCTGACATGTCAAGGCAGAAGAGCATGGCTGATGGAAGCAAACACCAGGGCCTGGACAGGATTGAGAACAATATTTAAAGAGCAGAAATTAAAACTCTTTAGTCTGGTACAAACTCACTTGGGTCATCAGCTCCTTTGCTCTTGCTTTAACAAAGCAGGGAAAACAGCATGAGGCAAAGGAGATCAGCCCACCCAGCAATTTTAATAAATGCAAACCCAAAACCACAAGGGCCTTAAGGTCCTGCTATTAGTGGCAGGACTGTGCCAAATCACCCACTTCTGCAACTTACAGAGTTTCCTCATGCAGGTGCAAGAAGGCAACGCGTGCCTGGGCACACAAACCCCCAGCAAACAGGTTTCTCTACAACAACGTGTTGTTGTTCATTAGAAAAGAAGAAAAAGTCTAAATGTAAGTGGTGGCCAAACTCCCACCTTATCCCAGCTCTAGGCTCTGCAGACATCGAGGTCTTCAGAGAGGTGACTGATGTTTCAGTGGTTGGTGCTCCAAGTGATTTATAGCAGTGTATTTTTGAGTCAGCAGTTGCTTGGAAAAACCGTGCTGATTTGGCATGGAGTTGTGGCCCAGGTACGTAGCCTGGGTTTCATGCCAGTTTTAGCAGCCAGTGGTGCACAAGGAGTATGCATAGCCATCTCCATTACCAAGATAACGGTAGCTAAATTTGAAAGATTCACTGCTGAGAGAGGCACAGGACTGTGCTCGCAGCTAATCACAGCAGCTTTTCTCAGAAAGATCCTCTGGAAACTTGCTAGGGGCCGGATGGTCAGATAAGCAAGCAGTGAGTGATGGTCACTGTGGAGTCTCACAATAAGGACAACCTTGCAGTAAGCTGAGAGACAGAAGTGATTCTGGCCCGTGAGAAATGGACACATGTGAGAGAAGTAAAAGGTCCAAAATAATCTCACACCTCAAGACAGATGTGGAGCATCTCAGTGGAGAGTGCAGCTCTGCAGGGAGAATGGTTACAGCACCTGCCTGTGCCCAAACAAGCAGCAAGGAGACCATGAGACCAAAACATTGTTTGTAATGTTATTTATTTTAGAACAGTTCCAGCTGTTATTTTTTCATGTATGTGGGGGAACAGTCTTCCAAATTACTAAGAATTCCCTTTGAAATCGGTTCTGAATCAAACACAGGACAAGAACTCCACTCCCAACCTCTGGCTGTTGTCCCTTTTGCAGCCCTGAGTCAACCAGGATCACGGGACTTGGTGAACTGTGAAGGTGACAAAACAGCCTGCCTGTGTCATCCCATGGGAAGTCAAATGTATTGGGCTACAAGCATTATCGAGAAGAGCAGAGAGCTGCCAGGTTGGTTCAGAACCGTGGTGCTCCAGCATGCCTTGGAGATCTGAAGATCTCCTACTTTGCCCTACACGTGTTGACCTGCCTTTAGCAAACACTAGTTTTAAATCAACAGATGAGGTATTGGTCATGAAAGCTCACTGGAAAAGGTAGGTAAATTGAAGTAAGCCAGAAAAATAAAATGAAGACCAGAATATATGAATGGAGGAGGTGCGTCACCTCACTCCCGTTCCCTCTTTGCGTAACACAGCATGTTTTCGATTTTAGGGATTAAGAGACGCGGATAACATTCTCAGATTTACTACAAAAGTCCTTTTTTAGCAAGTTCCACGATAATTTTCTGGTAAGAGCATGGGAACTGAAGGTCTGGGATCTTACTCTTCTCTTTGTCTTCAGCTTCCTGAGGAAATGTAGACAAGTCACTTACACTTAGTCCCCATTTCTAATCTTTAACATGAACTTTTTGTTCCCTCCCACCCCCAAATCAAGTTTGCCATGTCCTATGCATTGTTTCAAAGAAATTCCTTCTACATGGAAGCGGTGCGAGAAGAAAACTCTACAGCATGAAAGATCATTACTGATAATCATGTTACCGGCCCTGTGAGAAGCACTGGGACTGAATGAACGGCATGTGCTGCCGAAACCTGAAGTCAACAATTGGAACACCTCAGCCTGAGAGATGTTTTGGCATGTTTAGAGAGCATGTCACCAGGAAATGGTAATTCAGCTCTATCTGGTTGCTCCACCCCAATCTCTGTCCTGCTGTTCCAAATGCATTTTAAATGTGGGCAAGTGGAATGCGCAGATCCAGATTTGGGATCCAAATATGGCAAAGTCAGCAAACGGGCAGAAATGAGAATATTTAAAAAATTGTAAGCATCATTATGCATCACCTACTGCTCTTACACCACATACACAAGGGAAAAAAAACCCCCAAACCTAAATGTCTGAGTTAATTTAATAGAAGGCCTTGGTTTTCTTCCAGATTATTTATTTGATTAATGGAAATATGTTTCCTTTAGTGGTATTTTTCACTGTTTTTTTTTCTCTCCAGTAATAGTTTTGTGAGAGCAAGTACTGAAGTCAGGCTACAACAAAACCAATACAGGTTTCTACTGGTGGTGACCCTGTACAGAACTGGATTGAGAAAACCAAGGACACCGTGTTTCCTCCTGCAAGGAATGAGGGTTGCAATTTCTTCTCTCAGCTGGCCACATACAAGTTAAATGATCTGGAGGTTTTTTTCCTAAGCCAATAGGAACATCTCAGTGTTAAGAGACAGAAGTCATAGTAATTGGTACAGATCAGGTGCCCTGTTGAGGTTTGTGAATAACAGGATTTTCCAAATCTTAAAAAAAAAAAATGCTCAGTGTCTCTTATTGGAAAAATGGGAATTCTTTGCAAATGGTATGAAGCTCTGAACACTTAATGAAACATACCGAACCATCCTAAACTTTGAGCCATATAAAGACATGAAGCAATAAGAATCCACACATGGTGGCTTTCCTTTCTGAAATGGGACAGCAGGGATGAGGGACAGGCTCATCTGAGCACGCACATAAACTCACAGCTTCACTGCTACAGCCAGAAACTCAGGCGAGCGTGCAGCGCTGGAGACCGTGGCCTGCTCCAGCTGAGTTCCTGGGAGCAAAAACCAAACAACCTTTTCAAACAGCGGTCACCGTGTCCCATCCTGATGTCCTACACAAAGAGCAGTGGGAACAGGAGGAAAGCCAGAAGGACCCTGCCCAGAGCTTCATCCCAAAGGTCTCCTGGATAGAGTAGTGCTCCCTTCAAACGGGGAAGGTACTTAAACAACAAATTGGTAGTCTGTGTGTTTGGTAGGAACCAAAATAGAAGTCTTTCACTCTTGCTCTCCAAAGACTAGAGCTATCATTTCAGATTTTAATTAAAAGCCTCCTCAAAGCTACTCATTTGATTTTATTTTGCTTTGGTTGTTCTGCAGCAAGTTTGACAACACGGGCACTTTGCAGGCCTGTGTGTACAGCACATGTAATTAAAGTCAAGAGGAGTTATGAAGTCTTTAAAACCAAGCCAGGGTGGCTAAAGCCAGTAGCCCAAAATTAGAAGCAACATTTGAAAATCCAGGTCACGTTCTCCGTGTGTTTGTGTTACAGCATCACCTAGGGGCTGCAGTGAGCTTCATGCCTGCTGTCCTGGACATTATAGACATACACACAGACTTGGGTGCTTCCCAATGTCCAGGCGCACAGAAGTCATTGTCATAGAGACCACAGTCAACCAGGCCCTGAGCATTTTGATGAGAAAGTTCATCTGGTAGATATATATGTGTATATATATATACATACACACAAGTATTTGATGCGTTTTTTTAAGCAAGAACCACCGAAATACTGAATTGGAGGGTACAGCAGTTGTAAGACATACTTTGGATCATGGCCATAGGAATGCTACTGCTGCAAATTCCCCTACTCTAAAAAACATTAAATAAGCCATCCAGTTATTTCATGATCATCTGCAAACTGAGATCCATGAAAACTATGAAAATTAAACCCATGTGTATGCTTAGTATAGTCTGGCACTTACATTGTTGCTGATTATAGGAATTCAATGTTTACAATTTACATTCTTTCCCAGACTTTCTTTTTTTTTCTGAATTGAAGTTAAAACTCACTTGGTTTTACCATAATATAATTTAGACTGTTGAGGGCAGCAGGACTGCTCCTTTGTGAGGCAAGCCTGCAGCTACAGCATCGATAGATGAGTGATCAGATAACAGACCGTGCATCTTGTTGGGCACAAGCCAGCAATCGTGTTGTCCTTGTGCTTTCAACACAGTGTATGAAGAGCTTGTGGCTTTCTAGCCCCACTTTCTCTGAATAACAATGTATGTTCTCAATTCCTGACCAGCCATGCTAAACCAAAAGCAAGTGAGCAATGTGGGGGATGTCTTTGTCCAAAACATGTTTCCACCCAATTGTGAAACTGCCCCTGGAGGGAACTACCTTAATTTGTTAAAGCAGGACCAGTCCCTGCCAGGGCTCCAGAGACCAAAACTGTGCGGTGGCAACAGGTAGATAAGGCAGCAGAGCAGACCTTGAGGAGAGGGAAACAGAATACTGCAGGAGGCATTTTGAGTGTACAAGGCTTAAAATCAGCTCAGAAACCTCCAGTTAAACCCCAGCCCATGATTGTATAGCCCTTAGTGCTCCAGCATGGTAGGATGAAGAAATACCAGTGGGAAAAGAGTGGCTCAGGAGGGTAGTGCCAAGGCCTATGGGGATGTTATCCGGATGTAGCTGAATATGAGTGCTCAGACATCTGAAAAAAGGAGCACTGTGCTCCTCTCCCTTTTCCAAGGGGAAAAGTAAGCTGAAGCAGCAGTTCCTCAAGCACACCATACAGGGGAGAACTGGTTTAGTGCTTCCAGGGTGAATTTCCATACCAGTGACAAAAACTGAATGAACTGCAGGTATCAAAGTAGGCATGGACACCAATACCTGTTTCAGTCAGTACCATACCAGCTTTTGGTTCTAGCTTCCAGTCTGTGCCAAATCACATTATCAAAATAGTGCGCAACTTGCACTACAGGACGATGGAGCAGAAATGTGGCTGTCCAGGTCACTTGCTACCCTGACACTGCTGCACGCACAGAAGCAACTACCAAGACACAAAATAAGGAGTGATCCTTCAAAAGTAGCAGAGCCTCGTGCTTACAAAGGAGCACATTTTTCAAGTGTTGCTTCTTAAAGGAAGTTTCTTCTAACACTTCAGTTTTTTCCAGTATTTTTAACTACAACCTCAGAATTTATGGGCTGTCTATAAATTAGTATTCAAATAGATAAGTCACATTGGAGAAAAGCCCTTCCCAGCAAGGCAGAAAGTCCCAGTATTCACTGTCTGTAGAGAGAAGGAACTGAGGAAAAAAGGGACTGCCATGCTTCTTTACACACTAGACATCAGACCAGTGCCAACAGCAGCAGAAGAGGAATCAACAGCTCACAATCAGTTTTTAGTATAAAAACAACTGGAAACTGCCATTTGGAAACTATGGCAGCAGTGGAAGCCAAAGTGCTTCTGATAGTCGACACCTTTTTACTGACAGAAGTTCACTTGCTAATAGCGCATCTTACAGTTCTTCTACAGGAAGTCTCATTTCTTCCTTCAAGGTCTGTCATGAGACCATCTTGCAACTCAGTGTATTGGGTTTGCGTGGCAAGGTTTTGGTAGCAGGGGGGCTACAGGGGTGGCTTTCTGTGGGAAGCTGATAGAAGCTTCCCCTATGTCCAAGAGCCAACGCCAGCCAGCTCCAAGACGGACCCACTGCTGGCCAAGGCTGAGACCATCAGGGACGGTGGTAGCACCTCTGGGGTAACATTTAAGAAGGGGAAAAAAAGCCCTGGGCAACAGCAACTGCAGCTAGAGAGAGGAGTGAGAATTTGAGAGGAACAACTCTGCAGACACCAAGGTCAGTGAAGAAGGAGGGGGAGGAGATGCTCCAGGCACCAGAGCAGAGATGGCCCCGCAACCCATGGTGAAGACTACGGTGAGGCAGGCTGTCCCCCTGCAGCCCATGGAGTACCCCACACCAGAGCAGGTGGATGCCTGAAGGAGGCTGTGACCCTGTGGGAAGCCCATGCTGGAACAGGCTCCTGGCAGGACCTGTGGCCCCGTGGAGAGAGGAGCCCATGCTGGAGCACAGCCGCTGGCAGGACTTGTGACCCCGTGGGGGGACCCATGCTGGAGCAGTCTGTTCCTGAAGCACTGCACCCTGTGGAAAGGACCCACATGGGAAGAGAGTGAGGAGCCCTCCCCCTGAGCCCTCCCCCTGAGGAGGAAGGAGCAGCAGAGACAACATGTGATGAACTGACTGCAACCCCTATTTCCCCTCCCCCTCCGCCACTGGTGGGGAGGAAGTAGAGAAATCAGAAGCCCGGGAAGAAGGAAGAGGGGGGGTGGGAAGGTGTTTTAATATTTAGTTTTATTTCTCATTATCCTACTCTAATTTTGATAGGCAATAAACTAATTTCCCTGAGCCAAGTCTGTTTTGCCTGTGATGGTAATTGGTGAGTGATCTCCCTGCCCTTATCTCAACCCACAAGCCTTTCATTATATTTTCTCTCCCCTGTCCAGTTGAGGAGGGGGAGTGATAGAGCAGCTTGGTGGGCACCTGGTGTCCAGCCAGGGTCAACCCACCACACTCAGTTCTCCCATCCAATAGTAAAATAAATCCAAAAAGAATAATTAAGTCTAAGGCAAGACTTCTCCTGTACACTAGGGAAACTTCGGAAGGCACAATATAACTGTTCATATTATCAGATCTGCTGCTCTGAAATAATAAACTACAGCAAAACCTTAGTGTGCACTGCTGGCTGCTCGTGAACCGCTGCATTTGTCAGCATGCAATTACATAGAATAAAATGCAATAGCTTCTAAATGCAGTATGTAATGATTTCCTATGCCTTGCAGGTAGAGACAAACACACATACTGGTGACATGGGTTGATTTACTGAGTTATTGCAAAATACAATACTTTGCAATCAATACAGAGCAAGTCTATTCAAAAACTATTAAATACATGGTAACATCTGTGTCCTCTTGTGATAACAAAGTAAAATATTCTGAAGTTTTAACAGGTGGAACATCAAATGATCTTCACAGAAGAGTAACAAAAGCACTGGTTGAAATCACACTCCAAATATTTAATTAGATGCAGTGTATGATCTATGCAGCAACTTCAATACTGGAATCCAGTACTCAAGGCTAGCTCTGGTTCACTGTATACCTGTATTTTAAAACTTTCCATTTTTATTTAATCCACTACTTAAAGTTCTTGCCACTACGCTCTGCTTACACCATTCTGCCCCAAATTAGCCTCCCTTCAATGACTGACATCATTGATGGGCAGCCTCTGGAAGGCCAATTCAGATCTCTCCATAGCAGCAGGGGAGATCACTAGAGGACAGAGAAAGGAAAGAACATCAGAAGCAGGAAAGTAGGAATGAGAGGCTGTGACAGAACAAGTAGTTAAAAACAGCACAGTGCATCCATGACTGTTACAAAATACTGTTCAAGCAGCAGAATTCACACGTGGATGCTTGTTGCTAAACAACTCAGTGATTTGTCATTGTAGGTGTTACACACATACAGAATTCAGCAATAGCACAGTAAATGACACAGCTGGGATCACTAATTTTACAGCAGTGATCAAAAGCACCTTTCCAATGCCTGCCAGTGCAAAGCTCACGTCCAAAGACAATGGCGCTGAAAATACAGTTGTCAGTGGAGGGCTTGTGAGAACACATGTGAATTCCAGCCAGAACTGCTGACAGAGAACACAAAGTGCCATTTTCCAAGCAGCACTTGAATAGTTTACTTAAGTTTCCCCTCTCCCTAGCCATCTCTCTTTTAAAGTAGTTAAAAAAAACAAAAAACAAAAAAACAAACAAAAAACAAAAACAAACACAAAACCCACAACCCAAACAAACACAAAAAAATTGAAGCAAAAAGACTTCATGGGAAAGGCTTTTAAAGGTGTTGTCAGACAACGTTTCTTCAAGGCCTAGCTGTTGTAACAGCATACAGAAGTCAGCTTCCAACAAGATGACACTTCATATTTGCCTTTCCAATATTTTTAGGGTGCAATTCTGCAGTGTGAGCACCAGGTCTGCATTTACAAAATGTGTGCTTGTCCCCACAGGCAAGTAGACCTTGTACTTCAGCATCTGCTTACACACATAAGCTTTGCATATGTAGTTGGTGTGTACACACCTGACAAGTACAAAACAGGCTCTCACCTTTGAAAACCACAGTACTTAAAGCCATTAGACTTCCAACCTCTTGCTTTGGTATTGAATCAATAGAAAGTTTACAATGCAATTCTTCAGTCTTACACAGACTGAGTTATTAATGAAGAAAATAAAAAAGTAACAAATCTGAGTATCCAAAGAAATCCACAAGTACATTCAACATGTAGTACATTACAAATAAGGAGACAATACATGGAATTGCTATAGTATGAATGAAAACCAAGTAGTTGTAGGAAAGCCTGGAAGTCTTCCCAATGTTTCTCATGTAACATTTAACGTCACTGTAGCAATAATGATATAGCAGCTTCTACTACATTACTTCCCAAGTTGTATACTTTATGTTTGATTGAAAAGGGGGAGGAAATGAAGGGCCTCTGAGGAGTTCAGCAGCAACACTTAAGTGCATTGAAAACACTGATAATCTGTGGCACATAGAAATTAATGGATAACAGGATACTTTTTTCTGTTTACAGTATCATACGCTTGTATAAAGTCTCTGCTGCATTTTTTTTTAGCACTTAGTCTGTGGCAAATCACAGTAACATTATGCATAGAAAAAGGAAATCCCATTTTCTTATGAAGACTAAGTGACTAATGGGTATTACTTATCCTTGCTTAAGCTATCTACCCCTCTGAACCCCATGAATCCCAAAATCTAATTGGCACAAAAACATTTTGATAACTTAATATAGAAACTGATTGCTCTTGATTGTTTACCTCTTGACTTGATCATTACGTTCACTGCTGGAGAATTATCCACTTTGCTAGAGGTCAGAGTTAATACATTAAAAAAAAACCAACCAACCAACACCCGCCCCCCCAAAACCTGCAAGAAAGAGTGACTTTGCTGTCCTGTATCTGACTGCATGATAGGAAATACCAAAGCAATGGTGTACATCACAGTAATACCATGCTGCCTCTCATACACCAAAGAGTACAGCAAGTTTTCACAAATAATTAGGTTTATGGAAGTAGTAAGCAACTCAGCTTCAGCAAAAAACTGCCTTATCACCAGGCTTCTTAGGGCATCCAAGCCTTCAAAGCAGTTTCTGATATCAGTCTGAAGACACTGGCATTTCTGGTTCCAGCTGAGACAGAGGCAAATTAGAGGGGAGTGGGAAGGAACATTGTACACAATGTGACACGGCTGAAAAAATGACATATTTGCACTTGAAGATGCAGAATACACTGCAGTAAAGGAGAAAAACAACTAGATGACATGACACCTGCCTCTGAGGGCAGGAGGCATGGCCCTCTACTTTGCAACATGTTTATATATAAGTATTTTAAAAACTCAAAAGAAATCAGATATGTAACAATCATGCAGAAGGACAACGCAGAACAAAAGAACCATGTTTGAAAGTCAATTTTGCATCCTTTACAAGAAACCTGGACCCACTTCTTCACTGGTAAAACCCTGTCAACAGGTCTAAAGAGCCTTTACATAAAAGCAAGCAGACAAATACAAGTATGGAAATTCTAAATACTTACTAACTGTTGTATAGAAAAGTTTAGTTGTGAAACTGAGGGGCAGAGTTGCTCTTAGTCAAAGGATTGCATACTCTTTAGAAAAGAACAAAAACACAGTAAAACAAAGCAAAAAAAAAAATCCAACCAACTATGTCAACTGATTATCAGTTTACTAACCTTTATGTTTAAGTCCTCAACTAAGACATTAAAAATGCACTTGCAACATCTGAACAAAAAACAGGGTGTACCTGCTATGTCAAAATCATTTTTCTTTCCAGCATACTCTCCATTAGCTTTTGGTGCCACATGCTGAAGAAACTAGATTTAAATCAGTGAATGGCAAGTGTCAGCAGGCAATGATTTGCACTACACTGGTGGCTCCATCTTGATCATCCTTTTCTTCAACACCTCCTTTTTTAACTTTTAAATTTAAAAATCAATCTTCCATTTGGAAATTCAGAGCCAGGTCTGGTTTTCTTTGTCATCTCTGGTCACACTGTAGGATATCTTCAGAGACCATTCCTACTTCTTGCCGATTCCATTCGTTACTTTTGATTTGGAGTGCCGATTCCTCCTTCTAGATGAATGGCTTTCACTATTGACTGAATGTTTTGGTGGACTATTGTCAGCACCTGCTGAGAAATAAGTATTTTTTTTACGTATATACATACTTGACATTGTCAAGCTCTTATCTAAAAGACAGTAAGGGTTTCTAGAGCTACAACGTTTACAGCAGATTATTTCAGGCCAATACAAACTGGCTGATACTCATACCCCATCTAGTGGCCTGTTTTGTAAAAACAGCAATTCTTAAGACTTCTGTAAAATTCTCCCTCCTCCAAAAAAATTCAGGAGTTTGCTATAGCAGAATATAGTGGTGAAACATCCTCCATTTTAAATGACTCTGAGAAAGCAAAGGGAGACAATGGGGACTGAAATAAGAATTCAAGAGCAAAACATGAAAGAGGCTGAACTTCATAATTAATGAAGTAACAGAAAGACAAAGATTTGCTTGGCCAGATTTCTCCAGCATATATAAATGGGAAAAACATTTTGAGTGCAAGAAATTTTTCTCCAAAATATAAAAATCCACAAATTTACTAAACTGAGAATAAATTAATGTCAGCATGACGAAGAATCATGTATCAAATATAAAGGAGCTTTGCTGTAGATGCTTTTCAAGCATATGATAAATAAATATTTTTAATGGTACAAACCTCTAGAGCATAAACTCTGACAGAGACAACTTCCAGGTGTGAATCTTGATATTTGTTCAATAAGCAAAACCACACTAAAGAGTTAACAGAGGAGGCAGGTAACTTAACTGACCTCTAGTGTAGGGAAAAAGAAGTCAGAGAAGGAGGCTGCCTTTGCTTAGGACAGAGAAAGCTGTCTATGACCATCAGCACTGCACTGACTAGGCAAGTGTCAACAAGAACACAAGCTCCAGGGCACATTTTTGACTGTTTCTTAACAAAGCAGGAATAAAAGCACAAGTCATATGTTTCAAATCAAACATGCAATGTTCAGAGAGAAAACCTGTCCACAACAGTTATGAAATGCACAATGCCCTAAAACTACAAGAATAGCCTGAAATAACGGCAGAAAAATTCAGTTGCTTCATTAAAAAGATAAATACATTTCCAAGAGTTAGAAGAAAAAAGGCAGTAAAGCCAAACAGCTTTGCAGATGATTCATCTGTATAGCTCCTGCAGGGATGTTTAAATAAGTCCAGTTGTCTCCAAGGTAAGTTTCTCAAGCCTCATTTCCTAGTGCTGAGCCTTAATGCTACCACTTTGAGAACATATGTGCAGAAGTGCCAATACCTCTACTGAATTTAGAATGAAGCCAGGAAGCATCTGGACTGTACGGGCTGTCTTCGCTTTCTGATAAGGTCTGCAAAAACAAGGACACAAGTCATTGGGATGCTAGTTCTTGAGATCAGCACTTCTCCTGTTTGCAATTAGACCTGTAAATTTAAACTGTGGCAGAAGTCCTCATAAAACATCCAGCCAGTGCTTAGGTCTTTTCCCTTCCTAGTTAGGAGGTACAACATAGATGATACAATAACAACTCACCACTTGCCACGTGATCTGTTGTGTAACCAAGTATTCTTAATATTCCCCTAACATTCCACCTGTACAATGGGAACATTAGCTAACCATTCATCCCTGAATGCTTTGCTAAAATTATGGCCTCATTCTGAGTAACTAAGAGGGCAGCATTCTTTAGAAACCACAGTGTAATTTGGGAACTGTCCAAGGCCCGCTGAATTCAGAGTTCTTTCTACTGACTTCAGTTAGACTCTGGACCATCCCCCCTCACCCCCATTTATACCAGCTCTGGTAAAGAATTCTAATATCTAGGAGCTTTGCAGTTGTAACTCAGGTATAAAACAAAAACAAGCCTCCTAATAAAGTACCTTTTCTCGGTGGCCGTAGTATTCTGCATACCAAACCATACCGTATAAACACAGGAAAGTTGTAAAGGCCTAAACAAGAGAGAAGAAGAAAAAGAAAAAATAATATGTAAAAACTTTTACCAAATTCCTTGCTGGTTCAAGCTCTCAGAGTCCCTGGAGATTCTGCATTCAGAGACTTTCCTGTACATATATGTTCTGCTACGATGGGGTATGCAGACCAGTTCTCAATGGGAGCATGAGAATACATATAGATCACCCACATACATGCAGGATACACTGTCAGGACAATTTTTGTCCTCGCCCTGTACAGTCATCATACAAAGGCAGTTGGTAGGCACTTGTAGGTGTATTATTCAGAACAACCAGTCTGGGAGAAAAAGAATTCTCCTTCTCCCTGCCCCATGCTTCAGGCAGGGTTACGCTCTGATCCGGGAAGCAATTCAATACTTTAGTCTCTAAAGTTTCAGGAATAAAATTGTAATGCAAAATAAGAGAACAATAAATTCAGACTCCCTATCACCTGTTCAAACTGCGTTCCCAACTAAAGGGAGAAGTATTTATCTGTCAGCCTATTATAAATGCCTTACTTTTCACTGACCATTAAAAAATGTGTTTGGCATCAGAGTTAGAAGTCTGGCAAGACAAACATCCATTTACTGTTGTAAAACGGGCATTTCATTCTGCATTTGCAGCAATCACACTGAAGTACAGAAAGTTGCAGGCTGAGTGAGAATGATTTGCCTGATAAAGCAGGGTTGTTTATGTAGTTGTAAGACTTCAGTGTGAAACAAATGCATTACTTATTAATGCTATTCATTAACTCCCATTCCTTTCCAGTGGGCACTACAGGTAGCACCTCCAAAGTTAGCCTCAATCGAACTGACATTTTCTCTCATAAAGATAAAATATTTCATTGTTAAGCACTGGTGAAGTGGCTATATTCTGCTATGTCAAGAAATAAGAAAAAAAAAGTTATTCCAGTCCTTTCAAAGTGTGTTCTAAATGATCTCGCATTTGCTTTTCCTAGGACGTGCACAAAGCTTTTTACCAGCATTTCCCCACAGTGATCCCCTGATGCCAATGTTCCAGAGAGGAAGCTATTTAGATGCTTTAAATGCTTTTGCCATGTTTTATGTTTCACATGAGAAATCCCACTTACCACACAGAGAAGCCAAAACACAACATACAGTATTTGTGTTTTGGAAAAAAGATCCTGTCCAAACTTTATGCACACAATAGCTTCAAGGAAAGCAATAACTCTGTGGGTAAATGAAAGAAAGAAGGGGGGGGAAAAGTGGTTACAAACACTGAGGATTTAACTCACACATTCACAACCCAGATCCCAGACTGTCAGCTCTAAACAAGCACTACTCTCTAGTGAGCACACACCTCCCCAACACCACCATTAACTAAAATTCTTTGGGAAACTTATTTTTCTTTCTATACTTTTCTTCATCACAAACAGCATCCAAAAAGTGATGAATTGGCAGTTCACAATTCCACGAGCCTCTGCTTGTCCAGAGAACAAGCAGGAGTGTGTGCCAATAGCAGAGAATTTCTGTTTATACCTACCACTGTGATTCAGCCCTCACCAGATATAAATTTCTTTTCCATGCTGAACAACCAATAGGCTCCCTGTTGGGTAAACTAGAAATGTGCTTTTGGTATTTCTCTACTGGGTATAAATTCACTACAATTCTAAATAGGCTACTTTGATTGCTTCAGATGAATTTTAATGTGAAAATTAACATGCAACAGCATTTCAAAGTCTCTGAGAAACCACGCATTTACTCCAGTTTATGTGTAAACTCAGGTCCACGTTACAGTATCAGAGGATTTGGGAAGAAATGTGAGAGGAAAAATTGCAATATTTACTTTCCTCTATGGCATTATAAGAATCAAAACAAGTATCTCCAGCTCTCTACCCGTTACCAGGTGTTTACATATTTTCAGGCTCAAAGCTATGGAGGCTTGTCCACCACTTGGTGTGGAACAAGAGGTTATGAATCCAATGCTTCCATCACCTGCCATGGAAATATATTAAGTTTGTGTAGGTCCTGGACACAAAATTACACCTTTTTAAGAAATACAAGTGTAGAAACGTCACTGGTGCAGCAAAAGTGTAGAAAATTGAGTCTTCTCAAGCTGAAGCAAATCATGAAAAAAACTATTAAATTTACAAAGGTTTAATACTTAACATGTTCAATAGTGACTTTGAGGTTGTACATGAGCACATGCATGAACACTCCTCTTCAAACACATGCAGGCACACTTAACATCAGGTCAAGCATTCCGGTCTCCCAAGCTCGACACTGCAGGACACATTCCCTACCGGCACTCTCCACAACCAGGGAGCTGCCAAAAACAGCTCTACTGCCTGGCAGACAGGACTCAGCTCCCTCCGTGAAAGAGGGAGGAAAGATGTGTGCATGACTTAACCACTGGTATTGCAGAGATGGTCCTGGTGCAAATAATAAATTACAGCTTTCTCTGTACCATCTAATGTGACTTGCAGCATGGTGAGTGGAGCCAAAACTTAGAATTGTGGAAGTAACACCTAACTGACCAATACTGCAAATTAATGAGGTGCATATTAGTAAAAACTTGAGAGCAGTGCTACTCTGTTGGGTCACCAACTATTTCTCTCTCTTGGTTTTATATTATTCTTACTGATCCAGCTGCAGATTAAAAAACAGTTAAACTGTAACTACAGCAGTGGGAACAGAAAGACCACCATCAGGAAACAAACATATGAGGGTATGATATACTCGAAGGTATAAACAAAACAAAAGGCTATTTTCAACAAGGACTCAAAAAATGATACAGCTGTTTGTGCTGCATTTATATATTCTTTCCATTACTCTTGTCAAGAATACTTGGGTTAAGCGCATTGTACAAGAGGACAGCTATTACAGTTAAAGTGGTAAATCAAAAGACAGAAGAATGCTAACAGTGAAGGGTGCTAGTGTCCTACTCAAGGGTGATGAGAACACTCAATAGAACTAAAGACACTTAAGTTTTTATTAAATCAAAATGGTCTTGTAATGTCCTAACAGATATTCCTTTTTGAAAGGCTTCATCTTAATGAAAATGGTGCAATTTCCAGCAGATCTGTTTTACTGGCCTTGTTCATGCCTTACATCACTTAGTGTCCATCTGTTCAAAGTGATGCTACAGTGTATGTCAAGTCACAGAGAACACAGTTTCATACTAAAGCAAGGCACTAATTTTAATTATTCCCATGGTTAGGCTGTTACAAATTCTCTTTGTGCCTTTAGAAGTGTGTCTTGATCATCATAGATATGAATATTCTGTATACTTGCTTTTAATTGCCTCAGAAATTATATTCTGTAAAGTTAAATTACTGGAAGAGTGCTTCTTTTCCAACAAGCAACAGGAACTCCTAGTGTTGCTCTGTTTTTTCTAGCATACTACAGAAGCAAGCAGTCTCAAGGAGAATACTTACTCCATGCACATTTCCCACAATTAGATCAGACTATAGATGAATGTTCTATTGCAGTTCTTGCTATGCGATCATAAAGAGGTATTTGGGCATCTGTTTATTGACATATACTACATTAATGTGTTCAGTGAGAGCTTTGAACCAAGGACGATGGTTTCGGTAAACCTTAACAATTTTTCAGAGCCAGAAGGCAAACATTCAGCATCTTATTACCCTTCAGTTTGCAAAAGAATATGGTTACATTCTTTCTCTCAGATGAAGTTCATCTTTCTTTCTTCATAATGCAGAACTTGAAAATTCTTCCCCCAAAATTATAAAATTGTTTAAAATGTCTCTTCTATAAGACTGTAAAATTACCATCTATAGTTGAGAAAATTTCCTTTTTCATATAAAAATCTCAATTCCTAAATCATTTAAATACAGATTTCAGTAACATGTCTGTATTAAAATACACGTCTCCAAAATATTAATACAGTTGATCTGTAACTACGAAGATGTTCATGCACAGAGCAAGGTTATTTGATTCTAACTGTACATTAAGTAGTCATATTAACTGTATGATTAATTAGTTATCTTCAGTACTAAAGCACCATCCACACCAAACCCAGAGGGACAGGTTACTCTGCTATGATCATTAAAAAAATCCAATGCCTTTTTAAAGACTGTGTATGTTACAGATTCCCTTTAGGAATCATAATGCATGTTTTGAGGAGTGAGATCCTCCCTAAGTAAGGAGGTTTAGGCTTACAGAAAATATTATCAACTCCTACTCAGCACCAGTAAAACTAAACAAGAACAGAGTTACTACCTTTTGTATGTCCATTGGATGTTACACTCATGAGTTGAAGACAGTAATAGATCCATCCAGGAATCACAGAAAGTTAGGGATTGGAAGGAACCTCGGAAGATCATCTAGTCCAACCCCCCTGCCGGAGCAGGATTGCCTAGATCATATCACACAGGAACGCGTCCAGGCGGGTTTTGAATGTCTCCAGAGAAGGAGACTCCACCACCTCTCTGGGCAGCCTGTTCCAGTGTTCAGTTACCCTCACTGTAAAGAAGTTTTTCCTCATATTTATGTGGAACCTCCTGTGTTCCACCTTGCACCCGTTGCCCCTTGTCCTGTCAAGGGATGTCACTGAGAAGAGCCTGGCTCCATCCTCATGACACTTGCCCTTTACGTATTTATAAACATTAATGAGGTCATCCCTCAGTCTCCTCTTCTCTAAGCTAAAGAGACCCAGCTCCCTCAGCCTCTCCTCATAAGGGAGATGTTCCACTCCCTTAATCATCTTCGTGGCTCTGCGCTGGACTCTCTCTAGCAGTTCCCTGTCCTTCTTGAACTGAGGGGCCCAGAACTGGATACAATATTCCAGATGCGGCCTCACCAGGGCAGAGTAGAGGGGGAGGAGAACCTCTCTTGACCTGCTAACCATACCCCTTCTAATACACCCCAGGATGCCATTGGCCTTCTTGGCCACAAGGGCACACTGCTGGCTCATGGTCATCCTGCTGTCCACTAGGACCCCCAGGTCCCTTTCCCCTACGCTGGTCTCCAACAAGTCTGTCCCCAACTTGTACTCATACATGGGGTTGTTCTTGCCCAGATGCAGGACTCTACACTTGCCCTTGTTATATTTCATTAAATTTCTCCCCGCCCAACTCTCCAGCCTGTCCAGGTCCCTCTGAATGGCTGCGCAGCCTTCCGGTGTGTCAGCCACTCCTCCCAGTTTTGTGTCATCAGCGAACTTGCTGACAGTGCACTCTATTCCCTCATCCAAGTCATTAATGAATATATTGAATAGTACTGGTCCCAGTACCGACCCTTGAGGGACTCCACTAGACACAGACCTCCAACTGAACTCTATCCCATCGACCACCATTCTCTGGCTTCTTTCCTTCAGCCAGTTCACAATCCACCTCACTACCCGATCATCCAGACCACACTTCCTCAGTTTAGCTGCGAGGATGCTGTGGGAGACCGTGTCAAACGCTTTACTGAAATCGAGATAGACCACATCCACAGCTTTACCATCATCTATCCACCGGGTTGTGTCCTCATAAAAGGCTATCAAGATGGTTAAACATGACTTCCCCTTGGTGAAGCCATGCTGAGTGCCCCTAATGATCCTTGATATGCCTAGAGACAGCACCAAGGACAAGTTGTTCCATCACCTTTCCGGGGATGGAGGTGAGGCTGACCGGTCTATAGTTACCCGGGTCCTCCTTCCTGCCCTTTTTGAAGACTGGAGTGACATTTGCTTTCCTCCAGTCCTCAGGCACCTCTCCCGTTGCCCACGACTTAGAAAAGATGATGGAGAGTGGCCTAGCAATGACTTCCACCAGCTCCCTCAGCACTCACGGGTGCATCCCATCAGGGCCCATGGATTTATGGATGTCCAGATTGCTTAATTGGTCCCTGACCCAGCCCTCAGCAACCAAGACAGATTCCTCCTCTATCCTGACTTCCTCTGGGGCCTCAGGGGTCCAGGGCTCCTCAGGACAGCCTCCAGCAGTATAGACAGGGGCAAAGAAGGCATTCAGTAACTCCGCCTTCTTTTTATCCTCTGTCTCCAGGGCCCCCACCTCACTCATCAGTGGGCCTACATTGCCTCTAGTGTTGGCTTTACCTGCAATGTATTTGAAGAAGCCCTTTCTGTTGTCCTTGACCTCTCTTGCAAGGTTTAATTCCAAGGAGGCCTTAGCTTTCCTAGTTGCCTCCCTACATCCTCTGACAACAGACTTATATTCCTCCCAAGTGGCCAGCCCCTCCTTCCATGATCTGTACACTCTCTTCTTCCACTTGAGTTTGCCCAGCAGTTCCCTGTTTAACCATGCAGGTCTCCTGGTACCCTTTCTTGACTTCCTACCTGTTGGGATGCTCTGATCTTGAGCTCGGAAGAAGCAGTCCTTGAATGCTAACCAACTATCTTGGGCCCCCTTACCTTCTAGTACCCTGTCCCATGGGATTTCCCCTAGCAATTGCTTGAAAAGGCCAAAGTTGGCCCTCCTGAAGTCCAGGGTTGTGATTCTGCTAGCTATTCTGGTCCTGCCACATGAGATCCTGAACTCCAGCATCTCAAGGTCACTACAACCAAGGCTGCCCTCAACCTTCACCACTTCAACCAGACCCTCCTTGTTAGCGAGAACAAGATCCAGCAACGCTCCTCTCCTAGTTGGCTCATCCACCATTTGCATCAGTAAGTTATCATCAATGCACTGGAGGAACCTCCTGGACTGAGGATGGCTGGCTGAGTAGGCCTTCCAGCAAATATCAGGGTAGTTGAAATGCCCCACGACAACCAGGCCCTGTAATTGCGAGACTGCTCTCAGCTGCCTGTAGAAGGCCTCATCACCCTCCTCATCCTGATCCGGTGGCCTGTAATAGACACCCTCAACAGTATCACCCCTGCCAGCCTGCCCCTTAATTCGCACCCACAAACTCTCAACTCGCTCCTGATCCGCCCCTGGACAGAACTCAATACATTCTAGCTGCTCACTCACATAAAGAGCAACTCCACCACCTCTCCTTAGCGGCCTGTCTTTCCTGAACAGGACATAGCCATCCATGACCACATTCCAGTCATGCGAGTTGTCCCACCAAGTCTCTGTAATTGCCACTAAATCATAGCCCCCCGACCGAACACGGATTTCTAATTCCTCCTGTTTATTCCCCATGCTGCGTGCATTGGTGTACAGGCATTTCAGGGAGCGAGCTGAGCACACCGATTTCACCCTAGGGGGATGGGATGGTGATAAGTCAGCGAAAGAGGTGAATATCTAAGCCCAGCGAAACCCAAGGAGACATGTGTCATGTTCTCCAGGGTACATTTAAAACAAGAGTAGAAATCCCTTCAGTTACATTGCAGCATGCTCTGCTCTCATCTCAATTAAACGTTGAGAAAGGCGTATTCTTTGTGGTGGGGAAGTGCACCTGGAAACATGACTTCCAGTCCAGCACTGTTCCTAAAACTCTGCAACATCCCTGAGACTTAACAGTAAACATGAGATAAGTTTGCCAGAGCACTGTCTCTAAATTAGATCTGAGTATTTTACAGCTCATTGAATGCTACTCCAATTTAAAACAGTAATAGATTCTTCTATTAAACACAAAAATGGTTCAGACAATTCTGGAAATAAGACTTACACTAATCTTGACAAAGAGAATGAAATCGCTGTTTTAATTTAAAACCATTGCCATAAGAAATTAGCTTCTTGAATAGTTTCTTAAAACATATATTTTTTTCCTTTAAGACATGATTTAGGATCTTTTATGTTTTCTCATTTGTAAGCTTCAAAGTCATCAATCAAAAGGGACACTACTACGCTGCTTATTTACAAGAAGCTTTTACAACACTACAATAGCACATGCTTTAGGTTTCCAGAACAGCACATTTCAGTCAAGCCATCTAGAGAAGGAAGTTCTCACCAGAAGCAATCATGCAAACTCTTCATTTAAAGGTCTCCTCCAACAGACACGTTGAAAGAGATTGTAGCCAAGGGAACCATTGTTCATAGCGTTAGTCTTTTCCCTCTTTGATAACAGAACAGAAATAGTTGGTAACTGGTTTGTTTCACTGTCTTCTGTTGTGATACCGCTAACAGCAGCAATGCCCACCTTGACAGCCAGGCAAACGCTGCTCCAATGACAGGCAAGTGGTAGAGGCAAAAATATTTATCCTTCTCATCTGACTGAGAATATGGTTAGCAAGGCCAACGGTACTTTGAAGGAGACTAGTTTTATCCAGCAGTTTCTAGTTCTTCTAGAAACTTCTGGTTCTTCTGTTCTTCTCCTTACTCATTGCATCACTTCCCATGTTCTACCTCCAAACCCAGAATTTTTCTTTCCTCTGAACTTGCAAAAAAGAGGAAAATCTCTCCATACTGTTCTTTATACCTAAACCAACACAAGATAAGGACTGGCTTCATGCAAAGCCTGTTCCTGTGCTGGACTCATAGTTAACACTTGTCCAAGTGCTTCAAGAATGCAGCAAGCAACACTTACCCGAACACCCAGCACTGAGTTCCCACCCTCTTGCACTGCGTATCTGTGAGGTACGCATAGTATTGCCTGAGAAGGGAAACAAGAAAATTCTTCAGTGAAGTTGAAAGTTCCCAGAGTATTTACATTTAGAGAACAAGTTTACGTTACCAATGTATCTGTACTGAAAATGAAGTGTTGATGGTTAAAATCACATGCAGTCATGCTGGATGTCTACCAGGTGGTTTCAATTTCAGTAGGACAGATTATCAAATAGATTGAACACTTGAAACAACACAGAAAACAATCCTGCGAGCAAGGACTGGGAAAGTACCCAAACTAGTAGGCTAACAAAGCTACGTATTTGTCTCTTGCCTCTCCACTGAATCTCCAATTCTTTTAGGCAAAGTGCAACAGCCTCAAAAGAATTAGAGAATCCCCCACTTCTTCCACAGTTTATCTTTAATTTATTAACAATTGCATTTTCTTGAGACGTGTGGGTTTGAATCTTGAAAGAAACTGAATATGGCTATTCCATATCCTGGGTGAGTGCTCTAACCACTGACATGTTTTCCTCTCAAGAACAGAGTAGCTTTTCTCACTATTTTGAAAACAGTCTGGAGACCATTCTGCTCTGCTCTTTATGCTTCTAAATTTTAAGAGTTTAGAGAGTGGAATTCCAAAGAAGTGGGACCAAAGTTCCTTTTCTCAGTCTCTGATTTCCACTGATAGATGCGGAAGGCAAGTGTTATTAATTCAACAATACTAGGATTGTTTGAGAATAAAGACTTCTACAGGTTGGCAAGTGTCATAAAAATACTTAAAAGCTCACCTATACAGGAGCTTATAGGATGTTTAAGGTGATTTAGTTAACTGTGAAATCACTGCACATAACTTGAGACACTAACAGCTGTATTTTAGGAATAAACCAACGCACAGCTGCCATTTAACTGTCCAAAGTAATGTCACTTTACTCATGAATAGGAAATTCCCTGCCTCTAACTTCGAAACCGTAAGCATTCTCTCTACCTCCAGCTATGTCACAGGAAAAAAAAAGGGGGCTCTGCTAACAAGGTGAAATACTGTGCATGACTAAAAGCAGGTTAATGCTTCTACACAACTGTTAACACTGTGTATATATACTGTTCTGTTACTCAGAATACGGTAATGCTCTATCTTTTCTTACGACATGCTAGTATTTCCTGTAGACAAACAGAATAAGGAGCTCAGTTAGAAAAACCAACAGCTCTATTTTTCCTCATCTACACTTTTGTGAGCATCTGACGCATCAACTTGGATACTTTCACATGCAGTCCTCAAGTATAACATATGCAGCTAACTCACAGGCAGATGCTATACAAATAGAAGATGGAACAGACTGGTTCTGCATCCCTATGGAAACACAGATGTTTATACACATTTTACCTTATTAGCTTACTTGGCAGGAAATACACTTTATTGAAAAGTGATGATTGTTTTGCTTTTCATGGTAGCAAAAGCCTAAATTTCTTGAAATGTGCTGTAGTTATTCACAAACTATATGCAGTTCTTGGGTGCCTAGAAGTCAAGCTACTTTAAACATAAGAAAAAACACCATGGCAACAAAATTACCTTACAGTGGGTGCTGTAATGATTCCTATGAAGAGAATTCTTCCCCAGCTTAAAGGGTGGCTTGCTTGGAACACAAAGATATGTTTCAAAAAGAATGTGTTCAGCTCAGTCAGCTTAAAAAAAAAGAAAAATTAGTTAATAGTGTTCAACTTATGTAACTCTTAATGGGCTACTACAGAAAATGTACAAAGATTAATATAGAAACTAAAACACAGAAGGAAAACTACTTATGTTCTACTATAGCCCTTCTGGTTAGCTTGAGGATTTAAAGAGTCTAAGATTCACACTCTAGGACAAGCAAGGAATATACTAGTAAAACAGAGAATTCTCCCCTAGACACCTCTATGAAAGTATTTGCTCTCTTTGCAGAGACCCATTAAGGGACCAGACAGTAATTCACACTGAAGAGGTCTTCTGACAACTTTCATACCCTAAATCGGGCATGAATGACTAAGGCAAATTTGGTAGAGAAGTAGAAGAGATCATATTAAAAATATATATATATATCAAACACTTCTGGTTCTCCTTTTAAAGACTAAATTCAGCAAATTAAAAAATAACCCCCCCAAAAAAGGTTTAAGTTTTAGTGAAGTCTGCTAGCATTTGCATGATGAAATACCAAAGCAGTTTGGACATACTACAGAGTCTTGCTGGGTCAAGGCCAGAATTCTGAGTATCAGTGATCCATCCAACAGTCATTGGGAAAGAAAAAAAAAAATCCCAACAAAACCCACCCAAAATCCCACTGTCTAGCAGTTTTTAAAACTGTATCAATTGCAAAGAGCAATCTGATGGCCAGTACAGCAATCTGCATCATTTGTATTTTCCCACAGATTCTGTAATTACACTCCTGAACTATCACGTAACTCCCGTGAACAATGCCCTGACCAATTCCGTATTATCAATTAACTGTGTATTTCAATGACAGACGTACATTGCGTTAGAATATCTTCTAGCCAAACACAGCCAATAAGTAACTGAGCTGATGGCAGCTTTGATTTCACAGAATTTATTTCTTACCTGCCAAATGATCATGAAAAGGTAGATTCCAGCCACTCTTTGAAATGAAGACTTAGGGTCAAACCAGCGGACATAGGTCCAGCTGGCTGGGGTGAACTGTAATACAGCTCTTTTGATTTTCCCTGTGGTCGTGTGAATGTCTCTAGAAAAAAAGAGAATGGCTGGAGTAAATACAAGGAATGTGCAAGGAAAAAAAAAAAGCAACAGCCATGTTACTGATGTTTCAGAACAATCACAGTTTTTTGCTGGGCAGCAAAGATCTTCCCAGACACAACTGTGTACCAGGCAAGGGTGAATTAAGAAATATAATCTATTAAGCATTTCAGTCAGGGTGCATTCTGCTATTAAAGCCCATCCTCCTCTATCCTCAGTCAGTAACTAACTACAACACACATCTATCATTCTCTCCACAAAGGAAAGAAACAAGGACTGCGATTCTGCAACCACCTTGGAAAATCTAGAGGATACTTCTACCTAGTTGTATGCTGCCACTGCTCTTATCTCAAAGACTCCTTGTTCTAGAGCTCACTGACATCAATCCTTCAAGAATCTGTTAGATTCATTATTCATTAATTGTATACGGGGCTGGCTCCACAGGTTTGAAAATACTGTACTTAACAGCATATACAACCCCTGCTGTTCTGATATTAGATGCATGCGAATCTTCTGGAGAGATGTGACAGCACTGTTAAAAGCTAGAAGGCTTTTAAATTCCCTTTTGAAAGGGGATGTGAATGGAGGTTCATCTGACAGATGTGTTACTGGTTCTTGCTTTTGATAACATTAATTCAGATGAGCAACAGTATCCAAAGGACAGTAAATTGAAGAAAAACTCAGTTTCCTTTTCTGAAGGAGGACTAGCAGGGCTAGAAGTCAGTTTGCACCCTGTTATTTCCCTGGCCCTTCTGGACAAAAAAGAGGAGATTCAGAGTTGACGTTCCTGATACTTGTGTTCTTTTAGGCTAGTGGAATCTTAAGTCAGGGGAAACCTTCTAATCTTTAAGATCCATGTTTATTCAACAAAAAAAAGAAAAAGGGCACAAGCAAAAGCTTCTCCTTCTATGCAGCTCCTCTTCATATTAAAGGTCAAAAAAAATCTACTCATGCATTTAAAAGAACGTGAGGAAAAATTATTCCACAAAGAAAGTAAAGACTAGTCCTGCCATAGATATTCTTCTGTTTTAACTTTCAGAGAACTCTCTAAAAACAGAGGGACCATCAATTCTATAATGTTCATTATTCCTCCTGAATTGAAATGCAGGAAAATTAAATTGAGACTAAGGGCTGGATGGTTCTCAGAGCAATTAACAAATTTGTGAGTAAGAAGAGAAAGCAGCACAGGGTACAAATTTTAAAATCAAGATTTGAGGTCCTTTTCCATCTCTCAAGGCAATTTGGCAATTTATTGTACTTGATCCTGTTTCATCTATACCATTGTTAACGTGCACATAACCGTGCCTACCACCAACTGGCAGTGAAGAAGGCAGAAGAAGGGCAAAATGCTATGGTAGAAACCGTACCTGGACAGCTAGTAACTGACACTTACTAGGCCGCAAGCTGTTGCCCTTTTACACAACAAATGCTAATTTATTTTGCAATTACTTTATTTATTTTAGAGGTGCAGCAATGGGGTAAGGCAACTCACAGCACAGGCACAATCAGCCTGATTCCTCTTCTGCAACTGCAACTAGTGCTGACAGACTGCCACACTAACGCCTCATCAAGCTGAGCCCAAATCTAGTTTAAAAACATTGTATGATTACATTATACAATTACAATTCATTTTGTTCACTGCCTTCTTCAAAGTTTAAATTGTATAAAATAAACTGAAAATGCAAACAGCTTTACTACTTTGTATTTTCATTTGGCATCAATGCTTGTAACTTAGATTGCAAAGGAACATGATAGATACATCATCATATTTACAAATATATGATGTACAGTAGCATTACTATGAGGTGGACTTTTAGCATTTATAATAAATTTACAGCATTGTTAGCATATTCAGATGAGATGCTATTTCTATACCACATGTGTTCCACATATCCAGAAAAGAAGGTCTAGTTTCCAAGGAAATGAATTTAGTATTATAACATCAAACATAATGTTTATCAAGCTTTAATTTCGACCTACTTGAAGCTTGCCCAGTGATAGGTCCTCATCTCCAAGAAACGACAAACTACCATGCCCAACCAGATGCCACCCCCGTTACAAAGCAAGATGTCCAAAATAACTTGATCCCACCAGCATTCAGCAAAATTAGGCAGAAGGTGCATGAAGAAGAGCTACAGAATACAGCAAAAAGATTCTGGGTGAGAAACAGCACAGAATTCATACAAATTCACTTTTTAAGTACACATTCAAAAATCAGCTTTTCAGTACATGTCATACTTCAAGAACATGAGCCCCAGTCACTGAAATCCTTCCATTAACTTCAGAAGGCCTTGGACAGAACCACACAAGACAGCAGAGGTTTCTTTCTCACCGTTCCCTGCTGGGGCTATGCTGTATATAAAGATGTCATGCAGCTCTTGGCCTCTCAACGACAATACACAGAAATGCACGAAACAAGCAAAACTACTGCATTTCTTGGAGGAAAAAAGGTGTTTTGTGCTTTAAAAAATAAATTGAAGAGAATGTTTTATTTTTGCTAAATAGTTTTAAGAAGTATGTTTTCTAAACCAGCAACAAAATGCAGTAAGTAGAATGGATGCATTTGTAACAACTGTCAGTACTAAAGCATGTTGGACTTCAGGACTTAATACTTGTTCTATTTCAAAACTATCTTTAGGAAATTTAGTGACTGTAGTGACTGTAAAAATATTAAGAGGTCACCAGTATTTCAGATACCACAAGCTTTGCTGCTATACTTGATCCAGAAAGGCTCAGGAAGTTAAGAGGATATTCCACTCTCCCTTCCTACTTGGTCTCTGGTAAGCACTAATGATGAAGGTATGTTTACAATGAAGATACTGTAAAATAGGCCAGAAACAAACCAATATCAGACTGAAATGCTGACATCATCTGGAAATATCAAAACATACTCAGACCCTTAAAGATTTGCCCTGGAAAGCATGCAGATCATTTACATCTGAAGCAATCTGTTCCTTTCTGAATCTTCAACTTAACTGAAGACCACTTGCATTAGTAAGGCAATTAAATGTATTTACACATACATTTGGTGAGTTTACACTTTTGATAAGAGTGAAAGAGGACAACTGGTGAGAGTTAAGGCAAAATATAAACATACTTTACTGAGAGCTAGAAATGGATTCAGTGCCTCTCATTCTCCTTTAAGATAAAATAATTGAATTCTTTATTCTACAAGAAAAATCACAGCAACACAAAAAACAGACTGAAAAAGTTATGTGTGGACTGGAAATCAAGACAGCCATGTGTTAACCAGTCCATTTGGAATACTCAAGGAGATGCTTAACAAAACACATAACTAAATAATATTCTTACCTCCACAAAAACAGTACATTTTTTGTCAGTTAATACACCATGTCTGTGGAAGATTATTGGTATGATTTTGTAATGAAGTACTTTTTGTTAACAAATGCATAAATAAAATATTGAAAATATCAGATGTGGGAAAAGGAAAAAGAAGAACGTTTTCTGTATACAGCAAGAATGAATACTAGTCTATTTATAATAAATTACAGTGACTGATATTGACAATGACAGTTCCTTTGAAAACTCTTGCAAAAGTATATCAAAGCAACTTGTTTTTCTTTGACAAGGCTATGGGAATTTCAACCTATAGAAAAGAAAACTTGAATTTCTCTTCAGGACCCAAGTTATACCATGTTGCTCGTTATCCCGCTACAGTTTCCCTTTCGCATTTTAAATTAATTTAAGCTGAAAGGGGCACTAGGCTACAAATCTCAATCTGCAATAATCCAGCCAAAGACACCGAAGTTACAAATATAGTAAGGCAGCAAAAACCAGAGCACAGGTGTTAGCCAGACCATCTCTGAGGTGCTAGCTGTTTTCTCAGGACAAGAGACCAAGGGCTGAGTGCATCCCAACTTTAATCCGATAGTACAGAGCATGAGCCAAGTGTTCCATTTCAGAACAGGGAGCCAGCTGAAATCCATTAATGCTAATAGGAGATGCACAGCTAAATCCCTATGTAACTGGCCTGATAACTTCTGTAGGTTTCTAATGACTCTCCTGAATTAACTAATTCATTAAAAATCCATTTCAGTAGTGATAACCTCTCTATATGTTGAACCTTACCCAACAGATCATCTGTTCCAATAACCTGCCTTTCAACAGCAGGGAATACTAGACACCCCATGCAGTGTCAAATTGAAGAAGATGGTTGTGTGATGATCAACTGAACGATAAGAGCGTATGTGAAACAAATCCAAATTTCTTCTTTTCCAGAGGGAATAAATTACTGCAATAACTAGCAAATTTGTTTTTTGTGGATGGGTACTTGTGAAATCGCAATCTTAAGTGGTTTCAAAATAGCTTAGAAAACAGCATATCCTTCAAAGCCACAGAAAAAAACATGTTTTCAAAAGGAACTCATAGCATCAGTATTTTCAAACTGAGAAGTTTAATTTTAGACAATTAAATCCTTATCTACGTTTCTGAATTACAAATGCCTTGTCAGATGAGCTAAGCATTCTCAAGATAGCAAGCTCTACAGAGAACTATGATTTAAAAGACTAAATTCAGGTGTTTACATCTACAGTTAGTATTTTAAGTGTGACAGGTTAGACTATGCTGTCCCAAAAGCTGATAAAAATTGGATTTTTCTTTCTTTGTTCTGAATCATCTAATCAAATAATAAAATGAGATTAAACTCATTTTTATAGACACACATCCTTGGATTTTAGGTGACACATATTCTACGAATCAAGCTCTAAGTTACATGCAAATGAAAATATTTAGCGTGCCAACCGATCAGCTTGAATTCTTAAAATAGATCTAACAATAAGGACCACTAGTCCAAGCAACAGTCAACTGACTGAATCAAGTTAAGTATCTGTATTTTTTTTTTCAGCCAAAATAGGATTTGAATGTGCCAACAGTCAAATGACTTAAGCATGTGCTTGGGAGAACTGTTGTAAAGTTGGATAACAAAAACGAGTCAGTGGTCCTCCAAACCATTGAGCTGGGAACTAGCTTAGATTCAGGTCTAGTAAAAATCACATTTTTGTGTCAGTGAACATGAATAAACTAGGCTTGTGGGGTATGATTTAACAAAAGAAGTAGCTATGCACTCAGGCCTCACGACAGAAAACACCACACTGAATGGTGTCTTGCCATTCCGTATAGACTTCTCCTCATGGGTCCTCACACCTTCCTCGGGGATACCTCAACTCCGTTTCACTGTACAGTACGCACGACTATACACAACGTGTAATACTGTTTTATTTGGGGTAAGGGGATCATGACAGTAGATCACAGATATTGCAAGGTGAAAAAGGAGAAAAATTGCTCTGAATCGGGGAATATTAGTCAACATCTGAAGTAGAATGAGTGTTGACTCCCACAACAGCAGAAAAACAAAGTATGTGTGGCACCAACAGGCTGACCTAGGCTTTCCTCCTATTCAAGTAGTAGTAAGTCACTTACCTAAAACCCCATCTTGCTGTTGTCCACTAATGCAACTGCACCAATTGCTCAGCATCTGGCTTATAAGGCTTAAAATGTAAATCTATACTGAGAACTAGCGAGTCATCCTTCTAGTAACATTCACACTTCCTCCCCCAAGAACAATTCAAGTCTCATACATTTGTTTACAATTAAGATAAATGGGTGGCCTACCTCAGTGAGCTCCCAGGTGATGCTAATAGTCCAGCACAGCCCATAGCTGCGGATCAGCAAAGCCTTCATAGCCCAGCCCCAGAAATGCCCAAAAGCAAATATATCAAAGTGGCTGAGGATTCTCTCCCAGGTGATAACATGACAGTTCACAGCATACTCCTGTTAATGAAAAAAAATAAAACCAATAAAAAACCTCAATGAACAGGCAGCTTCAGAAACATTAGAATGAAGAAACTTCTTTCTAACCAGTATGACAAGACTGAAATGATAAGGATATCAAAGTATGCATTATTCCACTTTCTTGTCCTTCTGAACACTGCAGAAAAACTTTCAGTACTAAGACTCAGTGTCAGCACAGTACAACTGTAATTTAAAGGGAGGCAGAATAGACCTTGGTGCCTGAAGCAGCATGTATTTCTTATGTGACAGAGGAACAGCAGGAGCAATAAAATCAATAATAATAAAACTAGCAAACAATACTCCAGAAAATAGTTATTTGCTTTTCTTTGGGGTCTTGATTTGAAATAACCACCTTTCTGCATTTTCACACTGTCTGGTGTTCAGATGTGGCTCATCAGTGGCTAATCCTCACTAGTTTGTGATGTTATGTTACTCATCTCAATGTTCATTTGAGTATCTTTAGTGTCTTATTTTCCTCACAAAAGCAATTTCCCAGAACATATTCATATTGAGAAAGTTCAATCACAGGACTGAATTTAAAAAAAAAAAAAAAAACCACAAAGGGAACTTGCAACTGTTCTGTCACAGACAAGTGGCAGATTCCTTAAGAATATTAATTAATATTCTAGTTGTCAATAACAAAGGAAATGTGTTCTCTCATCATGTTCTACAGCAAGTGCTAGAAAACACTGCCCAACTAAAAAAAAAATCTGTATGCCATCAGGAGTCTGCATCTGTGGGGTTCTGTCTCCTCACTGGGCACAAACCAAACTATTACCGACTGGAAACACATTTACAAAAATCTCTGCTCTCCAATCCTCCTCAAATATACATTGCCACCTGCAGGTGACAACACAGCACTGCTCAGTGCTGCTGAATTAAGAAAGGATTCTTTTTTAGGCCAGAACTATTGCTATTCCTGCACAACTTGAAAAGGGGATGGCAGAGAAAGGTTTAAATCCTCGTCTCCATAAAGAGAAGAACACAGAATTTCACACAAATACTTCTATCAGAAGGCAGTTAAGTCCCACTATGAAACTGTAAGTAACCCTTACTGTTTGTGCTCGTTGAAGTGAAAGCATTGTATTGCTTCTCGCACATGCCAGTGGTGCTGGTCATTCAGAGAAAGGCGCACCACCTGTCCTAAGGACAGCAAAGCTGCAGCTTCAGTGCATGTATCCAGAGAGATCTGAAACTGGCTCATTTGCCAGCATGAGAAGCACTGAATGCACAAGGGAATGTACAGGCTCCTAACTACACCATCATATCTGAAATTCTGTGATGAGTGAACACAATAAGGTTACTCCAAAAGTAAGCTTTTTTTACAGGGCTCTTGCTTTTTTGCTCTTATTTTTACCGGGGCTTTTTCCCCCTCTCTCTCATCTTTCCAGCTGCAGCTCTGCCAGTCATACAGTGAAATGTGTTGAACTTCCTTTTATACTCAAGGAACTTTGCCAGTCTTGTGCAAGAGACCAAGCTGCAGCCTTCATTATAGTTCCACTTCAAAAATTTACTTCAACTTTAAGTGACAGTATCAGGACTGCAAAGCAGTACAGAGTAAGTTTCTGCTGACTGCTACAGTCAGGGAATCTGCTGTACTGTGATTCTGTGCCAGTAGTAATACTAGTCCTCCCCTGACTTGAATCTATTTATTTCTAATTTAAATGACAGGAGAGCCAGGTGAATCTGACTTACCAAGAGACTCCTCATCTCAGCTCCCTTTTGTTGCTCAGCAACACCACTAACCCTCATGCTCCATTTAGCAATGTGCCCTCCCACCACCCTAATGGCAGACTGTCCACGCCTCACCACCACCACACATCTGCAGAACAGAAAGTCACAGACCTACTCTGGATGCTGGAGTTGCACTGGTCAACAGCCCTACTCTGGATGCTGGTCAGCTGGGATGCAACACCTGAAGCATCCAGTTTTCCATGTAAGGAGCCTGTATGCAGCCCTCGAGATCAATCAACTAATGTAAACTTACTGCAAAGATTTCCACTCCCTCTTATGTGCTACAGGGCAGGAGATTGCAGCCACTGCTGATTAGGTGCTTTGCAGCAGTTTGCATATGCAGTAAATTGCTATTTACCAAAGACAATCAGTGCATTTCCTTACTATTGAGGCATGAGTCAGATAACAGCACCTACTACACAACAGGTGACCATGGTGCGCTGATGCACAACCCAAGGGCAAGGAAGCATGATGATCAGGCGGTGGGCAGTAATTTGTTGCGATAGTGAAGAGAACAAGACTGGCAACTTGCGCCTCTCCATGCAGTAACTACTTGGTGCTCAACGGCTCACACCCTCTTCTGCCTGCCTCCCAACACACCTCACATGCTTCTCCCAGGCCTCCTTTTACTACCTCAGCTCCCTCTGCTAGTGTCCTCACCTGGAGGGGAATGCGCTCTGTACTGAATACTCTTTGCAAGCTGCTTAACAGGCAGAACAAGAAGCCTGGCTTTCCATGACACTCCAGATCATGGTCTACGGAAGTAATTTCTCAGTGGTAACAGCACCAGTGCTTAGCTGTGTGACTGGAAGGCAGCAGAGCCCTGCAGTTGCTGTTCCTGGATTTCCATATACTCAGTAGCATGCCAGTCATGGCATGGCATACTAAGCTCAGAACAATAAGACAAGAGCAAAGTTCTTTGAGCGCAGCATTGTAGCAACAAAAAAAAAAAACCCTGATCTGGGGGACACACACTATGCAGGCCTCATTTAGATTCTACCTTGCTAAGTCTATTTTCAGTATCCAGGCTCATATCTATCATGTAAAGGAATCCAAAGCCACCCCAGTGCAAACATATCTCACACTTCCGACTGTATGCTCATCTGAACATCTGCATTAGAAAAAACACACAGAAAAGACATTGATTTTGATGGAAAGAAATAGTAGTTGATACAAAAGGCTTGCTGACTCGGTCAAGTATAGGCACAAACTTGCACTGCTCAAGCCAGTAAATTCAGATTTATCCCTTCCCACTCATGTGAAACATGCCTAAAGTAGCCAAAATGTACAATAAAGTGCCATGGATACATACCATAATATCTGCTTCCCTTGTGGCATATCGAAGATTAGGATCCAGCCAGTACATCACTGCTTTTACCTGCTCAAAGTTAAGGAAGAGCACGAACACCAGGAACAGAAAATAGAGCACACTGAGACCTGCAAAAAGACTCAGCTTTAAAATCATGTTCACTCACAAAACTCCTTGGGACACAGACAGTCCAAAAAGCTGCTTTCACACCGTTGCTCCATAGATGCCCAGTTTGAACAAATGAGTTTTCTACATACAGTGGCTACATGCAAAAAAGCTTGAGAGACACAAGTCAGATGGCAATCTCTGAGCACTCAGCCCTTCCTACCACTTCCTGTTTCACGTGATACAATATGTGCTCATCTGCATGTACCCAATCAAAACAAAATCAGTCTAATCACTTTAGACACAAGTAGTCCAAGGCTGTGATCAGGAAGCTCTTTAGTAAGAGATACCTTAGGACCCCAGGATTGGATTAGGTCTGTCCCTTTGCTTTAAATATTCTTGGTCTCACTAATGCAGGTCCCTGAACCTATATGCAGATTTCAACACAAAGATCAATTTAATAATCCCACCTGGCAATTCTGAGCTATGCTGGCAATAAAGAATAGTTATAAATATAAACTAATACCTGCTTGAGTTACTTTTGTGAGCTGGAATATTTGCTCTTTGAAACTTTAAAGATAAAGATGATTATGATTTGTTTTCACACTATTATAAATTATGAAACACTACTGCATTTGGGACTACCGCCTCTCTCCTCCCAATGTCTGAATACGGATTTTTTAAAAAAATTAAAACTTGTAAGAAGTTAGGGGTCCTAGGTATAGATCTGTGGGTAGATGAAGCTGCTGCTGGGAGCATATCTTTACATTATTCACAAGTTCACAGGTATCTAAGCCCACGTTTGGAAGATGCATATAAATATTAACACCGTTCCCATAGCCTAGCACTCAAACTTGCTTGTGTCCTGCAGCAATGTCATGGAAGGCAGAAAGATTAACATGCATAAACTTAGTATCTGCCATCCCAAATAAACTACAGCAATTCTAAAAAGACATTTTAAACTATAACCAGAACTCATGTGTTATTAATCCCCAGTGTATGCTGGAGAACAACTTCCATTCAAGTACACACACACGAACAGAAAGCATACATACTGTCCTCCGCAGTACATCTTAAAAACACATCAGGTAAACAGATACCGAACTACTACAAGAAGTAGAGCCTGCAGGCAAGGGTGCATCCTGAAATCTTGAGAACACACTACTCCTGCCTTTCAACTACTGTACAGGTCTGAGACCTCAAGCGTGGCTAAATAAGCCATGCCAGAAGAAGAAGAATTACACAGGGAAAAATGTTGCTCTTGATTGTGCGTGCAGCCTTTTCCCAAAAGTACAGGAGGTCAATCTCTGACAGCATCAACACTGAGAAAGACCTTTTAATTTACATTTGCTGAAACCTGAAATGAGCAGTAGGACCTGTGTTTCCCAAACTTCAGAAGGAGCAGGATTCTTTAACAAGTACTATCTAATCAGCAGTATCCTCTCAATGTCAACAGATGAGTAATCAGCTACTTTGGGAGGCTACTTATTTTTAGCTATATAAAGTGGCAGGAGAGAGAAACATTCAGTCCCCTTAAAAAGAAACAGACCAGCTTTTAAATCAAATGTGCCTAATTCTCTGCAAATGTGCTTAAAGTCTAGGATACGCTCTGTGAACCCTGAATTATTTCAAAATAAAATTCCTTATGTTTTTGCCATGTAATTCAGATATTTAAGGAGCAGGATTTCACTCAGTAAGTTTTGTAGTTAATAGAATTATTTTCCAAACTATGAATGCAACTAATATTTACGGGTATTTTTGCTGAAATTACAAGTTAAGGATATGAATATATACATGTTATGAATATTAATAAATGTATGTTAAGCTATACAATGATACAATTTAATAAACATATAAAGTAATAGCATATTTTGCCAATAATGAAAAAAAACACTCTACTAAACTGGATTTAGTTAGAAGTTAGATAGTATATGCAGTAGCTATAAAAAACCCAAACCTTTTTGGGGTGGGACTAGATGGCAGTAGGAAGGGTGTGGGGGAAGGAGATCAGGAAGCACAAACACAAAACAGGATTAGAACAGAATATCAGAATGAATTATCCCTTTCTGATGATTTAATTTACACCATCCTGACACAGAGTAACTATGACGACATTCCCAAACGTAATTAAGAACAGATTATAAGCAACTGCTCAGAAGTTGGAAGGAAGAGACATTCACACAACTTTGAAGCACAATTATGTTTCATGACAATTCCATTCATTTGAAAGTTAAAATGGCTGGTCCTGCAGAAGCACCGAAAAAGTCAGAAACACAACTTAAACTTACCAAAAACCATTCTCCATATTGCAGGGTGGGGACGTGTAAAGGGTCCTGTGGACAGTAAATGAAAAGCCTATTAGAAGACACATCAATAAGAACCACATAATCTATTTTTGAGGATATCTCACGTGAGGATTTGGCACGAGCATGGATCAGTTCTCCTCCAAACTATGTAATATACCTGAATGTTGGGGCTCTATGTTAAAAAAAATGGCACCAGCAGATTTCAGAGAGGAAAAGACGATTGCCAATTAGTAGGGCATAGACAAAATTTTAAATTATTTTAATGGAGTTGTTTCCAGAACAGTAACATGCTGTTTGCTCAGCAGACACCCTATCTCAGGTGTCACCTGAGGAACTCTTGATCTGTTTTCTAAACCGCAGCTCACAAATGGTTTGCTCCCAATGAAGTAATCAAATACAAATTTCTGTGTGTTAGCAAAGAAACATGGTGTTTAGCCTTCAAATGACCATGAAATTTTAGCAAACCAGCCTCCTAAAACTTCCAAACTGAGTAGCATATATCTGACAAGTAAGATACCCATGCTCTTTACCAGTGTCAATAGTATTTACTGTAGAGCCAGTGATTAAACTGACTTTATTAGATTAAAAACCTCTCATTTAATGTGAAAAGCAGAGAAGGTAAGTCTAGTGAAACTGGAAAACCTCTAAACATGAATCATACATTCAGGTAGCAAGAAGTGGCTGAACAAGTATTTTCAGCACACACTGCAGACTGCTCTTTCACCACTGTATGCATAAAGCTCATTTTTCTTTGGCACTCAGTTTTTCAGGGAGTCCTTTGTGAAAAGCATGGATTAATGATTTTTAAAATACAAGAAAAATACATCCCAACTCTGAACTACAAAGCTGCCCTGAGCACAATCACTGTTCTTTCCTGAACACTGCCAGTCCTGAGACAGGTTAGACTTGACCCAAGAATCATGCTCTTGCTGACAGAAATAAGTAAAAACTAAAAATAAATAAATAATATATAAATTAAAAAAAAAAAAACACTGAACTAAAACCAAACAGTAAGACTGCATTTCCTCCACAGAATTGTCACACCAGGGTTTTTACCTTTTTGCACTTTCTGCTCCTCACACATTTACCAAAACTTTTGTCCAACTAAATTTCTACTCCGCAACTGTGGTTTTACATTGTAATGTGACTTAGATAATTTCTAACTATCACTAGCTTCTCGTAAGGTGATTTATGTAAGGTGTTATATCTCTGACGATTTGTAAAACGACGCTTCTGTTAAAACACACTGAGGCAGACTCCTTTTAAACTTTATTTAAGGATCTGGCAGCACCATTACTTAGCAATCTGAGCTGCAATTGCACACCTGCAAATAGAGACACCGATTCTGAAAACCTGATTTCCTTGTTAGATACAGGCAAGCTATAAATAACTTGCATTTTACCATTACCTCCGCTCAGTATGATTGCAACCCATTTTTAGACTGTTCTTTAACATAAAGGAATTCAAAAGAGTAAATCAAAAAAAATACATTTAAAAGTGGTACTTTAATGAAAACCAAAATACATATAGTGGCAATAAAGAGAAATCCACATGCTACGAAAAGCCAACTATAAACAGTATAAAACTTACTCACCATTAGGAAAAGCTAGAACACTGATGATTAGAAAGAAGAAAATCACAGATAGGATACCCCTCCAAATATTATCCTCTGGGACAGAATCATCCCTGAAGAGACAGACAACATCAAAATGTTAAAGTGCATTACAAGGACGAAGTCGAAAGGCTCTGAAGATATCATATTATTTAAATAATGACTACATGGAAATAAGTATAAGAAATAAGCATCCTGGTTACATAAGTCAAGATAGCAACTGCGCTGAATGATTTTCACTCTGCAATTCTGGGTATCCCTTTCTTACAAGACAGTTAAACATATAATCAATACATGTGAGCCACAGGCAGTTAGAAGTCAATGCAGAAGCAATGACTAAATTTAATACAAGGTGAAAACATTTTCCTGCTTTAATGTTCATGGAAACATCACCAAAAGTACTTTCCACAGCAAACAGAGACCTAGACCAAAAACTGTGAAAGCCTGGATGCAATTCCTAGCTTTCCCTCTGCTGGTTTGGTGCTGCTCACAATCCCCTTCGCCTCCCTTGGCCTGTTCCCAATGTCAAATGCCTGAGGCGAGTGCAGAGAGGGGGGAAATAATGATTACAATCAGCCTTTGGAAATAAAGATTATACAGCTTAGAATCCGTGTACAACAGAGACAGCAAAACTTAAAAGAATCAGGGAAAAATATCAACTTGCTTATAGCTCTATTAAACTAAAGCTCTGAATAAAATACCATGCATTATTTGTGCTGCTGTCCTATTATGGCCAGAAGAGAGACCTAAGAATTCAGTTTGGAATGCCAAGGCAAACTTGACTGAGCTCTTCTTTCTTTTCAGGCAGGTAGAACATAGTGAACAGCACTGAGATTAACTAAAAAAAAAAAAAAAAGCCTACCCAACTCTTCTAACCAGCAGTCAGCTTCTTGGATACTTCAATAATACAAACAGAAACAAACTTCAGACTATCATAATACGCACAGCTAATATTTCATAATGTATCACCCACTACAGCTCAAATTTAAGTTTTACTGTCTGGGTAATTTCATGTACTTAGGATCAGTTTACCTATTTAAATCCATTCCTTTATTTATTCCCAACCCATGATACCCCAAAATTCCCAGCAAACTTCAGTGGGATAAAGCTCCTCCTGGCAGAGCATCTGTCACATTTCTGGATGGTTCAGCAAAGAATCTGTGACAGCACAAACTCACTCCACATTAGATATTACCTGCAGTTATAAAATATTTCTCACTTTGCCAAATTATTTCCCTTTCCTTCAAAATTGAACCTTAACAGCTCCACAGCAGACTTTCATCATTGTGAGGCATTTAAGCACTGTGTTAGTTTAACTGTATGGCAGGAAAAAGTACATTAAACGCAAATGGTTTCTCTGCAGGCCTCAGTGACTCCCCACAGTATTTTTTTTAAACTGGCTCAGTCCACATTTACCAGTCATTTTCCAGCAGCCACGCTGCAGAGGCTGACACTTTACACCAGCTATGAACCCCAAGTTCAAGAGCTTAACTCTGGCTCCCTCGGCAATCTCAAGAGCCTCACACCATCCAGCACGCTTCCCAGCCAGAGCCTCGGGCTCTGATGGCTCAGACAGCAAAGCCATATTCCTGTTTCAACATCTGCAAATAACACACGCGCACATGCTATCACAGGTGCCACCAAGTAGGGGAATTTCGTTTTTTTTTTTTTGAAGAGAGAACAGATTCCTAGTGTAACATCACTGTACCATTCAGCCTGGCCAAGAAAGAAGTGAAAGACACTGTGATCCCATCACTTAATTGTCACGCCAGCTGGGCTAAAGGGTCCTCACCTTTGTATATCAGGATTCTGAGTACTACAACTCAGCTTCAGGAAAGCTGTCCTAGTCACGTTGGCACAGCTTCCCCCAAAGATCAATAACAGTGTTGTATGCAGTGTTAAACTGCCTTTCATTCCAAGTGAGTGGTAGAGGCATTTCATTTTGGCTTGCAGATAACCTCTCAAAAGGGATAGACACACAACCTTCTTGCCAGAAGCAGGTAAAAACAGGTGGGAGCAAGAGACTTGCTAATGTGCACTGGTTAGGATAAGAATTATAGTGTTTGCCTGGAAGAACTATTTTGGGGAACGCCAAAAGAACCAGGGAAGCAAAATAACTGTTGTAGGAAAGACACAATCACAACAAGCTGCAATCAGGAAAATGTGCTAAATCATCTCCTCACTTAGCCTTAGGAACTTCGATGCTGACTTTGAAATATAAGCATTCATGCAGCAAAAATAAGATTTCTAATCCTCGCGTGGGAGGACAGATGAAAATTTTCACAATTTAAACCCACTTTACCAGTGCATTTTTCAATTCTGTGACTTTTTTTTTTTGGAGAACACATAATTAAAAAAACAAAGCGCATAATAACTGCATAACCTTTTTCTCTCTACTGCTCTTCTCCCTGCTCCAGAGCACTACATCACACTGGCACATAACAAAAATGTAAACTAGTAAGTTATTACACCATGAATTTAAAAAAATGAGGATACTCAACTGAGGAAAAAATAGCTAGGACACTAAATTTAGAGTGTGTTTGGGGGGAAAAAAAAAAAAAAACACAACTTCCACAAACTCTCCAAATCAAACCTAAATGCACAATAATCCAGTTTAATCAACTCCATTAATCAAGGGATGTGAAAGACAACAGCTCTACATCCTCACATCTCTTACTCCTGCTTCCATAAACACCTGCAACTTCACACCAGAAGCTACCAATGTGTCACCTTCCTCAGTCCTGATGTTGCGCTCCACAAAATATCCCCTCCAGCACCCACCTGTCCTCCTGCCGGTTACCTCCAGGCTGAGAAGGACACATCCCTCTCTCCAGGGAGGAAGAGGACAGGGAAAGCTAGACCCACTCCACGCCTCTGCTGCACGGCACAGCCTGGAAGCAGAAGAGCCTGTGTCTGGCTCATTCAGCAGGAAATAACCAAGGCAGCTGCAGCCATTGTCAGAAGCACTAGAAGGATGTATTTAAAAAACAGAATACCCTCTAGTCCCCACTTTAACATGGTAAAGTTAAACACACATTTCTTTTTCTGGATTATTATTGCTACCTGAAGATTACTGCTATTTGAAGTTCCGCTTCACCTTTACCTGTCAGCTCAAAGACAGTATGAACTGCTCCCAGTGATCCCAAGGGAGACCCCACATTATGGCTTGGTACATCCAAGGCAAAAGCATTTTCTAAGTTTGTCTGAACCCCTCCATATTTCTGACATAACACAATCATAGAAGAGACAAGAAAGCCTTCAAGGGAAGCAGAATTTCCTCTGCCTATGTTGAAGTTCCTGAAAAAATAAATTTTACTTAACATCAGTATGAATGTATCATAGAAAATCCCCTGCTTAATAAATTGACCAGGAGAGCTACGGAACGATTGAGAGCACAGCGGAAGCAAAGAGTATTTGTCACACCTTACTGGGAAGTCTACAGTGCCTTGTGCCCACGAGGTGGAAATACTAACACAGTCCCTGAGACTCAATGAAATAAACTGATGGGAATAGGAAGACCAGACCTGGGAGCACATACTGTAAGCTTGTGGGGAACCACCTGCCCCCGCCCAGTTTCTCAAAGTGTACATATGGTTTGGGTAGTGTCCCAAATAAAGCGACAGAGGTAGCGCCCTGATATCACCCAGGAGATTCAGGAAACTCTTGCAATAGTTGGAAATAGCAGAAGGGGGGTGGAGGGAAGAAGTAGCTTCCACAACCTGAGAAGGGGAGAAACAGAGAAGAGTTAAAGAGAAGTCAATGGGTATTTAAACACAGGAAGTGAGGCAGAGTAGACACAGACAGGGGAAAGAAAATGAAATTGAAGAAATCGGGGTCAGAAAGCTAGCAAGACAAATGGAAAGAAAAGCTAGGAACCCTCTTGGAAAAATGCAAACAAACATCCCAGAAGTGAAGCAATATTCTTTCGGCCTAGAAGACTCCATAGTTCTGAAATTGCTGCTTGGCTTATCCTCTGCTTGAAAGAAATAACAGCAAAATTCCTTTCCTCCCCCAAAGGTGAGCAATCAATTCCATTAACCCTTCAGAACCCTGCCTGGATGACAATGCCTTAGTACCTCACAAGTTTGACCTAAATTAGCCCTGTAGTGAGAAAAGTGATCGAGCAGGGAGAGACAGGACATGAGGAGCACTTGTAGCAAAGGTCTCTAATTAAATATTTCACCAAACCACAGAAACATGTCTCTGACTTAAGAGTTAAGAAGGGATCCCTGGAACATTCTACCTCAGCTTAGATCTTGTTACCTAAGCAGAACAAGGGATGTGTTCAACAAAAATATCTTCCTTGGGGCCACACACAAGTTGAAAGAAGAAAAGGCACACCTCAGACCATTTGCAGCTACACTATTCTATGTTTCCTTCTACTCCTTTCTCAGCTCAACCCAGGCTTGACCATTATTTTCACAGCTTACAAAAACTATATATTTGGATTCTTAGAATAGGACAGATTACACACTGAATTGTATGTCAGGTCTAGGGATAAATAATCATGTTCTGTCAAATGTAGAGTTTAACCAACAAGGCCATTGAAACCTGTGATTGTGTACCTACAATGTCACAAAAGTGGGAATGAGCCCAAAACACGATGCAGAGCTCAGCCAAAACCTCTCAGGAATCACTGTTTGCCCAGAGACTGCACAATTTAGTAGGAGGCAATAAAAAGTATGCACAACTTAGAAAAATACTGCAAGACTGAACTGCTATAACCCTTTGTTTACAAATAAGGCTCCTGAAAATAACAGTTTCCATTCTTAGCTTTAGTTCTATGAATGACGGCATAGTGAAGTCCACAGAGCTGTTCCTGTGGTGAGGAAAGGATGTGGCTAAGCATATCAGTACTGGGGCCTAAGCCAACGTGGGAATGGCCCAAGACAAGGTGTGTTGTATAAAAACGATGACACAAACCAGCCACTCCTGTCCACTGAACACTTGAGTGATGTCATTGCTGGGCTTCTTGATAGTCTAATAAAAGACATTTTTGGCAACCGCTTGAACCACACGCTCATTTTGGTAAAGACTTTAAGAAAGAGCTATAAAACGATCAACAAGTTCCCAAGGAAATACAGCAGAGGAGCACAACCGCCCTCGGAAAGAAGGCCCCCCGAGCAGAGTGCTCCCCAGCTCGCCAGCGATGCCGACGCCTGCCTGCACAGCACGCAGCACGTCACGGCCCGGTGGCAAGTCTCCCGTTAACCCGCCTCCAGCGGGAGACACCGCCCGCCGGAGCCGCGCTGCCCGTCCTCGCCCCTGGGGGACCGGCACCGGCCCCCTCCCCATCCCCCGCCCCGGGGCCGGGTACCAGCGGCCGCGGCGCTGCCGGCACCCAGGGGCGGTGCGGGGGATCCCCGCGGCGGTGCCGGGGGCCGCGCACCTGGTGAAGGCGAAGGCCATGAGGCTGAGGATGGTGAAGCTGAGGAGGGTGATGGTGTGCGGCCGGTAGAAGAACTCCAGAGTGATGTCCTCCACCTGCTGCTCGTTGATCATGCGGAAGTGCAGGCGGTAGTTCACGTCGTCCTTGCTCAGGGTCCGGCTCCCCACGCACGACGCCATCTCGCCCCCTTCCCCTCGCCTCAGCGCAGCTCTGGTTCTCCCGGGGCGGGGCGGGGCGGGGCGGGGCGGCCCGAAGCGAAGCGAAGCGAACCGGCCCGGCCCGGCCGCCCGCGCCGCCTCTCGCTGAGGCGACGCCGCTAAGGGAGAAGCGCCGCGCCCGCCTCGCCGAGGGGCGGAGCTCCCCCTGCCGCTCCCGCGGCGCCCCGCGCCCACGCGGTGAGGGAGGAAGGAACGAACGACTCGAGGCGGGGGGGGAGGCGGAGCCACACCGCCCCCTTCCAGCAAGAGGTAAGAAGGATTTTTTTCCGCCTGCCCCCCCTCTCCCTTCTCCCGAGTGGTCTCGCCCGAGTTGGGGGCGGGGGGGGGGGGAATACGCACGTGGGCTGGGCCGCGCGCAGGAGCGGCGTGAGGGGCAGGTGAGGGGTTGGTGGGTCCCGAGGGCCCCCGGGGCTGCCTGCCGGGATCGGGGCTGCCCGCCGGGGCGGCCACTCTCGCCCTCCCGCGGGCCGGGCTCGCTGCGTACGGAGCAGCACGCCCTCACGCAAGCGGGACGCAGAGGCCGCCCGGCCTAGGGCGGCCTGCAAGGGGCGGCGAGCGCGGCCCGCTTCCCCCCGCCCTGTGGCGGGGTGTGAGGTGACGGCTTTTCGGGGAGGGTCCCGTCCCTCGGGGAGGGCTCAGGTCCCGGCTTGAGCTTCCCCTGTGCTCCCAAGGGAACGGCTGTCGTACCGCGCAGCGGGCTGTGGCGTTCAGAGCCGGCCTCTCTCCTCAGCTGTGCCTCCTCCGTTTGTCACGCGGTTAAAGCCTGGAAGCAGCTGCCTAACGCTTTGTAGCAAGTAATTCCTGCTTTAATGCTCAAGGAGTTAACGCTCACGCTCCCGGCCCTGCGGGCGGGGTGAGGCAGCGCCCGGGTTATTCCTCGGCCCTTCTTCTCCCGGCAGGATGCTGCGCTGAGCTGGAAGATGGCCTTGTGGGCCCGGCAGGTCTCCCGCTGGTGCTGCCTGCTGCAGGCGGCCCGCGCTGCCGAGCTTCCTCGGGGGCTGAGGGGCCGCAGCAGCACCGCGCAGGCACGTCGTGGGTTCGCCCCTCTGGCTCTGCCGCCCTCTAGAAATGAAGTTCTTCCGTGGAGATTGCAGGCCTACAGGCACGTACCTGTAGGAAGCTATTCTCCACGTGACAGTGCCAAGGATGGATCCTTTTCATCTCCCGAATGTAACTTGCCTTCACTGGTAAAACAGGAACAAGCAAAAGCAGAAACATTACCTGACCTGAGTGCAAAAACACTGTATGAAGGTAAGAGGCCTTAGGGATACTATTTCTCCCAAATCTCCATGCTTTCAGTATTACCCTTGGTTCTCCTTTTTTGGCCTGTTTATCTAAAATATTTATTTGAAGTTCCTGACTTTCGCTTGTTTTTAGCCCAATAGCTGATACAGAATTCCTGTGGTCACTCTAGCATATAAAGAATACATTTAAGCGGAGATAAAAGATACAATGTTTTGGGTAGAAATGTTGGTCTGGAGCTACTGTCTGAAGGGCTTTTCTTTTCTCAACTACCTGCAGCAGCTGAGCCTTTCCCTCATAATTGTGCTGATACAAAATGGAGGGTTTTGTTTGTTGGGTTTTGGTGGGTTTTTTTTTAGCAGGGCGGGGGAGGCCATCCCTGAAGCAGCTCGCACAACACATCTGTTCAAATGAGCAGGGATGAACAGGAGTCAGCAGAGTGTGAAGCTTACTTAAGCACTGCCCTGATGAGAAATGCTGGTCCAACTGTCTCCTGACAAAATGCGATAGATACAAGGTTGCCTTGGTGTTGTTGCCCTGAGAAATTGCCTCATTTTTCTCTGCTTTTATATCTGAGGATAAAAAAAATACCACCCTCTGAAAATAATTTTAGTATGCTGAGGAAACTTGCTCTGGATTACTAAGCAGTCTTGTATGTTCAGATTCAGCTTTGAGCTCAGCCAACTTGGATCCTACAGAGCTTATTTTTGGGGTGGCTCAGAGCTGCAACTGAGATCTGTGTTTGTACAGCTGGTTCTGGAAACAGTGCTGCACCAGAACTAACAGGTCAGCCAGCTCGTATGTGTCTGCACCTGCGGTGCAGTTTATTTATGTGCCAGATTTTTATCTGCCAGCAGAGTTACTGTTGTGTATGTGTGTGGAGCTTTTTGCCTAGTTGGCAGTGTGTATAACGGAATAAACATAGTTGCTAACTTTTTGATGGTTTATTTGGTGGTGTTTTTTTTTTTCAGTAACTTGAGTTGTGTTATATCCACCTGATAGGAGGTTTAAAGAACTTAGAGTGGCAAAAAAAAGGGCATCTGCACTACCTAAATGGACCTTGGTGTACATTGGTTCGGTCCTCAGCAAGTTGAAAGGAAATATTTGATATCCATATAGAATCCTAGAGAGTTCTTATTACTGTTTAAGGTGTAAATGTTGCTAAAAATGTTTTACTATGCTTTTGTTTCTGGGGCTTTGAGAAAAAGAAGTGGCAAGACCTTCAACAGCTATTGAGCTAGTCTATGCAACTCTTCCTGGAACATTAGGATCATTGTACTTATTTTGGAACTTGTCTTGGTAGTTCTGGTGTGGCTTTGTTTTCTTGACATGGAAGAGTGCTACCCCTAGGAAGTCACTCTGCAAAGGTATAGGACACAGAAAATCCCCATCTCCAAGAGTTTATAATTAGGGCTATTGATCGGTAATCAGTTTGATAATTGAGGTGGATGCTAGCAGTCAGCCTGCAAAACAGTAATCTTGATATAGCTGCTGTGAGCTCCTGTCAATGGAAAAATAGATCAGTTTAGAGAAATATTTTTTAAAAAGACACTGAGCTTTGTGACTTGGAACACTTAAGTGGAAACAAGCATGGTGATGTTCACTTGGAAACCTTAATGTGTAGGAAATGGAGCTTGATTTCTTTAGCTGTTAGAGGTGGTGTCAGTCAGCAGCCATTCTGTAATGGATAAGACATGATATCTTGGTTGGAGTTGGCTGTAAAATACCTTGAAAGTTAAAACAACTGCAGTTCAGGCATCAGATTCAGAAGAGGCACAAAGTAGCAGGCTTGTCAGGTTATGAAAAATTATCTTTGTAGTAGCCTTTGATCTGGATGTGATCAGGCATGAATGCATTTGTGAAGACATGAAAGAAGATTCTTTTTCAAGAAGGTGATGCGATTTGTTGCTTGCAGTGATCAAGGCAGCAGACTGAAGGCAGGCTTGCTGGGTGCTATGCTTAGATTTGGCCACATGAGTAAGAGCTGATGGGCAGTGACAAGGAGATGGAACCGAGACAAAAACTGGGAGTACAGTCTATGTTTTCAAATAATAATAGATTGGCTGTTCATCTCGTGCACAGTGTTCTTGAAGTGGTTTTGAAGAGATCTGTATGGCATTTGGTGGGAGCAGCTTTGTCTTTCACAAAATGCATTTGGGTCTTCTGTATTTGTGACATCTCTTTTTCTCTCTCATATTATCTATCCTCCCTCTCTTTTTCCTTTTCTCTCTGTTCTCAGTGCCTTTAGAAACCTAAGACATTTATGACCGTACTGCTTTCCCTGTATTAATAAATTGTTCTTAATTCCATACCAGTTATTTGGTGTCATTTCACCTTAATTTACTCCAAGGGATTCACGAACTAATTGCAACCAGGTTGTAACAGCATCTGCACTGCCCTGGTGAGGCCACACCTGGAGTACAGTGTCCAGTTCTGGGCCCCCCAGTTAAAGACAAGCAACTACTGAAGAGAGTTTAGTGGAGGGGTACAAAGATGATCAGAGGACTGGAGCATCTCTCTTATGAGGAGAGGCTGAGGGAGCTGGGTCTGTTTAGTCTGGAGAAGAGAAGACTGAGGGGGCAACTTATCAATACTTACAAATACCTTAGGGGCGGGTGTCAAGGGTATGGGGCCAGACTCTTCTCAGTGGTGCCCAGCGACAGGACAAGGGGCAACGGGCGCAAACTGAAACACGGGAAGTTCCATCTGACTATGAGGAAAAACTTCTTTAGTTTGAGGGTGTCAGAGCACTGGAACAGGCTGCCCAAGGAGGTTGTGGAGTCTCGTTCTCTGGAAGTATTCAAAACCTGCCTGGATGTGACTCTGTGCAACATGCTCTAGGGGAACCTGCTTTGGCAGGGGGTTGGACTAGATGATCTTTCGAGGTCCCTTCCAGCCCTAACCGTTCTGTGATTCTGTGTGATTCTGTGATTTGTTTCTTAGACTGGGATGACATCCCACCTTCATCTGCTTTGGAGGAGATTTCTGAGGAAGAAGCTGTGCAGATCATTGCAGAACCACTTCTTCCCCTTCAGTCTTCCACGCTCAGAGATTATGTTGATCACTCGGAAACCCTGGCAAAACTTGTCCACCTAGGTATGTGTGATTTTGTTTATGTGGTTTGCCTGTATCTGGAGCTTTGGAGATTCTATGATATGTGTTTTGATCTTACTGGTCGCCTCGTAAACTTGAAAACAGGAACAGTGACCACTGGCTAAGGGCAGTAGAACATTATCCAGGGTAAACAGAAAAAGAGAGGGGACTGCATGACCCACTAGCGATGCCGTGTTAGTTGAAGACAAGACTGGCTAGCTTTAGGCCCTTAGTACTGTGGATGCTAGAAGGAGGCATCTCCCACAGCTTCCGGAGGTGGAGAGCACTTTGTGTAACCTGACTGGTCTCTCTCCTTTTGAGCTGGTTAAGGATGCTTTAATTTGCTGCAAAAGAAATTGCAGCGCTCTGTCCTTGGAAGGAAAGAAGGAGAGCGGTTGCCGTGCAGAACCTTAGAAGTGGGGCACAGTAAACTGGAGAGGCAAGGAGGAAGGAATGGAAAAGAACTTTAGTTCTCATCAAAAAGCACGTGGGACTGTGCAAGGATAGCTGAGTTCAAGGTTGCTGGCTGCCTTCTTGTTTCCCAAAAGTGCAAGAAACACTAGAAGGAGGTTGCAGAAATAAATATTTGAGCGGGGGAGATCTGTCCCTGTGCAGTAACAAATTGCTATGTGTGAGCCAGTATCCAAAGGCACTTCACTGCCAGATTGTCCCCTTCCCTTGTATAATGGAGTTGGGAATTCCTTGCACACATAATTCTGTGCAACAAGAGTAGGTCTCTGCATGTGGCATGTGCTAGTGTACTTGATTTCTTACATGCAGGATTCACTGCAAATGTCTTCCTTCAAAAAATAAACTTAGAAAAAGTGTCTAAAATGACTGCTTGTTTTATCTGGAATCTTTCCACAATATGCAAGGTGTTGTGAACTTGCCATGTTGTGCATTTGAAGTATGCTAAATCAGTGCAAAAAAAAGTAGTCCTATAAATTTCAACATGTCTTCCTGAAACGTTTATAGGAAGTAGGGTCTGTGCTTAATTAAAACAATATCTAATTTTCTTTGTTGTAGGAGTTGACTTATCCCAAGTGGAGAAACGTCAAAAGGCAGGTCAACTCTTACTGACTTTGGACTTTGAAAAAGATATAAGAAAAATACTTCTGTTTCTTAAGGATGTCGGTGTAGAAGACAATCAGCTGGGACCATTCCTGACCAAAAATCCATACATCCTTGCTGAAGATCTGGAAGCTTTAGAAACCAGGTAACCCTTTCAAATGCAGCAGGGTGTTAAGGCTTGAATATCTAGTTTCCCAATTGGCTTAACCTTGTCTGAACCTGTGTTGCTGCTGTTTCCTTTCTCACTTGATGCCTGGCTCCATGTTCCTGTGTCTTCCCATCAGTCAGCATTAACATGTGGTGGTATCATAAGTTGAGTCAACACCCTGATCCACCTGAGAACTGGCTGTTAACAAATTTTACTGCTCATCCCTGTCTCTCTGCCACAGAGGCAGCAGCTTGCCATCCTAGGCCACTTGCTTTACCTCTGTCAGCTTAGATTCCAAAATATCGGTCCCTGAGGCTTTACCTAAAATTGTAGTCATGCTTGCATGTTCAGTCATGCTTTGAAACTGCTCTTCTAGAGGATATGGCTACCCATACCTTGTGAATTCTGCAGTTCAAGAAGCAGACCAGATCTCTTCTGTGTTTACTTCTAATAGCAACAGACGGTTTTGGTGACTGTTTTTTTTTTACTGCTGTCCAGCTCAAACTGAGCACAAGACTAACATGAACTAATTTTTGTGTGTGTTCACACTTGTATGGCCCTAGACTTTTTTCCTCAGTGTCACCTAGCTTGTCAATGCACAAGAGTAAATACTGGTCTCTTTAGAAGATTTCATATCTTAGACCAAAGCTTTAGTTAGCTGCCTTGTGGAGTTTGGGTGGGTTTTTTAAGCTTATTTGTGTGTGTGCCAAAAACACCAAAGGTGGAATTCTTTTTTTTTTTTCTTTTTTTTTGAGAAAAGTCATTATGTTTATGGGTCTTTCTTCTGAGACTGTAGGGGAAACAAGCTGTTTTCTCCATTTACTGCCAAACTTTTGTTTTCTATATCACCCTCTCCTACTCCTCTCTGCTCTTTTTAATGTCTTAAATCTAGATGCTGTATACTGCAGACTGTACTTCATGTAGTCTAGCTTATTAGAGAACACTAACCTCAGAAAATGCTGCATTCTGAAAATAAGGGCTACTTGAATGAAAGTAAGCACTGAAGAAATAAGATAACTATATACACATATTCCTCTTTCTGCAGCAGCATGACTTGGAGAGTGGTGGGATTTGTGTCAGTTGACTGAAGTCTGCCGATTTCAGTAATTCGAGTGTGGTCTGAATCGAACTGTGTAATTGTATTTCTTACTCTCCTCCAACAGTGGGACTTCCTCTTTAATGGTAGTTGTTACTTCATTAACAATTCTTTGTCTGGCCAGCTTTAGAGATATAATGGGATAATACTGGTATTTAAAGTAGCTTTAAAAACCTGTAGCTGAGTTAAAGGGATAAAGGTGGTCAAAACAAGAATATTGAGGAGCTCTGGCAGGTCTGCCTGCCATGGTCTAATATGTTACTGATAGCAGCTGTCCATTCTCCCTGTGTTGGAAATCAACCGTCATACTATTTTGTCACACATGTGTGCACCTTTGCTGCTTGAGTGCAGATTTTGGCTGTTTCTTCAGGGGGCTTAAGCTAGGATGCTGAACTTCATCCTGCAGTGACTGAGATACCTGTGCTGATGCTGGTCAAGTTGAGGTCTTATGGTTGTAACTGTTATCTGTATCTATTCACAGAAGCCTGTCCTTACTGTTTTTGTGTTGTTAACTTTGGAGAACTAGTTCTAGAGCTTTAAAGAGGAGGTTTGTGTTTGTGGCAGAAAGCCAACTTCTAAAGAAAAATTTTCCTAAAGTTAAGTAACTGGAATTAAAATATTCAAGATCTTTGAAATAATCTATTGTAATGATATAAATAATATTTTTTTTTTAAAAAAAAGTTATTCTTAATTCTTCATTTGTCTGAAATAACTGAATGTAGATTTTGAGCCGCTCTCACTTTTTGAAAAGGTGCTTTGCCCTAGGAATGATGTGGTGGTTCGTAACTGCGTTCCACTCTTCCTTCTTGATGGTTTATGGATAAAAGCATCTTCTCTCTATTCCTTTTCTTTAGTATTTCCTTCCAGATTTTTGCAGGTGGGATCCTGTTAAGACATGAGAGACTCAAAGTACCAGCACCAGACTATGGGGTTGTACTTTTTTTTTTTTTTTTGACTTATCTGTGTCTTGCAGTCATAGACATCCTAGCTCTCTTTACTCAGCTGTATTTGTTTGGTGTGTACCTGTAAGAAGTTTGATTCTGAAATGGAATTACTTTATTCTTCTGATTCATACTTCCATTAGATATGTTGATTATAGAAAAAAAAATGCAGGAAAAGGGACTTTTAGTCTTAAAATTACTCCAGACAGGCTTGCATTAATTCAGCAGTTCTTTTACAGAACAACTCCTGTGTATGTGTGCACTTTGTAATGAACTCAAAATGTCTTGGTCTTTAAAAACTCAAGAAAAGAAAGTCTTGCTGCTTGGCTCTTGCACGTAGTAGCTGTCCAAGACAGGAATCTGAAAGTACGGCTTTTTGGAAACGGGCACATTAGTAGACTCATGTCTAACATAGACCTGACTTTTCTTTTTTCTCCTCTGTTCTTCCATACTCCTGTTCAGTAAGTGGCCTTTCAGAAACAATATCCAAAAAGAACCTGTGTCATTTTTCAGCAGTAGTTTTGAGTCTAGATGTCAAAGTTGCTTATACTCTTCTGAAGAGAGTATTTTTTTTCTGATAAACATTCTAACTCTCCTGTGAAGTCAGATTTGCTGTTCAGTGACTGTCCTGTGCCACTGCGTGGTTGGTGAAGTAAGGGCTGAACAGGGTAATCCAATTCCTTCATTTTCTGCAGCTTAATTTTGCAGTAAGTTTATCTCTGGCATTGGTGAATGCTTTCCTGCAAGCTTTAAAGTGTTCTGCAGAAGGTGTGTGGCAGGCTGTGAAGTGAATGTGTCTCAGATAGCTGTCTTTTGAAAGCTGAGTATCACCTTTGCATAAACACTTCGGTGCAGATGGACATGGTATTGGTTACCTCACTCTGGAATGTTTTATTGCTATGGATTCCATGTTGCCAGGAAACAAAACACAAATTTCAATAGATTTGGCACTTGACTTCAGATAAACACTGTAAAAGTCAAAACATTCCATAATTCATAACAATTCTGACAGTTGCAAATCAGTGTCTGTACTGCAGCTGCACCAGATGCTTTGTTTTACGGTGTTGTTAATGATGACTTAAAACTGTTAACGTGCTACTTAGAACTGCTGACCCCTGTAGCAGAACGTGGGCTAATCTTGGTGCCAGCACTCACAAAGTTATCTCAAACCTTGGTCAGGTTGGAAGATGGTGCTTCTTTAATATACAAGTTTCTAGAGTCAGTTTATTAGAATCTTGCCATCCCTCTTTCAAGCTTCTTTCCTTTCCAGGATGCGAAGAAATGCTTCAGGTATGAATCTTAATGACTTATTAACAGAAAACAAGTAGAGGGGAGTCAGGACAACCAAAAGGTTTTATTTTTAATCTGCTCTTTTAGCTATGTTTCTAGGATGCTTGGCAGTTGTGCCCTTGAAAAGCTGAATGGAAGAATTATAGTGTAGCCAAGCGGCAGCATTTAAAACATAATGGGATGATTTTTGAAGGGCCAGTTGTTTATTGTTGTGTTCTGCATTTCTCCCCCTCCAAACCACTCCTTATCTCTGAGGTTCCTGCAGGCAGTTCCATCACCATTATCTGGGGCCTAGGCTGCTACCTTCTGTGTTGGTGTGCCTGCTCAGCTAGGAATTGGTCCTCTAGAGCTTGTTCTTAGATCTTCTGTCTAGAGGTTTTTGGCTTGTGATGACTTCATTTTTGAGGGCTTGTGGAAAGAGGGGGAGGTTGTAGTGACTGGAAGGTATTTTTATTTTTTTTCTCTCCACAAGACACAATTTAACACACAGCCCATCTTTTGCTGAATATCTGTTTCTGCAGAATACTCTGCAATCTATTTAGTATCTTAATTGCTGCCAGATAAATGCAGTTCTTTAATGCTCGAAGTTCATCTGACAGCAAATACTTCTGTATATGCTTATCTATAACCAAAGGGAATCTCCTCAAATTGTAGTTCATTTTTTTTGTAAACGGTGTGTACATGGGTTAATCATGTCTCTATTTTGCGTGCTATATTTCCCCCTCCATTCCTTTTTATGGGAGCTATGGTAATAATCTACTGCAAGTAGTATGTGAAATAGGATTTTACTTTCACTGAATTCAACAAAGTTTGGAAAAAATTTTGAGTTGGAAAGAAAGCAAGCAAGCTCTGTTAAACATAAAAACTTTAGTCAGCTCCTTGTCCTGACAACTGAGTGTTTTGTAACTAAGTCCTTGGACCAGTGACTGAAAGTAGGGACCTATTGTAACAAAAGTAACTTCAGCTGATTTAGAAATGTCTTTTTGGACGTCTCTACAGATAGCATTGTTGTATGGTATTTCTACTTCAGTGCTATTGGCAAAACAGGGATGTATGAGGTGTACTACTCTTTTCTTTCAGCAGTAGAAATGGAATTCATTAAAATAGCAAAAGGCTGTATATATCTTCTTGTCCATACCCCATGATGATCTATTAATGTGTTTGCAATCTAGGAGACAGGCTGGTAGTTAAACGTAAGTTAACATAAGTTATCTGCTTAAGTACAGCTGGAAGGAATTAAAATCTGTCTTCAGTATTGACATTCTGCTCTGAGGTTTATTTTACTTCTAATTAATTGGAAGGGATGGTATTTTGCTTTTATGATAACTGCAGATTTCCCCCTAATTATTTTTGGCAGGGTTGCATGTTAATGCTAGAACATCTGTCCATTTATAAGATACCACTGAGGAATTTAAGCAAGTACTGAATAACTGGAGGCAATAAAATTTTCATCACTGGATTTTATTTTGTTTTTGTTCTCTTTGTAGAGTGGCTTACCTAAAATCAAAAAAATTTGGTAAGGCAGAAATTGCTCAGATGGTCTCAAGAGCTCCGTATTTGCTGTTGTTTTCAGTGGAAAGACTGGATAACAGACTGGGTTTCTTCAAAAACGAACTTGGCCTCAGTGTAAAAAAGGTAAAGACTATACACTGAAGACTTCAGGTACTTTGTCAGTGACAACTGTAAGGCCTTGCAACATGAATACTTCAAGTGTTTGGAGGTTATCCACAAGCATTAGTGACATTACCGATGGTAACACAGAGCGTTACAGGAAGATAACATGATTTAACTGTCTATAGAAGTAATATGGACATCTAACATTCAAAGGTCTTGAAGTACAGTTCTTGAAAGTGATCTGCTGCAGGTTATTGTCAAACAAGCATGTGTGTGTCCAGTTTTATTATCTGAAGTGGGTCAGAGGACTGAATCCATTGCTGAAACAGCAAGCACCTTTTTTAGCTCCTAGAAAACTAATTGGCTCTCTTCATCTCTTCAAGGTACTGTAGCATACTTAACTCATGGGTGAAAAATAGTCTAATCTGTGAATATCTTATCAAACTAAATGCCAAATCATATGCTCAGCTCACCAAGAGTAACCCCTGGGTTCGCTCCTGAGAGTGCTTGCCACATTACGTGCTTAGCAGGTATTTAGCACCGTGCTTCGGGATCTTCACGAGGAGGTAGTAGCTGGAGTTTCCTGGAATAAGCGGGCAGTGTTAGTTTTTTCCTGCAGTAGCTGGAGATTGCAATAAATGTCAAGTTCCAAGTGGAATCTGGTGTTCTTCTGTTGGCTTCTATTTGCTGAACAGTCATAGCTGTCACAGTGCCTGTTCCTGGCCTTTCCATGCTTGAGGGCAAGAGATCTCTCTGGAAAAGGGTTTAGTCACTGCCTTGTACTCATGGCGGATTAGAAGTAATCATATGGTTTAGTAATTTCTTGTATTGCCGTAATTCTGTGGTCTAACCAAATCCTGAGGTAGACAAATACCACTGCAGTTGAAAAACCCTTTTATAGCCTCTATCAGGTAGGGTTTTGTTTATTTTTTTTTTTAAAAAGGTGGGAAGAAACAACTTGACCACTGAGAGAGATTGGGCACTTGAGCATGCTTTCTACTTTTGGGGTATGCTTTTACTCCCTCTTCCTGTCTGTTTTACAACAGCTATGCTATTTTTTGTTTTCCAAATGAATGTATTTGAGTAACTTTTTGCATCTTAATATATTGCTGCCTCATGCAAACTCATCTTTGAGGTAGAGATAAAATGAAATGCAAGTGAAAGTGCACCTCTCTTCCAACTGGAAAAAAAAAAGTTTATAGGAGTTCTCTCTCTTTCTTTAACAGATGGATTCATAAACAAGCTTTCAGTAATAATCTTGCCTTTGTGTGTTTTCCCTAACTGTAGACAAAGGATCTGGTAATTCGTCTTCCAAGGCTACTGACTGGCAAATTAGAGCCTGTAAAAGAAAACCTTCAGGTGAGCTTATTAGTGGATATTAAAAGTGTATTGTGTATCCACACAGTTTAAGAGCTGACAGAAGATAAAATTCCTGGAGGAGAATCCTGCACAGAAAGAATTTAATGAAATAATTTTAGTGAAGATATAAAGTAACTGAGGATTTTATTAAACAATTTCTTTTCCTCTATAGCTTGCAAGCTTACAGCATGAGTGGAGCAGTATCATATTCTGTCTTCTGCTCTTATGTAGGTTAGAAACTTCATCTGGGTCCCTTCCTGCCTGTCCTGGTTTGGCCTAAACCAGGCCGATTTTCCTTTCAGTGATTTTTACTTTCAGCTAAGTCTCCTCTAAGTAACTGCACTTTCTGAAACTAACTGCATGTTTTGCAGACAGTGTCTGCTTCCAGGACTGATAACGCTCGAAGTTTGTAGTTATCGCTGAGGCACCGGTAGGGATGTTGTGCAGTAAGGCTCTTGCTGTACTTAGTCTTAGAGAAACCAAGGTCACTGCTGAATTCCTCACTGCTTACGAGTGAAGAGCCGAAGGGGGGTCGCAGCTGCAGGGGGGAGCAGACAGGGCAGGTGACCCAAAATTGACCAACGAGGGTATTCCATCCCATACACGTCATTCTCGGTATAAAGCGGGGGGATCACAAGGGTCTCGTTCTCTTTCTGCTATGGCCGGTGTCCAAGGAGGACTCCGTCTGTTTTCCTGCTGCCCCCGATCCCGATCCCTGCATTCCTGAATTCAGCTCTCGACCGTCGCTAGGCCCAGCCTGGGCCTTCCCGGAGCCTGCCCTGCAGTGCCGGTGGTGACGTGGCTGACTTCAGGGGAGCTCGATCTTGGTTTTGTATATATATTTGTATATATTTGATTATTTCTATTATTATTATTATACTCTTTTCCATTATTATAGTTTATTAAAACTGTTTTAACTTTCCAACCCGGAAGTCTCTCTCCATTTTCCCTTTCCCTTTGGAGGGAGGGGCGGGGATAACAGAGAGCATCTGCCACAGGTTTAATAGCTGGCCCAGCTTTAAACCGTGACACTGCCAAAAGTTGCTATCTGATGACACAAATTGTTATCCGTTTCTTTATGAGTGAAAAATAGGGCCTGCTTGTTACCTTTTTTTCCCCCTTAATTATTATGTTTTTTTGCTAACTTGGATTGTCCATGAGGATTTAGGAGCAAGAAATGTGCATTTGATTATTTTCCTCTTGGCAGGTAGCTAGTCTGCCAAAATGTGCATTTGACACCTATTGTCTGATAGCAGATGGTCGTTATTAACAACTGTTGGGTAAATAACTTCAAACCCACAGGGACTCCTTTCCCCTTTGAAAGTGTAACTATGTATTGGTTTAATTATTGTGCTATAAAGCCATCTAGGCCAAACAGCATGATGTAGTGTAACAATTTGAGAAATCCCATTATCCTATAATGCATAACTATGAATTAAAATATATAATTTTCAGACAGACTCACTGCTCTGAAACTATTAAACACTGGGAATCTTGCAATCTGAAATGTGTGTGTGGTAAGGGAGGAGACTGGAAAGTAGCAGACTGTTCCAATTAATAGTGCTTTCTTTTTAATGAACATTGTTTCCACAGGCTAGGGATTCAGTATATTGTAATGAATGTGTTTTTAAGATCCTCAGTTCTGTGCTACTATCTCATCTATCTACCAAAAAGCGTATAGTGTAGCATCCTTACTTTTAACGTGTTCTAGAGAGAGAGGAAGGATTTTTAGGTCCTCACTATTAGAATCTACTGATATTTAGAAGCTCCAGCCTTTCAGGAGGTTGTATGTCTCAGATTCAGAATCTGGGTTCAAAACTGTATGTCCAAAGCTAGTGGTGGGTAGGCAGTACTCAGAAAGTGAAATCATAGAATGGTTTGGGTTGGAAGGGACCTTAAAGATCATCTAGTTCCAACCCCCCTGCCATGGGCAGGGACACCTTTCCTCTAGACCAGGTTATACCAGCAGTTCAGAAGTGATCTGGTGGTATTCCTCATTCTCAGAGGGCTGTTATTTAGAAACAACTGCTGCAACTGTTGTCAAAAGATGCCAATCATGGACTAGATGAGCTGAAGGATGGCTTATTCCATCCTCCGAAGGTTTCATCAAGCACAATTAGAGATTCACTGATAGGGTAAAACTGGAAAGCTTGCATTACCACTGCCTGTTATGGGAATCATACAGAGCATGTTGCATATTGCTGGGGCTTACACAGTAAGGATATTAGCATATGTGGTCTAGAGAGTTACTGAATGTTAAATATGTTTGCTATCAAAGTGAGTGCAGTTAAAGCAACTTACACTTGAGCTCACCGTTCACGTCAAGAGAGAACTGTTCCATTTCACAGACTAGGAAAGACAAGCCCAAGATTCTTGCCACAGTTACCTCTACAGTGGGGCCAGCTGTACGTCGCCACTGATTTAACATCAGGTCTTACTCTTGGTTGTGTATCTTAATGCAGTAAGCTACCCCTGCCAACTCAGATCCATGGAAGATACCACTAAAGTGCAAACATATCTCTTCGTGCTTGAATGCTGTCTCAGTTGATTAGTATTTCCTGTGATACAGAAATATTTATAAAGTAGATGAGGAAGAATCAGGAGTTGAAAGACCTGATTATAGTCACCTCCAGAAACAATTCCCTGTAAGGATCTGGAAGTCCTAAGGTAGCTTCAAAACCCAGATTCTAAGCCCTTCCCTTTGTATTTGCCAGGCAGTTTTGGAAAAGAGCTGCAGTCTTGGCACATCTAACTGGGAAAACAAAAGCACCACCTTTTTGCCAACTGAAGAAGTACCTGAGTTGGATTTGAAAGTCTGGTTATGTCGACTGGCAAGCACACCCACTTCATGACTGAAAACAAGCTGCTTGTAAATGTCACTGGAGGATAGAAGAAATGGCTGAGTTACCAGACACTCTTGTATGCTGAATTCCTTTCTCAACAACTCAATGAACTGCTTGCCATTCTGCACTGTGGAAGGAGTGCTCATGATTTTATTGAAAAAATGTGTTTTGTTTTCCTTTTGGGAAACCAAAATTGAAGTCAAGGCAGTCTCTGAAAAAGACATCTTACTTCAGACATTAACCGACTGTTAAATAAATTGAATACACTGCATATTCTACACATCTCTTTCAGGTTCAACAGACTTCAGTTGAAGACTGAAATTATACTCCCTAATATAAAAATATAACTTGGATACATTAGCAAAAGAAATAACACATTAACAAAAGTAGTCACAAGCTATTTGATTGCTGTGTTTTACAGAGCTCAACAGCTCCACAACTAGAATCACAGAATCAATCAGGTTGGAAGAGACCTCGGGGATCATCGAGTCCAACCATTGCCCTGACACCACCGTGTCAACTAGACCATGGCACTAAGTGCCATGTCCAGTCTTTTCTTAAACATGTCCAGAGATGGTAACTCCACCACCTCCCTGGGCAGCCCGTTCCCATGTCTAATGACCCTTTCTGAAAAGAAATTCTTCCTAATGTCCAACCTGAACCTCCCCTGGCGAAGCTTGAGGCTGTGTCCTCTTGTCCTATTGCTAGTTGCCTGGGAGAAGAGGCCGACTCCCACTTCACTACAACCTCCCTTCAGGTAGTTGTAGACTGCAATAAGGTCCCCTCTGAGCCTCCTCTTTTCCAGGCTAAACAACCCCAGCTCCCTCAGCCGTTCCTCATAGGTCAGACCCTCCAGACCCTTCACCAGCTTGGTCACCCTCCTCTGGACTCGCTCCAACACCTCAACATCTTTCTTGAAGTGCGGGGCCCAGAACTGGACACAGTACTCAAGGTGTGGCCTCACCAGTGCCGAGTTCAGAGGGACGATCACTTCCCTAGACCGGCTGGCTACACTATTCCTAATAGAGGCCAGGCCATTGGCCTTCTTGGCCACCTGGGCACACTGCTGGCTCATGTTTAGCCGGCTGTCGATCAGCACCCCCAGGTCTCTTTCCGCCAGGCCGCTTTCTAACCACTCTTCCCCCAGCCTGTAGCGCTGCATGGGGTTGTTGTGGCCCAAGTGTAAGACCCGGCACTTGTTCTTGTTGAACCTCATGCCGTTGGTCTCGGCCCATCTATCTAACCTGTCCAGATCCCTCTGTAGGGCCTTCCTACCCTCCAGCAGATCAACACTCCCACCCAGCTTGGTGTCATCTGCAAATTTACTGAGGGTGTCATCTGCAAATTTGCTGAGGGTGCACTCAATCCCTACGTCTAGATCATCTCTAAAGATATTGAACAGCACCAGCCCCAGAACTGAGCCCTGGGGAACACCGCTAGTGACCGGCCGCCAGTTGGACTTTGCCCCATTCACCAGCACTCTCTGGGCTCGGCCATCCAGCCAGTTTTTAACCCATCGAAGAGTCCACCCATCCAAGCCCTGGGCAGCCAGTTTGTCTAGGAGGATGCTGTGGGAAAAAGTCAGAAAGTCAGTCTCTTTTGACAGCTTGGTATTGAAACTGATAAAGGATTCTTAGGGGAGAATTTTTATGCTTGTAACTGCCACACATACTGAGACACAACTTTTTGTTCATATCTCAGACAAGCTGAAAAACACATAGCATTCACGGAAGTCATCTTTACTTCAGGGATACTCTATAAACAAATTACCCTTTAATCCAGAACAATAAATAATTTGAACTGTCTGACTTGAGAAGAACTGTAGTGGTAGATATTATAGTGGGTTGCTTTCTTGTTGCTGTGTGACAAAGGGTAGAAGAATTTTGCATTAGTTTATTTCAGTGGCATGTTGAAATAAGCTATTTGCTGTAGCTGACTTTTGAAGATAAAATTGTGCTCTTTTTCAGGTTTGTCAGATTGAACTTGGTTTTCAACGTAATGAAATTCAACAGATTGTGTTTAAAACCCCCAAGATTTTAACTGCAAGTAAGAAGAGACTCAAACAGACATTTGACTACTTACACAACATAATGGGTATTCCCCACCACATGCTTACTCGCTTTCCTCAGGTGAGCTGTTAATCTGGGAATAAATTGCAGGTGCTTTTTGCATAGGTGCTTCACTAGTTTGGTGCTGAAGGTGGAGCCTCACTGTATGCAGGACACGCGTGAGTTCTTCAACTTGTCTGTGGCTTTTACTCTAATTGGGATAACTTTTATTAGCAATTCAGCAACCATTGAGGATTCCAGTGTGGCACATATGACACCACCACCCCTAGTCTTGTGAATTTTCAAGTTTTCAACAGAAGTAGTCATGCTCATCTCTCCTGGATTCATGCCTGCTTAGGGATTCCTTGTCCTGAAGTCTTACCTAGCTAAGAGACACAAGGGAAGACAGATCATGCAGAAGATCTGTTCATTAGATAACATATATATATATATAAACATTTCTTTCAAATTTGTCTAGTTAAAAAATAAATTTTATACATTCTAGGATCTGAAAATATAGTTTAAAGGTAAGAGAAGGTCTGTCCATTAGGCAATTGGATTCTCATTGATCTTCCTATTGCTGCAGCAATAGCTACAAAATCACAGGAGGGAAAATAGATTAGTTTCTTGATGACTATTTGTTTTTTTCTATCTCCTCATTACTGTTATTTCCTCAGAAATTAAAAGTTGAAAGCATTAGTCACTTCATCCAATGCTGACATGCGGTTACACTACCTTCTTACAAGGAAAAAAAGAAAGCACAAATTACAACTTCTTAACTGAAATGGTTTTCTTCCTAAAGCATGTCTAGTAGGGAATCTAACTGGCTAAAAAGCCAAAATTATATGGGGAAATAAAACTACTCCCCAGGATTTTGATTACTTGTCTTGCTATTTAATATATCTCTACTTAACAGGAATGCTTGCCATAACTACAATCCGTGTGTCACTTTTGCTGTCCTTGACCTGTAAGTGACCACAAGTCTTGCTTACTTCCTTCTCAGTTGTCTTATTGTTGGCTTCATGGTGGTTCACCTCATTATTTCTCTTCCCTTTGGAAGGCTAAGTGGCGAGTTTCCTCTATTCCTTGTTCTTGGTGCAGTCACCCTCTCTCTTCCCCGTTCTTCCCTTCCATCCTAAAAACATGCGAGTTCAAGGATATTGCTAGTGCAGCTCAGTCTGTATGTGGTCTGGCCATTAACTTGTACATTCACAAATGCATGCTTGTCTCCATCTGTTCTTGCTTCTATCCTGAATGACAGTAATGCTAAAAATAAGAGGCATTCAGGATTTTTTTTGTCAAATCATCTCTGATGTTACAGCTGCTGTTGTAACCATCGTTCCTGTCAGCCAGTTCCATAAATGGTGGTTACGGTTTTTTCCTCTGTCTTCTGACTCCCCTTTAAAATTCAAGGAAGGCAGAGGAGAAACAGTAGTTTTGCTTTCTGTCCTAGTTCAAATTAGTTTGCATTCTCATTAAGTCCTTCCTTCAGTGGTCTCTCCTTTTTAGTAAAAACTCTGCTCGCTTTCGTTGCTTGAGCATTCATGTTTTCACCATCATCTTCTCTAAAGCACCTTCTCTCTCTTCAGCTGTACTGCTCAGAAATGCAGTTAGATCTCTGCTTTTAAGACTTCTTAACTGTGCATCTCTTGTCTTCCCCACCTCTCTCTCTTTTTAGATGTCTTCCACTGATTTCTTTCATGTTTCCCTTACCATTGTTCTCACCTTTGACTGTCTACAATGCTTTTTGTGACGAATATCTTCGAAGGTCGGCATTGCTGTGCAGCAGAAGACAAGTGGTTGTTTTGAACCACTGCACTGTGCCTTCTGGCTGTGTTATGACACCCACCTTTTTCGTTGCCACTGTGCAATTCAGGATTATGCCATGTGATCACCAGTTCATTTCTTCCTTATAACAATGCTCATCTGAATCTGACTGTATAAATAAACACTTCTGATAGTATAGGTAAAATGCTTAGGTATTCTTGCTCCCAGTTTCTGAATGTCTCCTCTCCACTTTCTCTGCTGTAATTACACAAAAGTAACATAGTTATCATATATAAACATATAAACTCTCATGTGTAAGAGAGTTGTATTACTCCCTGATTTCCCTTGTGTATGCACCTCAGTATATTGTATTGAAACATTTACTTATAATTTAGATAATTTATATATAAATATAACCTATCTGGTGTTTGACATAAATGAGGAGAAAAGATGGAAATTATTTGCTTTCTTCTTAGATCTTCAGTTTGTCTAAAAATTGTTCTTATTTTAGATTCATCAGAGTCCGAAATTTAGAGAACCTAAAAGATTCTTCCCTTTCTTTCTTTCTTAGGTTTTCAACTCGAAGCTATTAAGAATCAGAGAGAGACATATGTTTCTTACATTCTTGGGAAGAGCCCAGTATGACCCAACACAACCCAGCTACATCTCACTGGACCAGCTAGTATCCTTGCCCGATGAGGTGTTTTGTACAGAGATTGCCAAAGCTTCTATACAGGACTTTGAAAAATTCTTAAAAACACTTTGATTAGTAACACATGTAAAAAGGAATAGAACAAAGTTATGAAATAAACATATTTTATAAAACTACTCCCCTTTATGGTCTCTTAACTACTTAATTACTGGTTTAAGAAGCTGTTGCTTATGAAACGTTTGGAGGATGTAATGGCTCACAGTAATATTCTTTATGGTGACTTAAAAATCTGTTTCAGAAGGATTAAGTGAATATATGTTGTTTACTACTGATGCAATCCTTGTAATTAATTGCTAACTTAATTGAGAGTGAATGATGCAGCACACTAACAGAAAAGTAAATTAAAGTGGATTCTTTTTTTTTTTTTCCTTTCAATAATTTTAGAGTTTGGGGAGATGGAAAAACTGGCTAGTGACTTACTCCCTGTCTCACCCTCTTGTCTCCTCCCCTCACCCTCCCTCCCAAAAATTAGAACAACAAGCTAATGTGGTAGTGAAGAGGTTACATGATTATCTGCTTTTATCTTAATAGTATTCTTTTCCTTGTATGGTAGAAAGAAGTAACACTGTTACATACTTGAAGCCCCTCATACAAAAGGTCATTTTTCAACAGGTTAGAAAAGTGTTTCTTTGTGAAGCTGGCTGCTGCAGTTAATATCCTAAAAGATGTGCAGTGAAACTTGGTTTGACGTATAAAAGAAAATCAGCAAACTGAATCTAGGCAAATTACAAAAAGAAAGTTAGCTCCTCCTAGACTTCAGGGACATGTAGTTTTATTTTAAGTCACTTTTCTCTTCCTCTTGTTGAGGAGGGGAAGCAGTTTTTCCCTACTCCAATGAGATTTGTATGGCTTTAGTATACAAGTAACCATATGAAAAGAGACTGTAGTATATACTTGGATGACAGAGTTCTCTTGCTCAGTTATAACAACTGAAGTAAATGCTAACATTAGGAATCACAGGAGTATTAAAAGTACTTAATCCTATCAGTAAACAAATGGCATGAATACAGAATTATCAAATGCTTCACAGTGTATTTGGTCAGAGTGAAGAAACTGACTAAAGCCAAATGCAAACTGTCTGATAGTTTATTGTTTAGAAGTTTCCATTCTTTCTGTTGAATAGTTCAGGAAACTGACATCCAGATGTTTTCATTTGGATTTAAGCTTATTTAATGAAAAAGTCTCAATGTTTTAAAAGCTTAGTGTTGGGGCTTAAAATACCAATTTGAGTCACAGAAGTGTAAGAGCCTGAAGAAGATTTTGTATGCAGACAGAAGAATAAAATTCAAAAGGTTAAATTCCCCTACTAGGTGGGAAATACAGTAAGGTTAAAGAGACATTTAAAGAATGAGAATAGTAGCGATCTCTGGATCACAACTTGGGTCTTTTAACCAAAATAAAAATGTGGATCATGACTTGGACCTTTTACCTAAAATTAAAATTTGGAATTTGAATTGCAACACCCAAGAAAAGGCATGTTGTCAGAACAAGCAGGGTGCAGAATGATTTACTGAGTTATCTTCACTTGACACACAGTAAAAAGCCACATTCATTGTCTGTAATATATATCTGAGATGCTTTCTTTTGTCTTTCGTTCTCATGTTTCCCACTCTATTGGCCTGGGAAGACCACTTGAAATCCTCTATTGAGTAGACTGTTCTTGGTGGAGATGCATAGTTTCATCTGAAGTGGTGGCTGAAATGCGATGGCTAAACACTTTTCCCATTCCTTCTTTTCAAATAAAAATATGTAAGACTAATTCAATATGCTTACTTAGATTTTAACTGTATTAAATGCTAATAACAAACTCTAGTCTTCGAACAATCTAGTAAAAATTAATGTTTCTAGTAAAAATAAATGTTAATAGAAAGTATGCGCGTTCATGATGCCAGTTTGCTTTTGCAGATGTCCTTTGCTGTCCTTGTCACGATCTCTATTATTACCATGTGACAAACTATTGTAATATAAACTATATTATAGAATATGTATGATATTTTGAACGTCTTAAATTTTGAGCTTTTAATTCCTTTAATATTTTTAAAAGTAAAAATGATTGCTGCCAGAGCTAAACCAGTTTCTTTGAAATGTTAAATGTGTGAGCTTATGCCAAAATAGCTTCCCAGAAATACCGTGAAGAAAGGAAACAAAAGATTTTATGGGAGTGCTAAAAGGAAAGGGGAGAGAGGATATAAGAGTTTTTTGAGAATCATGCCAAATACTTTTGGGCTTTAAGATGAAAAAAAAAATCTTTAGAAGAAGTGTTTGGCCTAAAATTACCAAACTTATTCTAGTCTGCTGTTCTTGATAAGGGCTAGCAGCTTTTGGTTGAGCATGTTGATTAATTGAGGCTTGCTGGGTACAATATGGCAAAGACGCTTTGCGGTCTGCTGACATGCAGTCTGAGCTGTGCTGTTTGGTTGCATATCACATTCAGCCGCAGGCTTTTCTGACTGAAATTGCCTACTGTACCAAGATTTCTAGAATAATTCTACATACTTATTTTATTTCTTTAAAAATTCAGTGGTCTCTGTCTGAAGCAATTGCTGGGGAGAGGCAGTGATCTGTGTGTCAGAAAACCGAGCCACTCGTGGCAGCTGCAATACCTGAGCAGAGGGAGGATTCTCCTTTCTGTGATTGACTTGGTGCTTTGCTTACTGTGCTTTTACAAACAAACGAATTTTTAGCAAATATTCACATTTACCCCCTGTTTGCGGTTACTGGTCTAAAGTGTTTTCACAGCACCCAGTTACACCAGTTCAGCTGCCTTGAGTGATGGCTGGATTACCGTGAACTGAGGCCAGTGGTTGTTCACAGGCACGTTGGGGGCTCTGCGTTACCGCCGTGGCCACGCACGTTTGCTGGTGAGAGTGCCGGCACCGCTAGCGAAGGCCGCGGCTGGGACCGTGGGGGCAAAATGTTTTGAGTCTCTGCCCGTTCGCAGAGGCGCTGCGGTGCACATGCACTGTGAGGAGACTGCGTTATGTTGTTCTGATATAATTAATTAATCTTGGCTTAATGACCGATTCTCCAACACCTTGAGTGTTATTTAAAAGCACCATAAGGGTCATGGGCTTCACCGTGCCCGCCTCGGCCTCTTGCGCCTCTTTCCTCCCCGGGCTGGTGCCTCGGAGCCGCCCGGCGCCCCGCGGCGGTTACGGCGGGGCTCCCGCGCCAGAAGGCGGCCTGGCAGGAGGCCGAAGCAGGAACAGGCCGCCACGGCGGAGGCCGATAGGGCGGTCTCCGTCCTTGGGGATGTTCGCCACCCGTCTGGCTAAAGCCGCGGGCTACCAGACCTGTGCGGCTACCGGCACTGGGCCGCCGCCTCCGCCTCTTGCCCCCGCCCGGGCGCATGCGCCAGCGCTGAGGCGGCATTGGCGGGCCGGCCCCCGCCCCTGGGGGCGCCGCGGGTTACCCAGAAGGCAGCGCGCCGCGCCGAGGTCAACATGGCGGCGAGGGCACCCGGTGAGGTGGTGGTGGGCGGCCGGGGGTGGTCGTGCGGGGCCGAGCCCGTCGCCCTTGCGGTGCTGGGCTCGGCCTGTCCCGCGCCGGCAGGCGAGGCGGGCCGTGAGGGCGACATGGAGAGCCGGTGGACGGTGTGTGGTGTGTGCCCTTGACGGGGGCAGCGCCCGCAGCTAGCGTACCGCTGCACTGCCCTGGCGGGCGGGTTTCCTCGCCGTCCCTCCCGAGCGGCGGCCCCTCGGCCTGGGCGTCAGCGGAGGGAGCCGGGCTCCGGTACCTAGGTTTTCTGGGAGCCGTGGGGCAGAGGGTGCTCGGGAGCACTGGAGAAGCCCTTGGGCTGCCCCGGGGGGGCCTCGGGCATCGCTGTCCTGCCGGTTACTGACTCCAGGCTCAGCTGGTTTAACGTTATTCCTTCTCAAGGCCGAAAATATGAAGGAATGAGGCCTGATGAGGTAGTGTGCTAATGGTATCACACGTAGCACTGGTTTTATGGGGTTAGTAAGACAACTGACTTAAAATCATGGAAGATAGATTGCCCTGACTGCATTGCCCATATTGGGCTGTTTCTGGATTCCTAGACCCCTTGTTGAGTTACTTCAATGGTATTTGGTACTGCATTGTACTTGATTACATGTAAAAACACCTTTGCTATCCAAAATCACAGTTAAGGAAAGATGAACATTCTACAAGTGGTGTGTTTTATTTTTTCTTTTTAAAGTCAGTGATTTTTTTGAGGTTTCAGTGTTGACTTTCCAGTTGACTTTGGCAGCTCTTTGAAAAAAGGAGGCTCTGGAATAGTACTTAAGTAACTGGAGAGGAGAGCAGAAGGTTAACAACATAATAATAAGCTGGCCTTGAAATTGAATTAACCCATGGTGAGAGCTGTGGAACTTAGATAAATGATTTGAAAAGCACGATAGTTTTGCTTTATGTAGAACGTCATGTTTTTAGCTCAAGTAAGAGTTATGGAGCCTACAAGTGTTGGTGCTGTCTTTGACAATGAACTGTTAGCACTCTTCAAAGTCTTAAAGCAGTCTAATATTCAAATTTAGTGAAATAGATCAAATTATTGAACGTAACAAGCACTTATTCTGCATGTTGAATGTCAGTTAAGGGATACTGAAAAGCAGAGAGGCCATCATATATGTTCAAGTTCAAACTTGATGTAATGTTGCATTACTGCACGAGAAGGAGGCCAGCAAATATTTGCGTACTGTCATAGTAGCACGTAAATGTTGAATTTTATCTTGCACTGCAACTGATGATGGTCATTTTCAGTTGCAGGAGGTGGTCGCCTGTTAGACAGGATTCGCAAGTGGTATTATAATGCAGCTGGATTCAACAAACTCGGTAAGTGTTTATTTATAGAGTTTTAAAATCTCTGCAAATGTAACAAGGTTCAAACTAGTTATGGTTCATAACGTGTATGTACGTGCAGTTTGGCATAAGTCTTTTTGATCAAAATTGGCAGCTACTTTTGTGGGGAAAAAGTTAGCAATAGCTTCAGTCATCATGATTGCTACCTAGTAATGAATCAGTGACTTTTCTGTTATTTCTGTGTTTGCTCTTGTTTTCAGTGAAATAACTTATAACAGCTAAGGTTAAGCTGGAACAGTTGAAAAAACTTTCACAAAGCAATCCTGAAAGCTTGATCGTTTATCTTTTCCCACCAAGTCACTTTCACTGGCCAGTATTTTCTAACCCAAAGGCTGCCTTTGAAGCTGGTGAGGTTCCCACTGATAGCGGTCAGTCTGTCTGCAATACGTATGCAAAGTATCCAAAGTACAAAAAGGATTTAGTTAGTTCTGCCCTTTGTATCACCATAACTTCACTTGGTGTCTCTCTGACCTGTGCAATGGTGAAGCAGGTGTAAAAATAGTGTTTCCTTAAGTAGAGGAGGTTGCCTTGATGATGTTGTCTTCAATTTGTTCAGGGTCGTTACGAAGTTTGTTTCAACTATTTAGATGGCAGAACTGTTCTTGAATGACAAGAGAATCTGAATATTCAGAGGCTGTAATTTACTGCTGACCACAATATGAGCAAATCATTTAAAGGAAGTTGACGTACCTGCCCTGAGGAAGTTAGAAAAAAATTGCAAGACAACTGTAGAGAAATAAGCTTAGGTCTTTCCTCCAGAGATGCAGTGCTTAGCCCCTCTTTTTGTATCTGTCAGCTGAATTCTTAAAGGCATTAATACTTTTTGCTGCTTTTCTGGGAATGCGACTAAAAACTAAGGAGAAACACTGAATTTAATCCAGTGATTAAACTAGCAGCCATGCTCTGTGTGCCTTTGAAATAAATTACAAACCTGAATTCAAGAATATGTGGCTCAAAAGAAATTTCTGTCTTATTGGGAGACTACTGCCAGGTCAGTCATATGAGATCAAAACCTTGAACCACAAGTCAGTAGGTATGCTCTTGTAATCTGCATCAGTCTTGGAATGTTACAGGAGTAACATTTTGTTGTTAATACTGAAATTTAAAGCAGGATTGGAGGCAAGTCTATGGCCGTGGCAAAAGGTGAGTGCCCTCCTTGCCTACCTTACCTCCACAGGTGCCTCTGAGCAATAGATATGAAGCCCTAGTGGAATACAGCCGGTCCAATGGGGATGTGGTGGAGAGGCAACCTATATCAGAGGTCCCACCACAGTCAGAAAAACCTGATGGGCGTATAGCTACCTCCTCCACAAGGAAGAAGAGAAGAGTTTTAGTGGTTGGAGACTCCTTCCTAAAGGGATCTGAGGGCCCAATATGCAGAGCTGACCCCCATCACAGGGAGGTCTGCAGCCTGCCTGGAGCCCGAATCAGGGATATCACCAGGCAACTCCCCAACCTGGTGAAGGCCACAGACTACTACCCCCTGCTGATCTTCCAGACAGGTGGGGAAGAAGCTGCATCCCGTAGTCTGAAGGGGATGAAGAAAGACTACAAGGCCCTAGGACGGTTGGTGAAAGAGTCTGGGGCACAAGTTGTTTTCTCCTCCCTCCTTCCATTTTCAGGTGATGACGTGGGATGGAATAGTAGGATTCTCTCTATTAACGCCTGGCTACAAGACTGGTGCTACAGGCAGGGCTTTGGGTTCTTTGATAATGGCTGGTTTTATAAGACAACAGGCGTGACAGTGATACATGGGAAAGGTTTATGTCGTAGGGGCAAAAGGGTTCTGGGACAGGAATTAGCAGGGCTCATTCGGAGAGCTTTAAACTAGATTCGAAGGGGGATGGGGTAGTAGCTGGGCTTGCACCACTGGGGCAACGCTCTAGTGTTGAGGTAGACCAGGAGGCCTCCCATCCCCCTGGGGTGAAATCGGTGTGCTCAGCTTGCTCCCTGAAATGCCTGTACACCAATGCACGCAGCATGGGGAATAAACAGGAGGAGTTAGAAATCCGTGTTCGGTCGGGGGGCTATGATCTAGTGGCAATTACAGAGACTTGGTGGGATGCCTCGCATGACTGGAATGTGGTCATGGATGGCTATGTCCTGTTCAGGAAAGACAGGCCGCTAAGGAGAGGTGGTGGAGTTGCTCTTTATGTGAGTGAGCAGCTAGAATGTATTGAGTTCTGTCCAGGGGCGGATCAGGAGCGAGTTGAGAGTTTGTGGGTGCGAATTAAGGGGCAGGCTGGCAGGGGTGATACTGTTGTGGGTGTCTATTACAGGCCACCGGATCAGGATGAGGAGGGTGATGAGGCCTTCTACAGGCAGCTGAGAGCAGTCTCGCAATTACAGGGCCTGGTTGTTGTGGGGGATTTCAACTACCCTGATATTTGCTGGGAGGCCTACTCAGCCAGCCATCCCCAGTCCAGGAGGTTCCTCCAGTGCGTTGATGATAACTTTCTGATGCAAATGGTGGATGAGCCAACTAGGAGAGGAGCACTGCTGGATCTTATCCTCACTAACAAGGAGGGTCTGGTTGAAGCAGTGAAGGTTGAGGGCAGCCTTGGTTGTAGTGACCATGAGATGGTAGAGTTCAGGATCTCATGTGGCAGGAACAGAATAGCTAGCAGAATCACAACCCTGGACTTCAGGAGGGCCAACTTTGGCCTTTTCAAGCAATTGCTAGGGGAAATCCCATGGGACAGGGTACTAGAAGGTAAGGGGGCCCAAGATAGTTGGTTAGCATTCAAGGACTGCTTCTTCTGAGCTCAAGATCAGAGCATCCCAGCAGGTAGGAAGTCAAGGAAGGGTACCAGGAGACCTGCATGGTTGAACAGGGAACTGCTGGGCAAACTCAAGTGGAAGAAGAGGGTGTACAGATCGTGGAAGGAGGGGCTGGCCACTTGGGAGGAATATAAGTCTGTTGTCAGAGGATGTAGGGAGGCAACTAGGAAAGCTAAGGCCTCCTTGGAATTAAACCTTGCAAGAGAGGTCAAGGACAACAGCAAGGGCTTCTTCAAATACATTGCAGGTAAAGCCAACGCTAGAGGCAATGTAGGCCCACTGATGAATGAGATGGGGGCCCTGGAGACAGAGGATAAAAAGAAGGCGGAGTTACTGAATGCCTTCTTTGCCTCTGTCTATACTGCTGGAGGCTGTCCTGAGGAGCCCCGGACCCCTGAGGCCTCAGAAGAAGTCAGGATAGAGGAGGAATCTGTCTTGGTTGCTGAGGGCTGGGTCAGGGACCAATTAAGCAACCTGGACGTCCATAAATCCATGGGCCCTGATGGGATGCACCCGCGGGTGCTGAGGGAGCTGGCGGAAGTCATTGCTAGGCCACTCTCCATCATCTTTGCTAAGTCGTGGGCAACGGGAGAGGTGCCTGAGGACTGGAGGAAAGCGAATGTCACTCCAGTCTTCAAAAAGGGCAGGAAGGAGGACCCGGGTAACTATAGACCGGTCAGCCTCACCTCCATCCCCGGAAAGGTGATGGAACAACGTGTTCTTGGTGCTGTCTCTAGGAACATCAAGGATAGGGGGATTATTAGGGGCACTCAGCATGGCTTCACCAAGGGGAAGTCATGCTTGACCAACTTGATAGCCTTTTATGAGGACATAACCCGGTGGATAGATGATGGTAAAGCTGTGGATGTGGTCTATCTCGATTTCAGTAAAGCGTTTGACACGGTCTCCCACAGCATCCTCGCAGCTAAACTGAGGAAGTGTGGTCTGGATGATCGGGTAGTGAGGTGGATTGTGAACTGGCTGAAGGAAAGAAGCCAGAGAGTGGTGGTCAATGGGACAGAGTCCAGTTGGAGGTCTGTGTCTAGCGGAGTCCCGCAAGGGTCGGTTCTGGGACCAGTTCTATTCAATATATTCATTAATGACTTGGATGAGGGAATAGAGTGCGCTGTCAGCAAGTTCGCTGGTGACACAAAACTGGGAGGAGTGGCTGACGCACGGGAAGGCTGCGCAGCCATTCAGAGAGACCTGGACAGGCTGGAGAGTTGGGCGGGGAGAAACTTAATGAAATATAACAAGGGCAAGTGTAGAGTCCTGCATCTGGGCAAGAACAACCCCATGTACCAGTACAAGTTGGGGGCAGAGCTGTTGGAGAGCAGCATAGGGGAAAGGGACCTGGGGGTCCTAGTGGACAACAGGATGAGCATGAGCCAGCAGTGTGCCCTTGTGGCCAAGAAGGCCAATGGCATCCTGGGGTGTATTAGAAGGGGTGTGGTCAGCAGGTCGAGAGAGGTCCTCTTCCCCCTCTACTCTGCCCTGGTGAGGCCGCATCTGGAATATTGTGTCCAGTTCTGGGCCCCTCAGTTCAAGAAGGACAGGGAACTGCTAGAGAGAGTCCAGCGCAGAGCCACAAAGATGATTAAGGGAGTGGAACATCTCCCTTATGAGGAGAGGCTGAGGGAGCTGGGTCTCTTTAGCTTGGAGAAGAGGAGACTGAGGGGTGACCTCATTAATGTTTATAAATATGTAAAGGGCAAGTGTCATGAGGATGGAGCCAGGCTCTTCTCAGTGACATCCCTTGACAGGACAAGGGGCAATGGGTGCAAGCTGGAACACAGGAGGTTCCACTTAAATATGAGGAAAAACTTCTTTACGGTGAGGGTGACTGAACACTGGAACAGGCTGCCCAGAGAGGTTGTGGAGTCTCCTTCTCTGGAGACATTCAAAACCCGCCTGGACACGTTCCTGTGTGATATGATCTAGGCAATCCTGCCCCGGCAGGGGGATTGGACTAGATGATGTTTCGAGGTCCCTTCCAATCCCTAACATTCTGTGATTCTGTGAATTTCAGAAATTCTTTGTTCCACAGTGTGGGGATGTTCTTGGCTTTGAGAAGACTAGGTACTTCTCCCTGATTTAACTTCTGATTTGGGGCGGCATGGGATGGAACCAGCTCACACACAAACACCTAGCTTCAGGTTTGCATAGCTTAATGTAGTCATGGAGATCTAGTCATTATGCATAGTGGAGTTTAGAGAATAATTCTTCAGTACTGAAGTAGTCACATTGGTGGTTGACTGACTCTAATGGATTCAGAGCTCTTAAACCCTTACCTAGACAGTCGTCTTAAATACAGATATAAAATGAGATGAGCACAAGTCCACCACTCAGATCCAGAATAGTTATTGGTGTGTGTTTATGTGTGTGTATATATACACACTCTTATGAAACACATTGAATTAAATACCCATTTTCCCTATTCTTCCTTAAGAAAAGGGGTAAAAACAAGTAAATAGAGTATGTGAAAGCCACTGTTTAGAGTTTGTTGTCCGTGAGCATTTAGTGGTTCTCTTCTCCTGGATCGGTTTGTTTGTTCTTCATAGTTTTGCTTTGGAAGAGTTTTGCCCATGTTACATAAAACCACCTGTGTCAATCCTAAATCTAACTTAAGAACATTTATTCAGGATATTGTAAAATCTTCTTGGTACAGGATTAATGCGAGATGATACATTATATGAAGATGATGATGTAAAAGAAGCACTGAAGAGACTTCCAGAACATCTTTACAATGAAAGAATATTTCGCATAAAGCGAGCGCTCGACTTAAGCCTGAAACATCAGATCCTTCCAAAAGACCAGTGGGTGAAATATGAAGAGGTACATGTACAGAGTGTTTCCAAGGTGGAGGTCTTAAATGGCACTGCTAAGACTGGTCTTTGGGATTTTCAGTCTCTGAAGAGAGACATGCTTACATGTTCTTTATGATGAGTAAATGAGTGCATATCTTGCAGGATACCTCTGGAAAACATTGCTTTTGATTGCTGTTTAATAATCTCTATTTTTCAGTGGAAATTAGAAGATTTTGCTCAAGATGACAAAAGCTTAAACTACAGCTCAGAGCCGTAGCACATTGTTTGTATTCAGACAAAACATTTCTTCTAAACTATCAGATAAAGAAAGACACTGTAACTAGCTTGGAAATTCTTATAAAAGGTCCCTTGCTTTTTCTGATGAACAACTTAATTTTATAGAAAATCTTGAGCCAATGCTTTTGTTCATGAAGATGCCAAGGAAGAATAATTTAAAGGGAAATCTTGCATTACAATAAGTGTCATCTTGTAATTTGAAAAACAAACTGCACCTTCATTTTCAGATGTAACTAAAGTTTTTTTTGTAGTGGATTGATCACAGACTTTGCGTTACTGTTTGTCTCAGCTTTCTCCAAATTACCAGGCAGAGAGGAATCTTATCACTAAACTTTTGACTATAGGATAGTATAAGGGTATTACGCTTCTCTATATAAGCAGAGACTGTTTCTTGTGGTGTTATTGATCATATTGCATTGAATAACTGGTTGTGTAGTTCTGTAGGCAGCAGGTTTTTTTGTGTTAAACATGCTCGAGGTATTCCATCGAATCCAAGTTTACAGTGCTGTTTAGAAGTTAAGTTCAAAATTAGTTTTATAGTTGGACTTTGAACTAATTAAAGTGGATCTTGTACATTTGGGTATCTGCCAAGAGAACATTGTTTCTAAAGGTATGGCTGGAAACATCACTTTGCTTGTTAATGTTGGCGAGGCATTAGGAATTAGTGGTTGCTGCAGTAAAGAACTTGTCATTGCAGACTTGGCAGATACAAAGTTTACCTTTTCAGAGTAAGTAATGTTCGATTTTTTTTTTTATTTTTTTTTTTTCTTCTTAGGTTGAGTTTTAGTCAAATCTGAGGAGGAATGAGAGACAAGTAATCTGTAGGAATGGCTCGATGTTTCTTGACCTCCCTATAAGTTTAAATATATTCTCTTCTTTTTCAGGATAAGCATTATCTTGAACCATACCTAAAAGAAGTAATCCGTGAAAGACTTGAAAGAGAAGCATGGAACAAGAAATAACTGTTGAACTACTTCATGCAAATATCCACATATTTCTGATTTTTTTAAACATTTGGTTATAGAAGTCTACAGGGAGGCAAATGTGAGGCTGAGGAATACTGTTTCAGCTTGTTCATTGAATCTGTTCATCCAACTAAAATAAACATGTCAAAATATAAAATCTGCTTGGAAGAGTTCTTTGTAAATGTCAACAAGCTAGTGTTCAGATCTTTCCTATGAGCATATACATTACATATTAGCTTAGTGGTATGCAGTCTTCATTCCAACTTTTTGATTCTTACTCTTCTCATAGTACAGCTGTTTTCTGCAGTTGTTAGGGTTAGGTAAGAAACATGCAAGGCTGTTGGTGCTAGTTGCTCTGTTTAATTAAAAAGGGAGTGCTTATTTCCTTCTTCACTTCTCTCTGGAGACCGCAATACTGCACTAGTGCTTGATGTTACAATGGCACTGTGAGACGGCAGAATGTAATATTCTGTGCATCTTAAGCATATATGTACTACAATAATGGAAACTATAGATGATTCCTGAATCACAGAATCAGGAAATGTTTCATTAGCTTTTTATGCCATATACATTGTTAATTCTTGAAAGACTTTACATATAAACCACAATGACTGTCTTACTTCAGCTTTTTGAGACTTTTTTTCCTTTTAAAGTGTAAAAGTAGTATGTTCATGTGCTTTCAACAGCATAATTAACTTCCCGTATATTTTTTTTCATGGCCTAAAGCATGCTGTTGTTTACGGTGATTGGTATCAAGTCTTTTAAACTATCAGTCTTAATGACATTAGAGATACATGTGGAATTCAGGCTCTGCTTAAAAACAGAAGGAATGCAGTTGTATCCAGAAAATACAAGCCATTTCTGGCTGAAGACCTTGATTTTAGTCTTCCATAGTTTAGTGGTAGTGTTCATTTGAGACAGATTTTGGTATTACATGTGAAATGCAAAGCCTATCACACAGCCCTCTGAAGTACACAATCTTGTATGATGGTCCCAAGGTTTGTTTTTTTTTCTTCTTGTTATGCATGCTTGTCTGCCAAATGCAAGAATCCATTGACCAAAAGCTAGAGCAGATTAGAAAAAAACCCAAAGTTATATAAATATGGAACAAACCATGTCTGTAGTTTTGAATTGGTATGACCAGATAAATACAATACTGGATTAGAAGTTTGAATGGAAACTGTCTTTTAGGTTTGCTCATCACTCTGTTACTAACCCTTACCTGCTTCCTTCAGTTACTTACATCTGTAAGATGGATACAGTGATCCCTGGGTGAAATATTTATTTCAAGACTTCACAGCCTGATGCGGTAGAACACAATGCTGCAAAAATATCATCTGCATCACCAGTATTCCTTAAAAGTCTGTGGGGAGGTTATATTAAGAATGCAAGGTTTCTTTCATCTCCCATAGTCAAATCTTTATGATTGAAGCATATATAATTTGATGTATTTTTGAGAACTTTCTGATTTTCTTCCAAGAGACAAATAGGGCCTGAAGTTTCACACTTGTGTTGAAGAATACTTATTTTTTCTAACGGAATTAGAACCATTTCATTATCTGTTAGAATTATATTAGAAGGCTTAATTATCTAATGGAAATAGCACTTGAAAGGCATAGCTGGTCAAACTTCTCCAAAAGCTAGGATTTAGTAGAAAGGCAATGTCTGCTTATTTGACCATAGGTTTGGATTAAGATTAATGTGGTTCAAAAGTCTCTCAAAAATTACTTGGTTTAGAGAACAGGGTTTTGTTGACATCAGACACTTAAAAATAGGCTGCCCTTTGAGTGGAGTGCAAAGCAGCCATGCTCCAATTGGCCTAATACAACTGAAATCACTGACGTCTTTACGCTCAAATTTAACATTTTAAGAGTCAGAGGTGAGTAGTAGAAGTTAATAAAAGAGTCTTTACAGGTGATCTTTATAGCAGTTCAAGGGGAGGAGAGGAAAGGAAGCCATTTTAAGAGCTTGCCTGTTCACTGAGGCTGCGGTTGATTGACAGCTTTCATTTAGAAATGTTTTCAGATGCCTCTGACTTGGATTGATCATTTTTAACTTTAACGTGCACTAGTCTCTTGCTAATTTATTTTGAAAAAGTTAAGGGAATACTGTTTAGTCCTGTCTTAGAATGATGTTAAGGAAAATGTATTTGTTGTTTTTTGGCAGAGATGGGTGTGTGTTCTTTGAGACGTTTAGGAGAATCTAAAAATAGTGAGAAACAGGGAGGAAGGAGATGGTGTAAGAGAGGGCTATCTGTTGCCTGGGAGCCAGGAGCTGTAGCAGCTTTGTGTTAGAGACTGTAAATGCTTACCTAGAATATCTGATGTGAGATTTGGGTGCTTGTGCTACAGGCTAATAGACGGGTAACTTGGAAGACATTTCATATTTCACCTTCCGGTGTTCCTCTCTGTGCACACTGAGCTACTACCATTAATTACACCCCAGAGTGATGAAGGAACTGGCAAATGAACTTGTCAAACCACTCTCCATTATCTACCGGCAGTCCTGGCTAACTGGAGAAGTTCCAGCTGACTGGAAATTAGCAAATGTAACGCCCATCTACAAGAAGGGCCGGAAGGACGATCCAGGGAACTATAGGCCTGTCAGCCTGACCTCGGTGCCAGGCAAGGTGATGGAACAGATCATCCTGAGTGCCATTACACGGCACATGCAGGACAATCGGGGCATCGGGACCAGCCAACATGGATTCATGAAAGGCAGGTCCTGCTTGACCAACCTGATCTCCTTCTATGACAAAGTGACCTGCTTAGTAGATGAGGGTAGGGCTGTGGATGTAGTCTATCTAGACTTCAGTAAGGCATTCGACACTGTCTTCCACAGCATCCTCCTGGACAAACTAGCTGCCCGGGGCTTGGATGGGTGGACTCTTCCATGGGTTAAAAACTGGCTGGATGGCCGAGCCCAGAGAGTGGTGGTGAATGGGGCAAAGTCCAACTGGCGGCCGGTCACTAGCGGTGTTCCCCAGGGCTCAGTTCTGGGGCCGATACTGTTCAATATCTTTAGAGATGATCTAGACGTAGGGATTGAGTGCACCCTCAGTAAATTTGCAGATGACACCAAGCTGGGTGGGAGTGTTGATCTGCTGGAGGGTAGGAAGGCCCTACAGAGGGATTTGGACAGGTTAGATAGATGGGCCGAGACCAACGGCATGAGGTTCAACAAGAACAAGTGCCGGGTCTTACACTTTGGCCACAACAACCCCATGCAGCGCTACAGGCTGGGGGAAGAGTGGTTAGAAAGCGGCCTGGCGGAAAGAGACCTGGGGGGTGCTGATCGACAGCCGGCTAAACATGAGCCAGCAGTGTGCCCAGGTGGCCAAGAAGGCCAATGGCATCCTGGCCTCTATTAGGAATAATGTAGCCAGCCGGTCTAGGGAAGTGATCGTCCCTCTGAACTCGGCACTGGTGAGGCCACACCTTGAGTACTGTGTCCAGTTCTGGGCCCCGCACTTCAAGAAAGATGTTGAGGTGTTGGAGCGAGTCCAGAGGAGGGTGACCAAGCTGGTGAAGGGTCTGGAGGGTCTGTCCTACGAGGAACGGCTGAGGGAGCTGGGGTTGTTTAGCCTGGAGAAGAGGAGGCTCAGAGGTGACCTTATTGCAGTCTACAACTACCTGAAGGGAGGTTGTAGTGAAGTGGGAGTCGGCCTCTTCTCCCGGGCAACTAGCGATAGGACATGAGGACACAGCCTCAAACTTCGCCAGGGGAGGTTCAGGTTGGACATCAGGAAGAATTTCTTTTCAGAAAGGGTTATTAGACATTGGAACGGGCTGCCCGGGGAGGTGGTGGAGTCACCATCTCTGGATGTGTTTAAGAAAAGACTGGAGATCATGGCACTTAGTGCCATGGTCTAGTTGACAGGGTGGTGTCAGGGCAACAGTTGGACTCGATGATCCCTGAGGTCTATTCCAACCTGGTTGATTCTGTGATTCTGTGATCTGTAGCTAGAAAAAACAGGAGTTTTCTTGTGTGAAAGATCTGAATCTGCTGGTGACAAGTTGGAGGGTCAGTGCAATTCCAGTTTTTGAATCCTTGTGTTTATCCTTAAAAATATGTGGGATGGGAAGGAATGGAATTGCAAAAATTAGGAATTTTCAGATCTGTAGTGTCCTTGTAATGCTTCCATCCCACCTGTGCAGCTCTCTGTGGGATCCTGCCATATTCCTTGTGCAGGCTGTGTGCTGTTCTGTGAATGATCCAGGATTGTGCAGCCATGAGCTTGTTATCTGCAAAATTGCCTCATTTTAAGGGAAAGCTTGATAACCATAAAGGGAGTCAAATTGCCAGAGGCGAAAAGATAGTCTGATGATGAAGGAAAGAGCATTCTGGTTTGGAGAACTGGGTTTTCTTTCTGCTGCTGTCATGAGGTTCTTCTGGCAAAACACTTGGTTCACAGAAACTGACTAAGTATTTTGCTAAACACTTAATATATGGTGCTTGGGACTACATCTGCGGAAGTGCAGAGTGATGGCATCTATGTCTAGGTTTAGTATATCTGTTCTGAAAATATTAGGTGAAAGTGTCAGTACTCATCCATACGCACAATGGATACCACGCGTGGTGGTACCAGGAGTAAATCTCTCCGGGATTCTCATAGATTTGAAAAAAACCTCATAATCCTTTTTCCTCTGATGGTAACTGTAGAAATAAATACTTACAAAGAAGCTGATACCTCTGTGGCCTGTACAGAGTGCAGAAAGCAAGGTTGAGCCGTGCGCTGAAGAGAATTGAAACAGATTTCTAAATGAGAGGGGTTCCTACAGGGAAAAATGCAAACCTGCAATCTAAGGTCATATCATAATGCACAAGGCAATGGTGCATCTTCCATTTCCTAACTTGACTTTGAAATCTTCATTAATGTAGTTTTTTGGATATAAATTCTGTACAGATTCTGTAAATTACTGAGGTCTTTCTGTAGTCTGAGTTCACAACATATTTGGTACATCTAAATTATGTGTGTCAAATTAAGAGAGAGTCTGAGCTGGTACTGCTACTCCTGCAGTTTGGCAACAGTTTTAGCTTGAATTCATTTTCATCACTGTTAAGCGAACCTGTGCTTTGCTTGAAGTTCTTTTATTAAATACATAGTGAAATATAAGAATACTTTTTGATTGCTGAAGATCATGTTTGTTATGGCAGACTGATTTCTTTAAATTTTGAATCGGTCAACCCAGAAACAATGGACTTTTTGCAGGCTCTGTACAAGAAACATATGCTTGTTTTACATCCAACTCCCATCTGAAGGAGAGCTACAGCAGATATAAATCTTGTAAGAATTTTGATGAAACGTCATGCTTGTCATTATAATGGAACTGTTTTAGCATTAATATGGTAAACACATTCCTACTTGAAGCTATTCTCTCTAGATAGCAAAGGTCAAAGATTATCTTCAGGATTTCCCTGCAGTGCTGCTGGGCCCTTACAGTCACTTTTCATGGACTGACCCTTTGGCTGGGGTGAGGGCTGCCCTTGCAGTGCAGAACAGGCAGCAGCAACCTGAGCCACCACTGCTCCGGGGTGAGACCGGGGCTGGAACTCGGTGTCCCACCTGATATGCAGCTGACCTGAATGCCTTGAGTGACTTCACTTCTCTTAGCCTCTTTTAGCTGGTCTAAGGCCCAAAGGGCTAAGATCTTGAAAAATCTGTAGGCAAATATCTCCATTGTAAACAATTTGGGTTAGCATCTAAGTACCCTTGAAGAACTAGGCCTGATCCCAAAACTCAGTTTCCTCAAACTCCTGTGCAAGCCACGCTGAGCTGTGAGCTTCCTTCGGTGCAGTTTTGTAAATCCTTCACTGTCAAACAGTTCTTGGCTCACCCAGGACCTCAGTGGTGGGACTAGGTTACAGGCTGGTCTGACACCCTGGGGTGCCAGAAATCAAGTGCACTTCTGTTTCCCTGGCAAGATGGGTGTTCTCATGGTGTGCCTGGAGAAGGAGCCCTCAAAGCCTTCTGCTTGCTGGTGATTTAATCATGGCCTCAGTTCTTTTTTTTTCCACGAAAAGCTGTGGATTCACAGTCCCCTTCTCTGCAAATGCTTTAGTTCTCTAGTTAGCATGTTTTCTGGAGTGCAAGGGGGCTGTTAGTCTCTTTGGCTGACTGTTCTGCTTTGAAAGGTGTAATTAACTGCACCAGGGAGAGACCTTGACTTGAGTAGGTTGGTTAGAGCTGTTTTCTAAGCTGCATCAAAATAAGGGCAATGCCTGACTTCACCTGCCTGGAGGCACTTACCTGCTTGAACAATTACTGTCCACCAGCTGATTGTCTTCAGTCACAGCTTCTGCCCTGCTCAGCTCTCTCCTGTGGTACCCAAGCCCTGAGCCAGCCCTGGCATCTGGACCAGGGAGCTAAGCCAAGGGCTTGAGCGAGGAACACAGGGCGGGTGAGAGATTGGGATAGACCTAAGGTTAGGAAACCATATGCAGGGATTTGGAAGAAACATAGGGAAAATAAGCTGACCTCACAGAATCACAGAATCAACCAGGTTGGAAGAGACCTCAGGGATCATCAAGTCCAACCGTTGCCCTTACACCACCCTGTCAACTAGACCATGGCACTAAGTGCCATGATCTCCAGTCTTTTCTTAAACACATCCAGAGATGGTGACTCCACCACCTCCCTGGGCAGCCCATTCCAATGTCTAATAACCCTTTCTGAAAAGAAATTCTTCCTAATGTCCAACCTGAACCTCCCCTGGCGAAGCTTGAGGCTGTGTCCTCTTGTCCTATCGCTAGTTGCCCGGGAGAAGAGGTCAACTCCCACTTCACTACAACCTCCCTTCAGGTAGTTGTAGACTGCAATGAGGTCACCTCTGAGCCTCCTCTTCTCCAGGCTAAACAACCCCAGCTCCCTCAGCCGTTCCTCGTAGGTCAGACCCTCCAGACCCTTCACCAGCTTGGTCGCCCTCCTCTGGACTCGCTCCAACACCTCAACATCTTTCTTGAAGTGCGGGGCCCAGAACTGAACACAGTACTCAAGATGCGGCCTCACCAGTGCCGAGTTCAGAGGGACGATCACTTCCCTAGACCGGCTGGCTACACTATTCCTAATCCCCTTTGCCTGCTTTAGGGGTGTATGGTGAGGATGCAATGAGATTGGGGCATTTATGTGTGGACCAAAGATGGCTACTGGGAAGGATGGGAAAGAAAAATGTGGTTGAACACATTTTGGGAAATGGGACCACTGAGTAGGATGGTGAGGAAAGAGAGGTATGTGGTGGTTTGGCAAAGGCCAGGGGGCTTTGCAGGCCATTGCAGAGGGTGATGCCTGTGTGTCCTAGCTTTGGCAACCCCAAGTTCATGGCATTCACTGGGGCTTAAGTTTACCCTAAAGAATATTTAAGTATCATCCATTGAACCAGATCACGAGTGGAGCCCAAGCTGTCCTTGTCCTGCCTCCAGAGCACCTGGACATGGACCTACGTGTCGATGTCCTCTGGCCCAACCTCATCTGTTTCTTTCCATGAAAGCCAGAATAGTTACAAGAGGATGCCCCGACAGATACAGGGCAGGTCTGGGTTTGGGGTGCTCACATGCCTACAGCGAAAGAGGAGCACTGGATCTTTCTCTTCCAAAGCCCAAGCAAGTGTTGGAATTGCTGTTGCTGTTTTATGAGTGTGCTGCTTCAGTTCCTGCGCTGGGAAGGGATCTGGGGCTTGAAACCTGATCAGAAAGAGGTACCTCAGCACAGCTGGGCTGCGCTTTCCTCAGTGGTTCCTAAAGTGGTTCCCCACTGGCCTGTGCAGATCTGGTTCTTTGTGTCTAAATCTTCTGGATTGCACGGGGAGGCTGGATAGTGAGGCATGGAGTTAAACACTGCTGCGCTCAGTATTTAACACCTAAGCCCTTTTATGAAGCCTCATACTCCCGCTGCGGCCCAGCAGATTGAAATGATTGTTTATAAGCAGCAAAGTTCAGAGTCCAAAACTCAGATCTCTTCAAGGCACTTCAGAGGGTTTTTTTTGTCTGCAAGTTGTGCTCCCCGGTGGAGTATTAGCTTAAAAAGATACTATTATGAAATAGTCGTAAGAGCAGCTAGATATGTTTGGTTTACTTCAATTAACTAAAAATGCTCCAAATCCTAAATGTTTCTCAGCTGCAGTCTCTCACCCTGAAGAAGACAAAAGAAAACTACTTTAATTTTCCATCAGTGTATACGCAGGCCTCCACCGATGCTCGACGCCCAGCCTGCCTGCAGGAGCTCACGAGACTGTCATGGCAGTGTGGAGGTGGCTCTGATAAAAAGCAAAATGTGTTCTGCTGCCAGGTGAGGTTTGGCTCAGCTCTGCTCTGTGCCTCGCAAAAGCCGAGGTACCAGAGGAGAGGTGAGATCAGCATTTTGGAGCTTTATGGAGGCAGTTGTCCCTGTCTAGGAGCATTTAAGCTGTAGCAGGGCAAAGTCAGGACCTGGGTCTGCACTGGCAACATTCAGAGATGCTTTATTTTTCTCAAAAAAAAAAAAAAACAGAATGAAAGAAATTCCAGGGAAAAAGTAACACAGCATATTTCCTTTCAGAAGTACAGCTGTCTTACAGAGAGACTGCTATTCCCATTATAGGACTGGTGATGTAATTATGGCAGATTAGACGTTTAGATCTGTAGTTTAGTGTTTGCACGTGGTAGCCCAGATTCACCTGGCTTACCCCAAGGAGCATTGTTATCCAGCCAGTCCAGTTGCCCAGGTCTTGAGGACAACTTCTGCTGGGAGCAGCATCCTCTGGCTGCACAGTTCATAGGGTTGCAGCCATTCATTAGCGCTGGTTCTTGATGCAGAGCCTGGGGTACAGAGTGCCTGGCTTTGCACAGCATCATTCTTATCTGATCACAGGCTTCTGCTGTTTCTCATGGAAAGGAGGGGTGTAGCCACATCCACCCATGGAGCTTTGGGGGATCTCTTTCGTTAATTTTTCTACTTAGCTTTTCATGTGCATATCGAACTCATTGGTGTGGCTGGACACCTCCGAAACACCCATTAAAGCCTTGATACTTTATAGTGATACAACAAGCTACTTCAAAAAGAACATGAGGAGGTATGCTTTGAAAGGGGACTTCTCCAGCTGCTTCCACCCAGCACTTTAAAAACACATAAGACACAATAAAGCACGTGTTGACATAAGTGAGCTTCAAAAAAACCATTGGATTATTTTGAAGGAGTATAAACACACATGGGGAAAGTTATCATCCTTCACCCAGCAAAACAATTACATCAGTGCAGCTTGGAATGGGACCTGCGTTAAGATCTCCCAGATGTTGCAAACGGCACAGTTGCCGATCGGTTGCTCTGGGTAATTATAAACTGCCAAATGTAGGAAGGGGGGAGTTGGTTCTCAAAGAAAAAAACATAAAAGCCTTTTGGGGAATTGAAGAGAAGATCCACTGTTCATAGCTGACATCCAGAGCCATGACAACCTCTGCTTACGCCTGGCTTTGCCAGGCCGGTGTCATGGATGTGTCTCAGAGCCTACCTTGTGCCTGAACTCTGGGGTGCTACATGGAGGGGATGAGCCCTCCAGCAAGGAGCTTGCTGTGGGGTGATCCTAGGGCTTCTCAGAAGTCATGTTGGCAGCATCTCCCAGCCTGTGGTGAGGGACTTGCCACCCACCTCGCTAGCAGAAGCCCATCTGGTCCTGAGGCAGGAGATGCGAGCCCTGACACTCAAATGGGAAGGGAGACCTGGGGAAAAGCTGCAGCCTTGCTGGCACTGGGGGGGAAACAGCTTACCCGGCCCCAGGGCTGGTCCCCTGCTCAGACCTGGGCTGTACAGCTGGAGGAGGGAGCCCCAGACGAGGTGTTGGTGCTGTGCTGCAGCACAACAAGAGTTCAAGATTTTGGGGGCTGCAAGAAGATGGGGAGCGGGTTCCTGCTGCTGTAGCTGGGTGGCTCAAACGTTCAACAGAGTCTGTCCCCCAGCTAAAGGTGCAGTTTTGTGCAGTTCTGTGAAGCATTTGCTGTTCATAGCACAGAGGAGCTGTGGGCATGGAAAGCAAGAGGCCTGGTGAGCTGGTGTCAGGAATGAGCCCCGGCTCTGCTTCTTCCTGGGTGTGGGTGCTACCCACTCTTACCCACGAGCCTGGCACTGGCCTCACGGGCTGTGCTCAGGCCACCAGTGACCCTATGCTCAGCCCTTTGAAGGATGCTGGAAGGTACCAGCACCTTGAAGAGCCTTTGGGACTCACCAGCCCAAGTGCTGGGAGATGCTTCAGCCTCAGAAAGAGAGGGGATTTTGGAAAGCCTCCATGCTGGTGTTCCCATGGGGTAACATGGGTTGGTGAGCTGCCTCTCCAAGGTCCCTTCTGATATCCCCAGCTCACAGTCCCACTGGGGTCCAGCCACGCCATCATCCTGGGCTGTTTGCCCCCTCCCAAGGGGCAATAGCTGGGGTATCCATCCAGCTCCCTGCAGCCCAGGGCATGCGGCAGAGCTATCAGCTTGTGTCTGCCATCTCGCAGCAGTACGTCAGGCTGTGAACGGTGGCGGGTGAAAACTGGAAGCGGTGCCAGGCCACTGCGGTGACATGGCCTCTGGCAGAGGGCAAGGAGGATGGGTGGGCAGTGACCCCTCTGGGTGCCCTGCCCGAGGCGCTGAGCGACAGCCCCGGCAGCAACCGCTCCCCGGTGCTGCGGCAGAGGGAACGCGGGCACCCAGCCCGTGGCTCTGGCTTCTGTTACCAGCATGCTGCTGGTTTACCAGTACTAGCCCACCAGGGCTGCTGACCACTGGCGTGGAGCGGGGCGTGCACCGGGAGGGTGCGATCACCCCCTCGCAGGAGCTGCCCAGTGCCAGGAGACAGATGTGGCTTTCATCAGCACGCAAGGGTGACGAGCTCAGCAGCAGGTCGGCTATGTAAAAATGAACCCCTGGCAACGCCAGTCCCTTGTGTCCAGGCCGGTTTCATCCTGGACACGATGGCAGCAGCGGGGAGAAATACGTCACCCATTCCCAGCATCGCCCATCCCCAGCATTGCCCATCGAGGCCAGCTCACCCGACGCAAGGTGGGGCTGTGCTGTAACAGCACGAGCACCACCAGAGCGTCCTGGCATTGTCTTCTTTTTTAATTTCATTTTTCAGGATGACAACACTTCAGAGGTTTATGACCAACAGGAGAATTTACTACTAAGTCACATACTGATGTAATGAAATCTAATATATGCTGTGTAATGAGTTATGAGATGTTATTTAGTTTCAGGGTTTTATTACTTCAATCAGTTATGACCATATTTCCTTTTATATGATTGCTCACTCTTTAAACATACCAGATGACTGTATAAAGAACACCTAATAAAGTCTGGAGATGTTAAAGTATAAATGTTTTAATTTTTGCCATAAATTTGTTTTAATTCTACCAATGATGGCTCTTGCGCTGGAAGTGGTGCAGTCCTTGTTAGCAGTGCAGTCCTTGGTGGTGGTGTCTCGGATCCTTTATGGGAAGGAGCTGGGTGACACTGCTTCATTATAAGCATAGCTAGTCACCAGTGCTCACCCTTGGTGATTATACACAGAAATGGGGAAAGTTTTTAGGATAAAACAAAGACAGAAAGCATTGATCTGTGATATAAATAATTGTCTAATTATCCTCTCATATTTACTAGCGTAACTGCAATATACTCATCCTGGTTTCTACCAGTCTTCAAGAGGGGAGAATCAGGCTTATTATATATATATTTTTATATATACAAAATATATATTTTATGTATATTTTATATATATTATATATACTTTTATATATATAAAATATATATTTTATATATAATATATATAAAATATATATAATATATATATTATAATCACTCTTCAGCATCAAAAGCAAATATATGAATGTTCTGCCCATGTGCCTTTTGGCAATCCTCCTAATTTTTCCACATTTATACATTGTATTTTAAAGTCATTTGGGATAACGTCATAGCAGTGCAATTATATAGCTGTGAAATAAGATCAGAATCAAGTCTTTAATAAATCAATGTTTAAGCGAGTGAAGGACTGCTGAACAAGTGAAGGAACCAAGTGGTGTAGAGTCCCAGTCGTGATATGTTCGTAGTGAGTGTTGAGTTCTCAAAAATTATTGTAGAACACATTTTATGATGGTTAACAACTCTGCAGCAAGAGCTTGTGTCCGCGTTAATACCGATTGGGGCTATTGTAAGGCTTTAGCTTGCTGCTGCTGCCTAGCAAGCCACCTGCTGTGGGCACGCAGAGGTCTCCAGCGCTGCTGGCTGGGGTCCTGCATGGGTGTCACCTGCCTGGAGGTGACATCTACATATAATACATCTGCGGCGGGCGGCAAGGAAGGCACAGACTCTGAGATCGAGGATGCAAGGGCCTGAAGCCGAAAGGCCTAAGGCTTTTTATTGTTATGCTACTACCCTATTTAACTGCTACAATGCAGGAGCCAGACTAGGCAGTTCAAGATAACATCAACATTCACACACTAAGCACTCATCACCCATTCTGGGAAGAGCCAGTGTTCTGGACTCAAAACATCAACAACCATTCCTTGTTTTCAGCTCTGTGTTCAGAACTGACCTTCCACACATGTTTACTTCTTTCATGCCTCAAAAAGCCCTGTGAACTGGTCTCGGCTCCTTTATCTTAGAAGCAAGCAAAAACTATTCTCAGTGCAGTGTTCCCAAGCAAATCTTATGCTCCCCAAGTAAAGCACAGCTGTTTGCAGACTGAGGGTCTTCCACATACATCTATCTACAGCTTTCTAATTTCCTCCCCACCTCTGCAACAGGCAGCACTCGCATGATTTGCTTTGCCTGATTGAAGTCCCCACTGTCCCGTAGCATGGACTCTCTCTCCAGCATCAGGCTGGGTATTTCTTCCCAGGCCAGGTGCCGGTCCTGACTTGAGGACAAGGTACCATTGCAGAGCTACTGCAATGGAGTGGTGGAGCAGGGGACGATCCCCTCTGTCTGCAAATGGTTGTTACAGGAGGCCCAAAAGCAGCAGTCAACAAACTGTTTCATATGAGACCTTGAAAACAGCCTTTGCAGCAGCGTATGTGTTTCTGCTGTGCTCACACAAGGTGCAGGGCTCTGGTGCCTGGGCTCGCTCCGGCTGCTCGGCAGCACAAGGGAAACCAGCCTGTGCTGTGCTGGGAGGCTGAGCTGCTGCTTTCAGGGGAGAGAGGTGAGCCTGGCTACCGCCTGTATCACTGCCCAAGGATGACTTTGTTTGGAGTGATGATTCCTGCTGCTCTATTGCCAGCAGCAGAAAGATGCCCAAGGCCCAGTTTGGCAGAAGTCCCCTCATCCCCATCCCCATCACCATCCCCATCCCCATCCCCATGCCCATCCCCATCCCAGCCTCCAAGCTCTGTCCCTGACCAGCCTGTGCCTTGTTTCAGCTGTGGTTACTATTGTTGCCATCTGTAAACCCCTCCTTCTGGTTCTGCAAGGCAAGGCAAGGTGTCATCTCAGGATAGTCCTTCTGGACAGTTGCTTATCAAGTCAATATCTTTTTTGAATTGTACGTACATCAAGGTGCTGTACTTCTCCTAGTATTTATTCAATTATTGAGAGAGAGACTAACAGAAGGGAGAAACTTCTAAATGACCCATCTTGCTTCTCCATTCTATTAATATCTCTATCACTAATTGGATAAATTTTAGGAGAATTACAGCAAGTAGTGAAATACAGACTTTACTATTCACAAATTCAGCATAATAATTCAGCCAAAGAGAATCATACATCAAATAAATGGCCAAGCATACTTAAAATATGTCTTTGTACAGTAACAAGGCACAACTTAATCCCATTAAGAAAATGTTGGCAGCGGCTCAGTGTTTGGGAACATGCCACTGAACTGTCCTGCTGTAACCTTGGATGTAGGAAAAGTTGAGACAAAGCAGCGTACTCAGTTTGACACGTCTTTGCCCTTTAGGTCCTTAATGATGCAATGAATTACTAAACATTTAATATTGTTTAGCTGCAGAAACTGTCTCATATGCAGAAGCTAAGCTATAACATGCTTGCTGAATGTGCCCTATCTGCTGCTTCATATGCAAGGTTTATCTGCATCTCCAGAAAGCACAGGTTTCTGAGCTATCCTCAAAAGAGCAAGTCCACATATTTTAATTTGTCATAATTGAATTGTCAGGGCAATGGTTTTGTTAGGGCAACGGTTGGACGTGATGATCCCAGAGGTCTCTTCCAACCTGATTGATTCTGTGAATTTTCAGGAAACAAAATCTTTGTTCCATATATTGTACTTAAAGGATAAAAAGACAGGTAGGATAGTTTCTCACTAACCAAAAATTTAAGAAAAACATTGGGTTTTTTTCACAGGTTTTATTTTTCACCTGGGTTACTCTGCTTTTACTTTGTCCCCAATATTTTCAGTAGGATCTGGAGTACATTTATTTTCTCCAGGTACTTTGTGTGTGGCACTCAGCTGCCAAAGCAATTGACTTCTCTTATTTCTAATTAAGAAGGATTTAATATGTAGAAAAGATAGTATGGCTAGATGCGTTTCTCACGGCCACATATTACATCCTTGGAGTTCTAGCTATAGATCTTGGAAAAAATACCATGTGGATAGTTTAAAGCATTAGGTTTTCAAGATGAAATCACAGTTCGTTCCATATAATCTAAGACCGGCAGCGTACTGGGGGGTCAACATGATGGGGGGATCTACTGATGGGGAGCACTCCCCACTTCTCTGCAGCTCAGCAGGGCGTTGGTGCTGCTCCTCCCCGCACACAGCTTTCTTCCGATCGGTTGGTGTGGCACTTCCCTGATTTCTGTAAGCACGGAAGGAGCACGTGTGTTTTGAGTGTTATTAAAATATGCAAACATGGCGAGTCAGAGATATCAATATTCAGTGCTGTCCACTGATTCTCTACAAAGAAGAGAATATTATTTCTCTTAAAATATCAGCTGTGTGGTTTTCCTCCTCTGTTACTTGCAATATCATGTTGTTGTGGGGAATTAATTATTTTACAAAGCTTTGTGTCTCTTTGTACTGTAACAGCTTCTAGAAAAATTCAAACTGATGGTTCCTGTAGTAAGGCATGAGGAAGTATATCTGAATAGTGCATGTGTTTTATAGTGTGAGGTCAGAGAGTACACATACATCACAGGCTACAATGGGGAATAAGAGGGTAACTATAGATATATGCACAACACACAAACATGAGTGATTAGTTTTTAGCTCTTTATCCATCCTCTGGCATTCGCTGCCAAACCAAAGGAAAAAAAAAATCTGTCCCCTTTCTGTGTGATTGTGGAAGGAGTCTTCACAGATTTAGAAATCACAGAAAGCAAACAGCGTGGCCCATAGCGATGGGCTGGCCCCATTTTTCTTGCATGAGTCGTGGTGCTAAGGAGCTGGTGTGGATGCTCAAAGGGGCTGTGCTCCTGTGCCAGCAGCCCCACCGTCACGGCCAGTATGGGGTGACTATGCTGCTTCCAGCATGTTTCCTTCAAGGAGCAGAGGAGCAGGACAGCTCGGTGGGTTGATGTATCCTAGGTGGGCTCAGCACCAGCTCTGGCTTCTGAGTGTCTCTCTGCCGCCGACAACCTCGCATCGATGTTTTGAGGGCAGCTTGCTGACAGCAGAAGCAATATGACAAAAATTAGGTAGGCAAGAGGGATTAAAACATGTACAAGTGTGCAGAATTTGTTAGGCTCAATTACATGAGTCAGGAACTAGTGAAGTGTTTGAAGACCTGGAAATAATTCCAATTTGTCATATCAGGAGTCTCCTTCCCAGAAACAGGCTGTGGAAGCAGAGGCAAGTTCGCCATATGGAGAGCAGATGTCTCAAGGGAGCTGAAAAGAAGATAGTTTGCTCGTACTAAAAATATTCAGTATGAGGAGGTGATAACAAGTGCTTCTAAAGAAGAAGCAATTAATTATCACTGAGTAGACAGTTTTTACTATTTCCTAGAACACAAACCTATATGCTCGAATAATCCCAAACTGTCGCAGTGAAGAGGCACTGATCCACAGCTTGGAGCAGAAGCTATAATAGTAAGCAGATTGCACATCTTGTTTAGCCATCTGCTTTTTAAAGCACATTTTATCACAGACTGTATCACACTGAAAAAAGGTAGGGAAATAGGTAGGGAAATAGGAAGACAATGAGTTACCGGTGTACAATTGGTTTGATGTACAAAGCAGTATGGTTGCCTTTGCCATCTGCAGCTTTGATGTTTTACTTTTTAGCACTTTAATTAGGAACTGTGTCTTGGAGATTGACTCAATTTATAACCTCAGTACCGTGGTGTTAGTTCCTGTGAGAGCTGCCTCCAAGTACCAAACCTGTTTAAACACCAGGAATGAGGCTTGAGAGAACTTCACTGCCTTCAGGTGCCTTAGGAGATGTGTTAAGGAAGGATCCCACTGAGTGAGGAAGCTCAAGAACAGCTTGAATTTAAGTGGAGCTCCACAATGTCTTGCTCTATAAGCAAAGACATGCAGCTGTGGCTAATGCCTGTGTAAGTACCAGCCACCATGTTACTCATGTCGCAGGTAGATATTTGGGTTTTCCTCCTGCCTGAGCTGCTCTCCTGCCTGAGCTGCTCTTCTTCCTGAGCAGCAGACCAAGAGCTATTGACACAGCTCCCTCAGCTCCTTCAAAACTCCAGCAAATTACTGCAGGGAAAGATAAAGCAATCCCAGCAAGGTAGGGCCATGTGGCTTATTCCCTGGTGCTGAGGTGAGATGAGCTGTAATAGATCGTCTCCGACAGATGTTCATCTAATCTGTTCCTAAAAACCTCTGATGACTGCACTCCCCCAGCCCACAAAGGTAGCCTGCTCCTGAGCTTATCTTTGATTATAGTTGGGAAGTTTGTCCTCATATCTAATCTAAATTTCCCTTGCTTCGTGTTAAACCTATTATTCCTTGTCCCTCTCTCAGTGGACATAAAGGCAACAGATTTTCATCCACTTTACAGTAATCTTTGAAGGCTGTTATTCTGCTCCCTCCAGACCCATCCATCTTCTCTTCACTAGACTAAACAACCCCAAGCTCTTTCAACCTCTCCTCACAGGTCAGGTTTTATAAACCTCTTAACACCCTTGTTGGTCTCTCAGGGCTTTCTGTTTCATTTAAGTCTTTCTTAAAAGGTGATGCCCAGTGCTGGGCACAGCACTTGAGCAGAGAAGTTCCTAGCACCATGAAGTTACCACCCAGCCCTTGGCTTTCCTGTCCCCATGGGTACACTTGTGGGTGTCACTCTGGTCACTCAGTCTGTGCTTACTCCCAGGTCTCTTCTGCTGTCTCGTCGGTCACCCCCTGTTTCAATACAAGTCCTTTTGACCTCCTTGCACTTTGCACCTGTCTCTCTTTGGTTCCATTTGTTGATTCTGGAAAAGCTCTCCGATTTTTCGTCGCTATTTTGAGTTTTAATCCTGGGCCCCAATATGCTCGCAATCCTCCTGGCTTAGTGTGATGGGCTGATTTTATAAGCATACTTCATTTCATTATCCGAGTTACTAATGAAAATATCAAGCAGAAACAGGCCCTGGACAGACCCTGGATGACCCCATTAAAAATGAATTTTCAGTTTGATGGCAAGCCATGATAAGTTCAGCATGTTTTTCAACCACTTGTGCACCCACTGACTAATGATTTCATCCAACCTGTATTTCCTTAGCTGGCCTTATAAGAACATCATGGGGGACATATTCAAATGCCCCACTCTAGTCAAGGTATGTATTGCTGCTCCCTGACTGTCGCCAAGAGAGAGGAAACATCTTTGTTCTTCTGGATCAGATTTGCCTTGGCCTTGTTCTGCCAGGCTGTGAGGAGGAGGGACTCCTGCCCAACTGGTTGCAAAGCATCAGTTGGGGTCAGGGAAGTTTTTGGCAATTGCTATTTTAAAACTGTAAAAAATTGCGTTGTTAAAGACAGCATTTCTCACTGCTGATAGATGCTGCAGTCTGCAATGATCATGAATCATAGATTGTCCTGAGTTGGAAGGGACCCACAAGGATCATCGAGTCCAACTTCTGTCCCAGCATAGGACAGCCCCAGAATTCACACCATGTGTCTGAGGGCATTGTCCAAATGCTTCTTGAATACTGTCAGGCTTGGCGCCATGACTGCTTCCCTCAGGAGCCTGTTCCAGTGTGCCACCACCCTCTGGGTGAAGAACCTTTTCCTAATGTCCAACCTAAATATCCCCTGGCATATCTTCCTGCCATTCCCTCGAGTTCTGTCACTGGTTGCCAGGGTGAAGAGGTCAGCGCCTACTCCTCCGCTTCCCCTTGTGAGGAAGTTGTAGACTGCAATGAGGTCTCCCCTCACTCTTCTCCAAGCTGAACAGACCCAATGACTTCAGCTGCTCCTTGTACAGCTTCCCCTCTAAACCCTTCACCATTTTTGTGGCTCTTTTCAGGACGCTCTCTAGTATCTTCATATCCTTTTTATACTGTGGCATCCAAAACTGCATACAGTACTCAAGGTGAGGCCGCACCAGTGCAGAGTAAAGCGGGACAATCACCTCCCTCGACCGGCTAGCAATACTATGCTTGATCCACTGCTACCAAGCACCCAAGGAAACAGCTAAGAAGGGAAGGAGGAGAGCAAGGCAGCATCCCACACAGGCAGCAGCCTGTCCCGAGGCTCTTTCCCTCGTCCTGCATCTGCACCTGGGTTCATCCATAGCCCCCTCCAAACCAAAACCCAACACCTCTGGTAGCCAGCAGTGAGAGCAGCAGCACCCACAGCCCCGGAAAGGCCAAGGGATGTCATACTGTTGCCATTTCAAGGTAAAAATCATTCTTCTCCTTGATTCAAGACAGGATTAACATTTTCATGCAGCCCTCGCAGGGAGTTCAGAAAATGGAGAGACGTTGTTTTACCCGGACCAAGAAAGGCGACCGCTGCAGGGAAGGAAAGCTTGGGGAAACCTCCTTCGATAGAGGATCCCCCAGAGGGAGGAGAAACATCCTCCTGGGAGAGCACAGGAGAAGGCTGGCAGTGCTCCTCAGGCACAAGCTTGAAGAAGATGCTCCAGGAGCAACAGGACTTTGTTATTCATCATAAGGGAAGAGACAAACAATCTTTAATACACATTTTGGTTGCCCGGGGCTGGGTGTGCAGGGGGTGCCTCTGCAGCCATGGGATCCAGGGCAGAGCCGTTTGTGCTGGTAGTTCTGGCCTATGTATATTGCACCTTTACATTCAATTTGATACTGCCTTTAGCGTGCTGGCCCCCTGCCAGTGCAGCTGCAGAAAGGTTGGGGAGATTTGCCATAATATGCTTGGGAATTCTTGTGGAAAGCAAGTTTCACCTACTGCGGTGGAGGTGGATAGGTTTAAGGGGCTTGGGTTTCTTTTTGTCCTGAAATGCTCATCCTCACTTAAAATCAGAAGTAAAGTGGAGTTTAAAATATTCCAGCTTGAACATACAGGACCACTGGAAATCAGTGTTTAAGGCTGTTTAGAAAATGCACTGAACTCATGCCCCAGATTAAAACCTGCGGAAGCAAAACATTACGTTAACCAAGATCCAGTTGATGTTGCTAACACCAGTGAAGACGATGCTCTCAACCCAGATTTTGATGGACGCCTTCAAAAAGCACTGAGACGGGTGTCCCAGCCACTGCTCAGCCAGCGGCACAACCTCAGCCCGCTGCAGGGCTTGGGGCAGCCTTGCCCACGCGCTGCCTGTCCAGCAGCCAGCCTGCCCCTGCCTTCCAGGAGGGAAATCCCGGTGCAAAAATCTCCTCTGGCACCAAGCGCCCAGACTGCTGCACCCTTCAGCTGCGAGAGGGTTTTATCAGGCCTAGAGGAAGACAATTGTGAAGGTATGAACGATTAAAGATAGGGACACGGCAGACTTTTATCTGTTTCCTATCAGGAAAAGTGTGAGTGATGTTTTAGGTTTTCAAGAATACCCTAATTCAGCGTTTTGCTGCAGCAGGGTGGTCACTGGGCTTTGGACCACAGCCCAGCCAAACAGAATGGAGCTTTTCATCAGTTAAAATTCAAGAAGGGAATAATGATCTCAGAGTTTTGTATTTATCATTGGATTTGGCCCGCTGACCCGCCTAAGGAAAGGCAATGACTTGAAACAGTTTTCACAAAGCCAAGACCTAAATGGCTGCAGTAAAAATTAATTTCATCCTGATATCTTCTTTTTTTTTTTTTTTTTCCCCAAATACACATGTTTCTGTCATTTTTGGATAAATCCTGCCCGCCCAGTTCCCTCAGAACGGTCAATGCAGCTCTCCACGCTCCGAATGTCTATGCTGGCACGAAGATGTGAAGATGTCACTATCTTGGCAGTGACTGGTACAGCCCCGACTGGGGCTATGTGGAGTTATGTGGAGTTATGTGTGATTCAGCAGCAACAAGTGTGAAAAGGCCGAGACTGCTGCCGCTGACCCTTCATCAACCCTTTCATATTCCTGGCACTCGCCGTGAGCATTGCTGGCTGCAAATACTTAAAGAGCAAAAAGAGCAAGTACTGCAGTTAGCTTTTTTTTTTCATTTAGGATTTTCCCCTCCTCTTTATTCATTTAAGCAGATATTTATGCTTTTATGGACATGAAGAGCTTCCCCTCACCCTCTTAGCACCAGCATGAGCCATCTTGTTCTCCCAGCAAGTGCTGCGCAGTGATGAGCAATACTCCTTGTCCCGGCAGCGTTTCTCCTCGGGGTAGGCACTTTTCCCCTCATCCAACAAAACATGTGGGTTTTGCGTAGTGAAAGCACAGGGGTTTTCCATCATATGACGGGAGCACATTCACATGGTGGGGCACAAGCACCAGCTGAAGTGATGGAGCATCTTACATGTTCCTCCTTACAAGCTGCCCCATCCCAAGAGATCTCTGCATTTTTGTCAAAAGTCTGGACATTTCTGCTCCGTGAAAACCTAAAGACCTTCACATCACAAAAAAAAGCATAACATAAAAAAAACTCTGCAAAAAGACTACAGGATTTCCATGCTTCCCAATACACCTATGGAAAACAAAGACTAAATCCCTTGCATGCTACACCTACAAAAGCATGCTACAAAATCCCTTTACGCCTGCTACATCTCAAAGCCCCATGTTTCTTCCTTCTAATATAATTCTTCTGATATGAAATAGAGGGAAGATCTGGGCCACCTAAAACTCAACTAATTTGAGACTTCAGTCTTGAAAATCCACCTAGATTCTAGGCTGCGATTTAGTCTCCAGGGCTGTCTCCTCCCAGGAGGTACCTGCATTCACTGGGCACTTCCCAGGTCCCTGGCACCTAACTTCTTCCACCCATGCATCCCTCAGGCATGATGGTAATTGTTAATTGATGTTAAATTAATTTGGTGGTGAGTGGAGGTTTTGAGGAGGGGTGTTCATAGAGCCAAAACCACTACGACAGGCAGCATTACCTTACATCTGCGTTGGCTGCCTCGGCAAAGCTGCCGATGATTAAACAGACGGAGCCTGATTTACCAGCCAAAGACGGTCTCTCCACGTTCACTGCAAGGAGCACCACTTGCTGCTAAATCCAGAGCTGAATTCACTTTCAGATGAAAACAAATTCACATACGGTTCTGACAGCAAAAGAAATCACATGCTTAAAGACAAATGAGATGCATGTTTGGTTTAATTCTTCTTTCCCACAACATACATGATTGCTGGAAATTCTTTCTTTCCTGTGCACAATCTTTTTAAAAAAAAAATCTATTTATTTGTCCTGATTCGGAGCGAACAGCTGGTTTTACCTATGAGAACCAGCTCACAGACACACTTCAGGATATAAAGCACATTTATGATAAGACACCTGATAAATCCCTTTACATTCCGTATCTTTCCTGTAAAGCTGGGGCAGGGGGAGTAGAGAAGGAGAAAAGACCTGCTTTAGGATGATGTCATAGCTGTTGGGCACATCTGCCCCAAATTAAATTGCCATCTAAAGGGCTTATTTCCCAAACATATTTCTTTTTGGCTTGGAAGGAGACATAAAGCAGCATATCCCTTCAGTTTTCATTTGGGGTGTCTCTGTAAATTTGGGATCACCCTTCACATTATGCCAGCAAGATTTACTAGTGCTGAGTCTCTCAGGTGATGATGCTGTACAAGTTGCATGAAAAATGAATCTTGCTTGGTTCCTTGATTAAGTTGTGACTCATAATAAATCTTTTGGAGACATCAAGCCTGTCTTGCTAAAAGCATGAGGGACCTTTGCAAAGCCCTCTAAAGAAGGTGTGAGGAAGGGATCTCACCTGTAAGAAGAAAGCTTGCAAAAGTGAATATGAATTTTGAAATATCCATTCTCCATGTTTCACAGCAAACTCTGCATGCATGCCAGAATTTGAAGACAAAAATGCAAAAGGCATAGAAATAAACAACAACATTTAAACACACCAAAGAAAAAACACTTGCAAATAGGCTGCTTTGTCTACTGCAATACCAAAAAGAAAGTAACAGGAAAAAGGAGAAAATGCAGGAAGACTATTTTTTTAATACTTTCTATGTGATCTTTCCCTTAGGCACTCTTAGGCACTTAGACTGTACGGCTTCCAGGTGATAAAGAAGAGAGAAATGCTGCACCAGACAAAAACCTCATCCTCTTGCTGCCTATTAGTGCAATCTGCAGGTGTCCCCAGTGTGCCCATTGTGGCAAAGCCCCATGTGACAAGGGAGCCATCTCTTTTGGCTTTGGCATCTGTTCCTGACCAGACCCCATGGGTCCGGTGGCTGTGATAAAGCTGCGCACATGTGTGGTGTGTGCTGCATCGGAGGGAAAGAGCCCTGGTACTGCCCAGGCAGCCCAGACAGCTCGGGCAACCTGGATGCTGGGCCCAATCACACTGGCATCGTTTTACAGGAGCTCCACCAAAATCCATGAACCTGTCATTTGTCTATGGTAGATACTTAGAAGTGGAGTAAAAATGCCCAAAAATGCCTCTTTCAAAGCACCTGACAAATAACATCCAAACCCAGCAGAGATTTTCAACCATCTAGAAACCACGGCCCCAGTTTTGTGCTGATGCAAACCAGCACAGTTGGTGGAGTTATGCTGATTTTCACCAGCTGAGGAACTGTTTCTGTATTTTCACCTGGTTCATGAAGATTTATATACTAATTCCTTGCAAAGCATTATAATAAAATAAAAAAAAAAAAGAATCGCCTAGCTGGGTCCACAAGTCCTATTTCATAAGTAAGTTATCTCAGCCTTGCTGGGTCAGGTCTTACTGAGAGGACGATACATCCAGGGCTGTCATGTAAATCATTTCCTTTTGAATACTTGTGTCTAATCAAGTTCAGACCTTGTTTTGGACACATTGTACATTTCATAAGCTGAAGAACTCTCTCTGATGAAATCCTTGCCTCCTGACCTCAAAATACATCTGAACAAAATTGTCCCATCAGGAGTTCAGATAATTGCTTGGCCTTTCCTGTCAGTCATAAACCAGACTGATCCAACTTTTTTGGACACTTCCCCACACTTTAATGTGCTTTTCAAACACATTCCGAACAGCATAACAGAATAGGAATGGTTGCTTTTATAAATGTGTGGTACTTTATATGCTTAAGCAAAGAAATCAGAGACTCTTTTTGCTGGTGCCATATGTATTATTGTGTGATAAAAATTTACCAGCATGTAGTTCTGCAATTATTGTTCTTACAGCTCCATTAGTCTTAAATCTTATTTATGTGCCGTGCGCTTTTTCTTTCACTGGAACTTCCAGGCTCTCCCTTCTCTTGCGCCAAAGCTTACGAAGCACCGAGTAGTCTAGGCATTATTTGAAGTCTCGATTATTCTCATGCCCAGAGGAAGTATGTTTAAGAGTGATGCCTTTCTGCTCCCACCCACAAACTCCTTAGGGGCCAAAGCCACGCAGCTCTTTGGATCTAACAGCGACGGCCGGTGGCTGACACAGCAGGACACGGGCACCAAGCGAGGTTCACGCTCACCACCTGGCCACGGCAGCATCCGCCATGCGGGGATGCAGCTTACAACAGGGAGAAGCCAAAGTCCTCATCGGGGTCCAAGCTGGGAGGCTGCCCAAGAGCTGTGGGGCAAGATGTCCGCATGGAAGGCACAGCGTGGGCTCAGCAAAAGCCAGCAGAAAGTTTTCTATTGACTGCTGAGGTAGCCATGATTTTCTGTCCCCAGCCCTCCTCGACAGCCTGCCAGTGTGTGCAGGAGAGCTTGGGGAGGTGAGGAAGATTTGCTGGAGGAAGCCCGGCACATTTCTGTCGGTGAATGGCAAGCTGCCCCGTGCACTTGGACGGTGCTAAATCCTGAACAATGAGAAGTATTACAAATATTCCGACATCACAGACAAGGGTTTACTGAGATCACAGTCTTGAGTTGAAAGCCTGGGAATTCCTTAAGGAGAAGGTGTGGTCTGGGGCAGCGCATGTGAGCCAAGAGCTCTCCAAGTGCCTCTGCAGCTCTCAACATCTGATGAGAAGATTAAGTTCATGGGCAAAACATATTGTGAAAATGGAAAGCAGGCTGCTACATTTATCAGCGAGTTGAAAGGACAAAATGTACGTGAATATTAGAAAAGAAAAATCATTAAAAGGCCATTCTACATCAAGAAGAAATCTTTCCAAGGAGTGGAAAACAGGGACCTGCAGGGCTTGGGTGCCACAGAGGAACCTCACTTCTGCACCTGAGTCCTGGCTGCGCAAGCAGAGGTGCAAAGCCACACATGTCACCTCACAGACCATTAGGATGCTAAGCCTGTATATCTCATGGTTCCAGCGGACAGACAGGCTCCGTTAGACATCACCATACCTGTTTGAGGTGTCAGCCTCTTGGTGGTTCACTGGAAGTCATTGCTACCTAGCAGGGGTGACAAAAATGAATATAATGTGACTCTATCTGCCACAGTTTAGAGTTTAGCACTTTACAACATCAACAAAGAGTAATCTGGAAACACAAGTGGTGTTTCTGACACTGGTGGGTGACACACAGGGCAGGGTTTTGGCTCCGGCATAGCCTCATGAGAATATGTGCTCATGGGTTTCAGGTCTGTACGTGTTACAGAACCACTCCTGAAGCTCACGCTGGCTTTATCATTTTGCAGCGTACCTTTGTGAGCCTGTAATCTCAGGCACAGTTCTTGCGGGGTTTGTAAGCAGTTCTTTGAGGACATGCAAAAAAGCATGAATCCTCAGAAAGTTTGTTTTCTCTGCAAAAGCACCTGCAGCAAAGACCACAGGAGTCCCTTGGGTAGCTGTAGCACCCATCAGGTTGACAACGCCCATGGACCAGCACATACTGAGCTGCTTTTCCCCAAAATTTCTTCTATTTCAGGATTTACTCTAAGTGTAGGAAAATAACTTTCAATTATTCATAGCCCCGCATTTCTCCTCTTCATTATTGTGAGAAAAGCTCTTATCTCGTCATTCCCCTGCGCTGTGAATGGCTTGCGTGATGTCCAGGTTGGATGCCCGCTGTATCAGACTTTACCCCCTTGTTTCCTCCCCTCGGATGCTCTCTGTAGCTGCTCCGTGTCTCTGCTGTCAGCCCTGTTGGATCCTTACGGTGCGCAAGGCATCATATGGAAAAATCAGTCTGCGGGATGCTGCTTCGAGCACAGAAATGAGCATATAGAACAAATGAACACAGAAGTGAGGTCAGAGATTTCCGTGAGGTCAGGGCACTTCAGCGGTACAGCCCCGTGTACAGTCCCCGCAGGAAATACCAACAAAACCAGTGAACGGTCCCCGAGCAGAGCGGTGTCGCCGCCGCGGAGGCGTTCGGCAGGCACTCGGGTCGGTGTGTGCGTGTGCCCGTGCGGCAGCAGAAGCCTCACGTCAGGGAGAGCACACGGCGGGGTGCGGGCGGGGGCTCCGCCGGGGTCCCCCCCGGCGCCGGATCCGGCCGCAGCGGCGCGGCTCGCTCGGGCCGCCAGGTGGCGCTGTCGACCCAGCTGTGCCGCCCGCCGCGGGGAGCGGGGAAGGGCGGGGGGGAGGACGGTGCCCCCGGGGCGGCCGGCGGCGGGGGAAGGGGCCGGCCCTGCCCTCCCCTGGCCGCTTTCCCGGCCGGGGTCGGAGCACACCGGGCTCTCCGGGCTGTCTGTAAGCGGGAGGTGCGAGGAAGAGGTCAGGAAACACGCGAGGAGAGCCGTCACGCCGTGTCCCCCTCCACAGCCCAGTGCACCCCCCGGTGCGAGGGGCCGTCCTGGCCTCAGGGCAGAAGGGTCTGCTCGGAGCCTTCAGCGCTACCCCACTGATGTCTGGGACACTCTGGTGACCTGCATCAGGTGCGAGTACAATCCGTATTTTCAAATGAACACATCCCACGGGAGGGTTTGCTCGCAGCCTGCCCGGGTTTCTCACTTGGGTTCTGTCAGTCCGGTTTAAGTGATGCGCGGAAAGGCCCAGGGGTTTTCCCAAGGACCCTCTGACCAGCAGCTTCTCTTGGAATAGAAGCAGCTTCTGAAAGACATCACGTAGTTCAACCACTGTGGTTTGGTCCTACTGTGAACTGGTCTTCTATAGACAAGCATGCTGCTTGGCTCTTCCCTCTGATCATTTTATTCTATGCTGGTGGCTCTGAGCTCCCATCTCTGCCCAAGACACCTGCAGCAGCTTCACGTTATCATTTAGCAACGGCTCGCTTTAGTGCAGAGACTTTTGGTATTGGAGCAAGCACACAATTCAGAAATCCGGCACAGTACAGACATGTTCCCCCAAATTCAGAGACCAGATCCCCGTCCCAGTTCTCAGCCGTCACCGAGTCCAGCCAGCGTTTGGTCACCCACCAGTTGTTTTCTCCACAGCTCACTGCTACAGGCACTGCCAGATCTCCCTGTGATGTGCTCCGCTCCCTACCCAGGCACATCGGCAAAGGGCAGCCCATGACATTTTTCCAATCACCATCTGGTGATGTTTATTTTGGCCGTCCTACAGGTATTTCCAAATGACTTTTGTGGGAGAAACATGGAAAACAAGATCTAGGGCAATGCATTGAAGGAATTGGGAGACTGAAGGTGAAAATTCCCCAGGCTGACATCTGCTCTTTCTGCAGCTTCAGTGCTCCTGCCTGCCTTGCTCTGAGCCCCCGTACGAGCATGCAGCGGTGAGTCTCTCGGGAGAGACAAGGGCCATCCCCAGTTCTCAAAACTGGGGCTTAGGAGTTTATCCAGAACCCAACCTCTACTCTGGAAAACCTGTGACTTCGGAGACAAGTGAGGTTTGGACAGGCTAAAAATGCAGTGAGAGCAACCGATTTTCTTCAGATGTGTGGATGCAGTTGTAGGCTTCATGAGGTGTCGGTAAATGAAAAATGAAATTATTTTAATAAACAAACATTGACATGTAACCATTGGAAGGTGCAGTCAGAAGTTTGGAGTTGGCTTGCATTTTAACAGACACGGAAATAACAACAAACTGAGGAAACATGCTTGTTTTTAAGGCTGCCTGAGCAAAGCCATACAAGTCAGACTGAGAGCCATCAAATTTACTTATGCTGAATAATATCCTGTTACTCCCTGAATGAATAAGGCAGTCCTCGATGGAGCTATCAAGGAACGTGATTCCAGTAAGTTATATACAATTCTGGACTTGTTTTCCACACATATACATTATTTTTTTTTGGTAAGAAGCCCATTACATTATTTTTGGCCAATGCTCTCATGTTCTGTAGCTCTGATAAAGCTCAATCTGTGAAATATTTCTTCAGCTACCTCAAAGCAAGTGTTGACATTACCAAGAAGGAAGCAGTGCTAGAGTAAAAGAAATTCATATAAGGGAAAGCCCAGGCTGTGGTTACCTGTGATGAAATGGAAGACGCTCCGCCAAACAGTAAAGTGTTTCTACTGACTTAGTCCTTTTGCTGAAGAACTACTGTGGGACTTTAGGCACAAATGAGTCTTGATGAATGTTCAGGCAAAATTTGATGCTGATTAATTATTGGGTAAGTTCTGAAAATGGTGTACACGCTGGGGAAGTCTCCCTATAACGAGCATTTCTCTGGTTTCCATTCCTTGTCGTGCTGCTGTTGGGGATAATTGAACACCTCCTGCTGTGGAATCCCTGCCCCGGGAAGGGAACGACATCGGCCAAGCACAGGCAGGGCTGAGATTTATAGAAAAGTAAAGACAACTTCTGATATTAAGCAAAGAAAGCTGAGCTGGATAAAGAGTTTCCTCGAGTAAAATGAAGTTTTTCCTTTTTTTTTTTTTCTCTTTCTTTCTTAAGCTTAACAAAAAAGGAAAATGGAAAAACCCCATTGATTGCATCCAGCTGTTAAAATTTTATGATACCAAGATCCCCAGTTGTCATGACCACTTCATGTAGTTTAATATGCAGTCATATTCTTTTCAGTTTTATTTTCTTCCCCAACTTTAGTTAATAAAACACCTTTCAGACAGCCTGTTCTTAGCAGTTATAGAGTACCTGGTCTTCTTTTATAAAGAGGAAAAATGCGTGCAGCTTTAAGAACTAATTCATATACACACACCCGGGCCGTTACCTGTGGGATACCTTGGCATGTGAGGAAGTTAAACTGCAATCATAATTCCCGTTAACATCAGAGAGAGCAAATTTGTGTGTTTCCCATGCGAAGGAATCGCAAGCTGAATGGAAGCAGCTCTTTTCCTATCACCGTAGACCAGCTCTGCTGTAAAAAGATCGACCCTCTGCCCAAGCCAATACTCCTCTTCCCTGCGGATGGCTTTGGGCTGAGGCACAAAATGAATAAATCTCTCCGGACTTTGGAAATTCAGAGGCAAACCAGCACCTCCTGAAGTACTGCAGTTTATCTGCAGCAAGCATAGGGGTTGTTACCTGCACTGTTTGCACAGTTTCAGCTTGGCTTTCCTAAAGGTCTTTTTCACTGCTCGATTGGCATAAATAAAATGCCCAGGATAAAAGCAATGCCCACATTTTCTGCTTTTGAATGCACTAATATTTTTAGTCTGCCATCACTCACGATTCCCTCATGCCTTGCTGACGTTTGCCCGTGCCAGCAGCCGTGCACAGGTGGTGGCAGGAGGGGCAGGAGCGTGATTCCCTGTGCCAGGGCAGCGTTGGCATCGGTGGGGAGGAGCGATGCTCCAACATCCCCTTCTGCTTTAGAGCACTTTGTTTGCTACGGCACACTGCCATTCCTCTGGCTTGCTACCACTGCTGCTATATATATAAAAAAACCTCTACATTAAGAAAGAATGAGTGTACGCATCAGTAGCTCGAGGATTGGACCAGCTGATTTAATTAATCCCAGAACAAGCATTTCAAATAAGGGAATCCAGGATTACGATTAAGCTGCAAAAGAATCAAAATATGCTATAGGCGAGAGGTTTTTGCTGTGCTCTGGCTGGTGAACGCTTCTTTTTCAGCCTTGGCATTCTTTTGTATTAGTCTTTTGCCCTTGTGGTGTTGCAAATCGTTTGGGGAATCTATTTAATGATGCAGTTTTGTGTCAAAGGTAACCACATCACTGCACTAAATATAAAGCGGTCAGAGGAACTGAACAAAAAAATGGTTTGGTTTCCTAAGAAGTAGCGCTGATGATAAACATTTTGGTCAGCCAATGCATTTTGTGGACAATGTTTAAGGAAACACTAGCTGCTAACATGCTTAGTTTGAGGAAGCTTTATCCTCCCTGTGCCAGTATTTATAGTCATAGTTTAATAGGAAGCCTCTAACGATAACATCTTACTGCTTGTTTAGTCATCTTTTACTCAGCAAAATAACTGACTTAATTTGGGACTGAGAAAGGATGTGAACACCATGGCTTGCCCAGGCCCAGGCATCACTGGTCTGTGTGCCAGGGAAGCTCTCGGTGGCAGCCAGCTCGGCGTGGGGCTGCGTGCCATAGCACTGTCCCCTTGGAGAAATACTTTAGATGTTTCCCCAGGGAAAGTCAGCGGCTTCACTTTGCTGTGCCCATCTCTCACACTGTACCAGAAATGGGGAAAGTGGGTTTTAAAAATATCAGTTTTTCTTAAAAAAAAAAAGGGAAAAGCAAAGGGAAAGACATACTTGCAGCATGTGGAGATGTTTTCTGAAACAAAGGTGAATTCACACTGAGGGTGCCCCTCTATTTACTGATCTTCTCAGTGGTAGGGAGGATCCAGCCGACAGCCAACCTTTTGATATAAAACCACTGCCAGCCTGGCTTTTCCTCTCCTTCCCTGATCCCCTCCTCTTCCCTTCTACAGTTCACTCTCTCCTCAGTAAACTCAACAAAAAAGAGAATAGGGGGGAAAAAGTGGAATTAACATGACAGCTGTCACCAGCACACGGTTCAGTCTGTGTCTCCTCTTCCTCTGTGACCGTCACTTCCACAGATCAGGACACATCCTCAGCCTGGGGACTGCTGCAGCATGGCTCTTTCCGATACTAGAGCATTAACGAGGGTCAACATGAATTTTTTACTCCCCAGGAGTGGATTTCCTTTGCCAGAGGCTGCTTGTTTGGCACTCCCTGGTTTGGATCTGTATGCGATGAGACTCCTACACTGCTCCTAAAGGGGTTTCTTTAGGGGAAATGGCTGCAGGGCACTGCCGAGGTCCTTGCCCAGGATGGCAATAAACAATACCCAGCAGGCTCAGTGAAGGTGGCACTGGCAGACTGTGATGAACTGAAGAAATATGAGGAAAAATTAAATTTTCCCTAGCAAGAAAAAAATTAAATAACAGTGGTATGGTGGGAAGCAGCCCCTGTCCTGAAGAGTTTGGAACTGAAACAAAGAATGCGTCAGAAACAGCAGCAAGGAGAGATGGAGTGAAACTCCTGAGGTAGTGTGAGTGTGGATGAGATTGGTACCCACATCTTCAGGGTCTCAGGTGAGCTGCTCACCTGCATCCTGACACTGGTAACAGGACAGTAACTGAGACACCTTAAAGTCATCTCAGGGCCTGCGAGAAAACCTGTCTGCCGTGCTCAAAGTGCCCACACAGTGCTGAAGTGACAAGAGGGAAGCGAGGGAAACAGGAGGAGAGAAAAAGGAATTGTAAAATAAAAGGATGCAAATAAATTCCTTTGTGCTGTTGGGTCAAACTGTGATGATGCAGCTCTTTGTACAGACTCTTTCATCTTTTTTTAAAAAGGAATTTGTTGTATGTCCCTGTCCCTCTCCAGCCAGAACATGTGGTTTTGGTCATTCGTGACAGTGAGCATCGTTTCATAGCACCAGCCTGAGTGAAGCCAAAGCTGGAAGCCTGAGTTGGGGTAGTCACCCCTAAAAAAACCCACAAAACCTACAGTTAAATCTAGTTTATCAAAAATGTGAGTATCCCTATGTAGAATGTAAAAGTGCAAGAAACTTCTGCAAATTTTTCCACATTTTTCTAAGATCAGAACTCACTGTGCATATACGAGCTCCTGCACTCATTGCACTGAAGCAAAGAGCAGCCCTAGAGGTATGGCCACTAAGTATTAAAGACAACAAATAGTATAATTCAGCCCACAAATGGAGGACTGCATCCTGCTGGGGCTGAAGTCCTTTTGTGTCCTACAAAATTACGAATTGTGGATACTCAGTGCTGAAGAAGAAATGCCGAGTATCCTCTGGGGCTGGGTTCACAGCCTAGTGGAAAGTCAGACCAAAAAGAGAACAATAAATTAAAGTGCCACCCAGCTCCTCAGAAGAGACAAAACTGCATCGAAGCAACAGCCTTTCACTTTTAGCCCCCCAAGAGCTGAAATGAGCAGAAATGAGGCGGTAAGTGGTTCCCATCCTGCCACCGGCAGCAGGATATACATTATTTGGAAATAACAGAAATTGTCTGAGTTAGCAGCGTAGCTGAACAAATTAGAAATGATAGTAAAACTGGGGGTTCAGTTTATATAGCTGGAGCTCTGAGACAGAAATACAGATTATGACAGGTTAATGGGGACTGTGACATTCCCTACACATGTAAATAAACACTGAATTTGAGAACCTCTGTTTTCCCCAAGCACTAGTAAATAAAAGTATAAGAGACCTCATGTAAAGTAACCATATGCTTATAATTATACAAACATTGTAGATCCCCTGTGCGAAATTTCACATCTTTATTGCTTCTATTTTAATGTTTACAAAGTTAGCAGTACTTTTTTGAAACAAAATCTATCCTCAACAGGAAAGACAATTTCCTATATCATTTTAATTTTCTATGCCAGCACGAACAAAAGAAGAACCGCTCTTGCAAGCCTCTTCCCTTCCTTTCTCGTGCTCTATACACCGCAGTTTGTTTCCCCAATGTCAGGATGTGTTTTGACACACCAAGAATGCAGGAGTGGCTTCACTCTTCGTGCCCATATATTAAGTTTTTAACTGTGAGTGAGAGACAATATGGTTCTAATCTAAGACACTGACAAAAATGCAGAGAGCTTGCAGAGAAGCAACGTTGCCACTGGTTCGTGGCAAAATAAAACACTGTAAAAAGCAACAGTGGCATGAAGGGTTAGCCCTGCTACTTCTCCCGACTTTTCTTGTGAAAAGACTGACTGCCAAAAGCAGGAGCAAAAGGAAGAGAAATGGGAAAGCCCATCCCTGCGCTATGGGTCTGCACAAGCCTCTGCCGAGCTGGAGCATGGGGGACTTGCCTGGAAGAGCCCTGCGGGCCGTGGGGCACTGGGAGAGGCACAGATCCCTCGTAGGGTGCTTGGAAAGTGAAACAGAACTTTCCTTGGAGGGCCACAATGCGGGAGCTTGTTCAGACTCTCCTAAAGCGACCCTATTTATTTGGGTACACTCCTTCACCTCCTGTTAGTTCCCATGCCGTAGTTTTGACAGTTAAAATTCTTGGTCCACTTAGACTTTTGAGGTTTATGTTAACAGTTTGGAGAGTAGGCAGGCTGAAACAAATATGCTGAGAAAAAAATGGATAGTTTGCTGTATTAAGCAAAAAAAAAAATTATATGTTTGGCTAATGTGATGATCCAGGATGCAGGCAGCAGAGAAGGGAACTTGGTGCTCCCTCCCCGAGGATGCTCTCAGCCGAGAGCAAGGCAGCCCAGCAAGGAGGGAGGCACGGAGAGGAGCTGGTGCATTACCCATGAGGGAAGGTCCTTTTGGGGAAGGGGAAGCAACTTCTGGGTCAAAACCTACCTTCTGAAAACAAATCTTCCTGCTAGTATGGAGCACTGAAAAACAACATTTTCAGGAGCACTGCAGCAGAAAAGCAGTTGTGCTAAAAATGGTTACACTAAAAGCAATGGGAGTTTAATGCCTCAGATACGGGGTCTTTGAAAGACAAGTCCCATTTTCAAAGCTGAGGCTTGTGGAGGCTGGTGTTTTGCTGAAAACTAGCGCGTATGGACTACATGGGCGTTTCAGAAATGTTAGCCTAACTGCTCTGCCAGAAGGAATTCCTACCCCGTGATTATGTGGTGTGAACATGGCCTTTTCGGAGCTTTTTGTGGCAAAGGGGGAAGAAGCCCATATGTTAAGTGGGTATATTTTCTAGTCTTCCTAAAAGAGAATGATTTTGGTTTGCAGAAATAAAAACCCTGCAATGGATTGTTCATGTTAAAATAAGCCACAACCTCGCTGTAAAAAAATAAAAGGGATTAAGAGGGACTGTGTACAAACTGATCAGCTCTGTACTAATGCTACTTATGCACCACAGTAAGTCTTCTGAAAGGCCACAAACAAGAGGTGAAACGAGTGATGCTTAGGCCTTGGCTTGACCACTTGTGCAGGGATATATTTTAACCTCTGACACTAGTCCTCAACATTGCTGCTCATTTTATGGTTATAACAAGACAATTTTCCATTAAACTTCCAGGGGGAAAAAACTTACATTTGATTTTGGCTGTCTCGTGGCTTTCAAATTTGCCTCTGATGATTTTTCTTTTCCCCAGAACAGCAAATTCACAGAAAGGAAGAAATTTGAAAGATGTCAATACTGTGTGTGCTAGCGCAAGGAAATTAATTAAACTGGTTTTAAAACTGCAGTTTTGCAGTGCCTAAATTGCTTTAGTTTGGAGAAACATATTTGAAACTAAAAAATTGTTACAAAATATTTATAATGCAATTATAAACTGAAATCTGGCCAACCTTTATTATTGAGAAAACCGGAAAGGAAATCATTTTAAAAAATGCTATTCTTCTTTTCTGGTGGCTGCTATTATTTTACTCTTCTTATTGTTGTTGCTGCCATTATTACGCCCTTTGCCGAGCTCCGAAGCCAGGATCCCAAGTGTTTCACAGGCACTGATCCATTCTTGCACTGCCCCATGAGGTGCCTACTCCTCCCTGCAGTTCCCAGGTCCAGTTCCATGCCATTTTCTCAATGCCAATCAGAACTAAAACTTCTTATGATGGTTTGATATATTCAAGTTCCTCGTACTGATCTGACAGTGTTAGCTGCATAAGGCGCCACAGTTCCTACATCTTCTCGGTTCCCTGCGCTCTGTTGTTCCCTTAAGTGACTGTCCTGGCAATTAGCTGTTTTGAACAATGGCATTGTCTTCTGAAATGGCAAGGGGACACCCTGAGAAATGGGGCCTAATGCTGCGAGAAACAGGCATGAGAGCAGCACTGCCTATTTTATGGCTGTTACTACTACCTGCGTACGCTATCATCGGGTGAGAGTCGCTGTCTTGGGGTGATAACAACAGGGCGTGTGCATCCCCCAGCCTCTTCGCTGCCTGGAAGGTCGCTGGGGCCAGGGGAAAGACCCCCGTTGGCTGCAGAGGGCTTCGAGTCAGGCCCCCCATAAAGAAGCGAGGGTGGAAAGCAGCCGTCCGAGTCAATTTTAGAGAATGCCTTAAAACGTAATTGGGCTGATGGAAGTTGCTCTCCAGACCACTCGACCCTTGCAGCTTTGCATTAGTATGAAACCACCTTCCCTTGGGAGAGGAGGAGGCCAAGGGAGGAAAAAGCTGAGAACAAAGAGGGAAGAGGAGACGCAGACTGAGAGACAAAGGCAGGAAGGGAACAGACACTCCCGGAGCAGCAAGGGGACCCTGGAAACCAGCGGGGTGGGAGTGGGAAAAGGCAGCCGTGCAGCAGCAGAGCTGGGGACCGCAAGGAGGGGATGTGGGAAGTGGAAACAATATCAGAAAAGGAAAATAGGACAATGAAATGCAGCAGGGGAGAAAAGAAAGAGCCTGGGGAACTAGGGTTGGGCAGAAGTTGGCGGAGAAGAAACTGGAGCTGGGCAGCTGATTGGAGATAGCAGGCAGGAGCGTGGAATAAGTGAAGAGGGCACAAAAGGGGCAGAAGGAAACAAAAAAGTGATGATAAGGCTCTGGAAGGAACTGGGTCATGGCAAACAAAAAAATAGCCAGAATGCTAAGTACAGAGCAGAAAGAATGGGAGCAGGAAAGAGGACCAGAAGTAACAAAAGTGAGGAATCAGAAAAGTAAAGCCAAAGGGACAGGAGGAGGGGGGGAAGGTCCAAGAGCAGAAAGTAGATGATGAAAAGGGAGGGGAACGGTCAGGAGGGCAGCCGTGAAGCCAGGGGATAGGCAGGAGGAGGGAAAGCACAATAAATAAAAGGGGGTGAAAAAAAAAAACCATGACGGAGCGATGTGGGAATTGGTTTTGCAGAACACTTGCCTCATTTCTGCACTGTCACTGATACTCTTTTGTAGCCCTGTTTCTTCACAGTTCATCTGCCAGCACCTCGCAGTACATCTATCCTACTAAAAAGAAGCCAAGGCTATGACGGGCCCCATTCTCTAATCCAAGCTATACAATGTGTCCCACATGCACATGTCACATCCAAATAGCCATCTGGGGATGGTCGCTGGCACAAGCTGTAACTTGTAACAGGCCTGGACAGTGGCTGGGAAAGTGCTAGCTGGCATGGGCCAAAACCACGCCAGGGAGCTCGCTAAGCCATGTGTGGAGGGTTGCAGAGCAACATGTGAGCCCCTGCCTTGGAGTTATCTTCTTCCCTAGTGGAGATGCAGCCTGGGTCACTTGGAACCTGAGCCCCTCATTTGCTTTGAATGTCCCCTTCATGGTCCTCATCTCCCCTAGCATCTCTCCCCAAGAGCTGGGGAGCACTGTGGGACTGAGCTCGCCGAAGGCAAACTGGGACCTACCAGGATAGATGCCTGCTCCATATGCCCTGGCTGGGTCTGCCTCATCCTGCTGATGCGTGTGTTGCACTGAAAGTGTGCCAACAGCCCAGGTGTGAGTTGCCCTCTTTTGGTGGAAAATGAGAAGGGGGAAGAAAAAGACAAGCAAGTCCAGTGTACAACTCCATGGCCCATCAAGAACAGCTGCTGATGAAGGAGCACGGTCAGAGATGTCAGATTCAACCTGGGGTGAAAGCCAGATTCTCTGTATTTGCTATGGACTGAGCTTTCACTGCTAAACACGCACAACCCTCAGGCTGCAGCATCTCTGGCTGGAATGAGAGGAAAATCCACCAGAGGCAGAGCTGGGGCAGGAGAGGTAGGAAGAAGTGGAGAATGTGGGACAGCGGGGGAAGATCAGGAGAGGAGAGCAGGGAAGCTCAGCACAGGGCAAAGGAAAGCAATGTGGGGAAGTGGAGGAGGGTGGCTTGTGGCTGCCAGCAGCAGCAGTGCCATGGTTCAGGCAGGAAGATGAGAATGAGGTCGGGAAGAAGCAAGGAGGGAACAAGACAGGTAGAGTAATGCAAGCTTGTTGCCATGCTTTGTCCGTGGCTGTGAACCCTAGATAGGTGGTTGGATTAAACCATTTGGAGAGCTGACACAAGTCTTATGGTGGGGGATGCACCTCTGAAAAGCCAAATGAAAAGGGCTGGATGAATCCTCTTGCAGAAGACAGGTCCGCTGCTGTCTTCTACATGACCAGCACCAGGAGGATCTGTGCCACACTTAGAGGATGCTTTCCTGCCTGCCAGGCTGCCCCACTTATGTTGCTGGTGCTGCCTGCCCATCACTGCATTTTCCCAGGGCCCAGCCTGGCACCATGCTCCTCTCAGGCTGGTCCCCTCTTGGTGGGTGTGCAGGTTTTGAGAGAAGGAGAATGGACTCTGGCTCTTCGCTCCTGTGCTTTCCCTTCCCTCTGTGATGAGTGACAGGGCCTGCCTTTGAGGCTGCCCGCTAGCTGGGCCCTGGAGGATCCCATGGCGAGACCCCCCACTTTCTGCCAAACTCTTCTTCTTGAGAGACCCCTGCTTTGTGTCAAGCTTTCGACAGGCACATAACCGTGGGAATACGGAGAGCCTTGAGCAAGATCATTAGCACTGCGGGAGTCTGCCCACACCGAAACCACAGCACCCGCGGCACCTGAACGCACCACAGCGTTGCCCGGTTGGCGAGGAGCGGTACCCGGAGGGTGGTGGCAGGACCCGCAGCATCTCTCCCCGGCCCTCGTGTCCGCTTCCCGCGTGGAGTCCACAGCGAGGAGGGAGCAAAGGGACCCCCGAGCACCCGACGGCGGGGTGTCCCGCCCCGCGGGGGTGGTCTGGGTGCCCCCAGGGGCGGTCCGCGGCGGGGCGGTACCCACGGGGCGGGGCGGGCTGCTGCGGGCCGAGCCCGCCCGGGTGCAGTCCCTGCTCCGCGCCGCGCCGCCGCGCAGTCCCCGCGCCGCTCCGTGGGCCGCCGGAGCCGCACGTCGGGCCGCCCTCCTCTTCCTCCCCACCGCCGCCGCCTCTCGCTATGAATGCACGCCGGGCCCTGCTCTCTGCCGCCTTTCTCGCCAGCCTCCTCTGGGATTTACCTTGCTGTCTCTCGGCTTCCCTCCCCGCCGCCTCGGAGCTCGCCGCCTCCTCCAAGGGCGGACGGGGCCGCAGGGTGCCGCGGTCCCCACGGGAGAACCGCCCGCGGCAAGAGGGACACGCCGTGGGCCGGACGCTCTCACGGGCGGAACCCCACGAGTACATGCTGTCTCTGTTCAGGACTTACTCCATCGCGGAGAAACTGGGCATCAACGCCAGCTTTTTTCAGTCGTCCAAGTCCGCCAACACCATCACTAGTTTTGTAGACAGGGGACGAGGTAAGTTTTGCCCTCCCCGTCCCGCGCCCCTCATCGTCCCCTCGGGGCTGCGGACGCCCCTTCCCGCGGCGCTCCGCCGTGTGCGGCTGCCGTCCCGCGGAGCCTGACGCTGGGGAGGCGGGGAGCGCGTTGCTCCGGTCAATGGTGGTTTTTCCCCCCACTCGGTGTTGCAGAAAAGTGGATCTTTCGGTAAATTGTGGATCGCGTTGTTTTATTTTAAAGCAAACTTCCCCGCCGCGTTAAACCCGGACCGCGGGAGCCGCAAATGCTGCGTGCGAGAAACACGCGTGTTCGCCTCCGAATCATCACGGGGTGGTGGGAGACACGCCCCAGCTTTGCAGGCGCACTTTGAGTGTAAATGCAACCTTGAAAAAAAAAAAATCGCTCTTCTGGTTTCTTTCCGTCTGCCGAGGAAAGGATCGCTCTTATCGCTGCGGCCGTAAGGCAAATAGAAAGTTCAAACTGACCGAGGGCAAACATATGCTGTCTAAAGCTGCTCTCGCGTAGGGTCGCTTTATCGGGGTTACCTGGCAGAGCACCAGCCCCGTTTGAAAGCGCTGGGGCTGGGACGCAGCCGGCTCCGCTTGCGGGGGGGCAGCCTGAAGCCCAGGTAACTCCCGGCCCCGGGGCTCAGCAGGGGCCGCCCGGAATCGCCGTGTGCTTCGGAGCCGCATCCTACGTCTTTTAAGCCTGGTGTGTGCGGGGCCGGTCCTCACCCATCCCCGGGCCGGGGTGGCAGCAGGGGCCGCTGCCCCGCGGCGGGGAGCCCGGAGGAGAGAGAGGACGGGGCGGGCGGCGGAGCCCGTGGCCAGCCGGGCCCCAGGCCTTGCCTCCGCTCATCCCGGGCAGCACCGGTGCCGCGGGGCTCCCGGGACCCCTTCGCGACCTGCAGCTCCGGCTGGGGCCCTGCTTTGCTTTTCTCTCGTTGTTTTACCACTCGCACCCGAGGCGGCGTGTGGAGGCTCCTCGGCGACCCAGAGAAAAATTTCCCTTCCCTCAAAACACCCCCTTTTTTTGTTTTTACGTTACCCTGGCTTGCGAGCCATTAACGACAGACTAATTAACAGGTTCTTAATGAAGGTTGTGCATTCTTTCCTTCTCGCCCCCCCCTCCCCCGATTTGAAGACCCTCCCCTCCGTTCATGCCCCCCCTGCCGCGGGCCCCTGCCTGTGTACCTGCCGGCGGCTGGCAGCGGCGCCCCGCAGCTGCCGGGAGCCGGGGGAGCTCGCCCACCTCCCCACTTCCGAGCCCTTTCAGGGCACAACGCAGCGCCGGGAAAGCCGCACGGCTCCCTGGAGCTACGGGAGCCGCTCGCTCACCAAACCAAACCGAACCCAAACCAACCCCCTCCGCCGCCTCCCCAAGCCGGTAGCCTCTACCCCCCTCCGCCCGGCACCCACGGCTCAGCCCCCTGCTCCATCGCCTCGGGGACTCGAGGGGTCCTCCCCCGCGGAGGGGGGTCGGCAGGGCTCTTCCCTTCCCGACTCGGTGCCCGTCACGCCCCTCTGGGCTCGGGTGGGTGCCGGGAAGAGCCCACGGTGGGTGTCCCCCGCGGTCGGAAGCGCCCAGACGTTTCCGAGGGGAGAGGGGACACGGGGTTTTGCTTTCCGCCTTCGCTTTATCGGAGTTGTTTTCTTCGTCGCTGTTAAAAGGGGGGGTAGGGGGGAAGAGGACTCGCTTTCTAGAAATATGGCTTCGAAAGTTCGGCCGTCAGAAAGGAGCTGGCCCGCTTTCCCTCCCAGAAAGGAGACGGGGTGCTGACTCTGCGAGCCGCTGGGAAACAGAGCGCGCTCAAGATCCTCTTATTCTTGATAATCAGAAGAAAGACAGTTAATTTAACAAATTTAGCTCATGTCGCTGCATGGCAGATTCTACTCCGGGGGAAGTGATTTGCTAACAGAAGTCCTGGTTTGATTAAGGAAAAGCCTCACTTTTCCCCACTGATTCTGATTTGATGTGTCACAGGCTGTGACCTTCTGCTGGACCTTCTGAGGGTTGCTTAGCATCAAGCCACTGATTGGAGTATTTCAACTCAGTGATCTAATTGAGTGTTCATGTCATAACATATCAAATATTGTCTAGTCTCCCATAATGAAGCGGACCAGCCAATGGCACATCACCAGAAAACTTCAAGAGAGCTTCCGTTCCTCTGAAGTGGTAGCTATTTTATTGCCCACCTCCCCGTGGGCTCCTAGCCCAATTAATTGGCGAGCTGGAGTTGTGCTGATGATGAACAGTCTTTGCTCAGGGAAAGCTGGGGGCGGGGGATTTTCTGTCAATTCATTTGCAGACAATATAGTCGCCCAAATTGACCCAATTGGATGGGCTGCTCTTTACCTAAGCGGCAGCTCCGGGGGAGGCGGCGGTGGCCGTCCCTCCTGCCGCACGGCATCCCTCAGCGCAGGATTTCGGGGGGACAGCAGCCGAGAGAGAAGCGCGAAGCAGCTTTTAGTCCTGCCGAGAAATACCCTGCCCGCACGCCGTGGGCTGCTGTGCCTGCGTGTCCGTGAGAGCGTCCCGCGGCAAAGGCAGCTCGGCTGCCGGCTCCTGCCCGCAGCAGCCCCCGGCCGCAGCAGCCCCCAAGCCAGCCCGTCGCACCGCCCTCCCCAGCTGAGAGGGGCAGAGCGCTTCTCTGCCGACACCAACAACCGCTCCTCTTCTCCTGCTCTCTCTTTCCTTCCCGCTTGAAGCTAATCAGATCGCTTTCAGGCCAGCTCGAGACAGAGGAAAGCCACACTACTGCGTTATATATATATGTATATTTTTTTTTCCCAGCGGTAGAAAAAGAGCGCAGAAAGGGGGGAAAGGGTTTGCAATTTCGCCTTCTCCACCCCCTCCCGCCCCCCACTCGCTCCCCCTTGTTACGGTCGCAAGATCAGACAGGACTTAGCTGAATGTAGGAAAATTACTGTTGGCACATGAAGTAACTCATTAAAACGCAGATGGTGCTCTCGCTGGCCTCAGGACCCCCAGCATTGGAGCTCCACAGTAAGGCAGGACAATTAGGAGCTGCAAGGACTCCACCAGGCAGGATAAAAAAAAAAAAAAAAAAAAGCGAGAGGGAGCTGGAGAAGGGAGCTATAAACAAGCAAATCCACAGCTAGCAAGAAACGCGGCACGGCTCGGAACAAACCGAAAACAAAAAGAAATAGTCGGGGTGCGAGGGAGCGCGATTTTCAAAGGGATCTCCCGTGGGAAGGGAATGGCACAAGGGCCGGCTGCCGTGGGTTCACCTCGCCTTTCCCTTTTGTGTCTGCCGAGCTGCCCGCAGCCACGGTACCGCGGCCGGGCTCTCGCGTACGAAGTGTTGAGCTCCGCGCCTAAGGGACGGAGAAACCGAAATGGGTCAAGATCGTCTCCTTTTTCCCTCCCCGTTTTCTTTGTGCAGTTTCGTGTTTCAGTTGAGAGGCAGCTGATTCAGACGGGCAGGGGTCCGACCAGGGTTATTTTCCTCTTGCCATTAGGGTCGGGAGGGGTGTGAGGAGAGGGGACAGGAGGAAGGGGAGATCCTGCGTGCAGGAGCTGGAAATGGCCCGGCTGTGCATGCGGCAGAAGGAAAGAGCGTAAATCCCACTTGAAGTTCATCTAGTGCAACATGTTTATGCAAAGCAGCGGGTTTCTGGGTGGACCGAAAGCTGCAATACAGTGTAATCTGTGCAGCGCCTTTGCCCAGGCAGTGTTGTCGTTGGCAGAAGGAAAATGAAATATAAGCAGGGAAGTATTTTAATGGGGAAGGAGGGAATTCACAACTGTTAATTATTTGGTGACCTTGTATTCGATTTGTTTGAGCCCCTTATAAAAACACTAATGCAGACCAGACGGCTGGAGCGCGGCAGCGAGCAGCCGCTCCTCATCCCCACCGTGCGCCCGGGCAAGGAGCGAGCGGCCCGGCCCAGCCCGGCCCGGCGGGGCCTGCGCGCCCGCGGAGCCGGCAGCGCGGGGGCAGGCGGCGCGCGGGGAGAGGGCTGCGGCTGCGGGATATTTAGGGGTTTGTTTCCCCCTCCTCCCCGGGCTGCGGAAGCTGCGGGAGCGAGCCGAGCGCTGCGCGGGGCTGGGGCGCGGGCAGCGGCGCGTCCCCTCGGAAGCCGCGGCCGCACCGCTCGTCTCTCCCTCCTGAAAATCGTGGGTTCCGGAGGGGGGCTCATTTTTTATTAGTATTAATTTTTGGTCGGTTGGTTTCTTTCGCTCTAGAGCGGGGGGTTGCGCACAGAAACGCCGCGGGACAGGGAGGGCGGCGGGGGAAAGCCAAACCCGCAGGCGCCGGGGGACGCAACCCCGAGGCACAGGCAGCTCGGCGGGGCGGTGCGCGGCCGCGGAGCCACTGTGCTGACGAGAAGGAGTAATTAAAGCCTATCAAGCCATTCCGGTGTCTCATTTCGGACCCGATCGTGATATTTTTATTTTTTAAATCCAGAAGGCCCCCTGCGGGGCTTGATAAGAGGCCGCATTTAAATTTTTTTTTTTTTTTTTTTGAGGACGGTAGGACCGAGCTCTCCGCTTCGGGGGTGTTCGGTTTCCGCCGTCCGCGGGGCGATGCCGTACCGCAGCCGTGGCTGGCCACAACCGGGAGCCGAGCGTCCCGCGGGGAGAAAACCCGGCGCAGCCCGGGGCCAGCCCGGCACTGGACACGGCACCCGGGAGGCTCGACCTCCTCATTTTCCTCCTCGCTTCGCAGTCCCCTAGAAAAAAAAAGCCGGCTCATTTCCTTGCGATTTCGGGGCAGGCTAGAACTGAACTTGGGCGTCCTTGCGTGCTTGAAGTCTGGTTTCTGAGCGAAAGGGGACGTTTCAGTCCTTGCTAGTTGTGTCCAGATTTGTATGTTGTGTTGCTGTATCCCGGCGCTTCCACATTATATGGCTCAGAAATATCCTTCAAAGAGTTCCCTCGCTCCATTTCTTAGCTCGGAGCGCTGGGAATATTCAGTCCGATTTTCTCAACACGAATGATTTTGGAGGAATGATTTCTCCTCGATCGAAGTATTTCGGGTAGCGAAAAGGCGGCAAACGGGGAAAGGGAAGGGGATTCGGTTAATGTCTGTTACAGCAAGTAGAAACCCCCCAAGGAAGACCCTCTTCACCTCGGCAATTCTCCTGGGGCGATGCCGACAGCCGAGGGGCCCGGAGCCCCGCGGGACGCCTGGCGGGTGTTGCGGCGGTCCCTCTGCGCCCGAGGGCCGAGCGTCGCTCGTGGGGACAAGGGGACGGCGGGGGGCGGCGGCGGGCGGCGGCGAGGGCAGGCAGCCTTCCCGGTGCAGGTACGGTAAAGAGGTGATCAAAGGTATATTGCAGCCAGGTGCCTCCCCACTCCGGGGGGGAAAAAAAAAGGAACCAGATCCCCATCAGCTCGCCGGGGTTTTGGCAAGACTGAGAACTCGTCCGAGGAAGGTGTGGTCTTTCCCAGTTACTCGATAGCGAAGCGAACGAAACATTTAAATCTAATCACCCGGTGTAATAAAAAACCACAGCGAGGCAGGCGCTGGGAGATGCGGAGAAATACCACACATGGAGAGTCAGCCTCTTGTTTCCACAGCTCGGGTAATGCTCCGAAAGAAATACCTGTCAGCCTTGCGACTCTGCAGACGACGTGTGGGCAGCCCCTCGTAATTACGAGGGATATGTGTTTTAATTTCCAGATTATTGTTGAGCGAGCGCCTACAAAGGGTCTTTAAACTGCAAATGTGCTTTTGGTTTGCGAGTTTAAATACGACTTGAAAGAGAATTCGGGAATGGGAAAATTCTTCTTGAATGTGGTTTGGGTATAATTTGCAGTGATGTAAAGTTAAGATCTGAGCCCTGATGAATTGGCTGGGAGCCCAGTACCTGATCTGCCATGAAAAGGGAAACTTTGTGTAGCCTTCCTTAACCCCCGGCTCGCCTCAAAGCCCAGGCTGCCGCCGGGATCGCGAACGCGGGACGCGGGAGAGGGTTCACATCGGGAGTTAAAGGAAACGTCCCAACCCAGTCACTCATTTAACCTTGGAGATGATAAAACCGCCGCCACCCCACAGCGGAGGAAAGCGGCGGAGGAGGCGGGCGTGGGCCCGGCGCAGCCCCCTCGGCCCGGCCCGCTCCGCGGAAGATGCCGGGGCGCTTTGGGAAGGGCAGAGCGGAGCTCGGCCACCGTCCCCACCGCTGACACACGCTTAAATTCCAAATAGATCTGCTCCCTTCTTCTGCCCCGCTTCCTGCTCCCATTGTTTTATCTTCACCCGAAAAAATAAACAACGGAGATTCGAAATAATGCTAATACTCACTGCGTAACTAACGTTCATTAAATTAACGTTACAAATACAAACCCACCCCTCTGGTGCGTTTTCTGCAATGTGGCTTTCCCCAGTCCGGCTGGATGTGAGATGACTTTGCTCCTCTCTTTTGGTAACGGGAATAAAGATAATGACAACCTCAACTGGCCTGAGAAAACGGCAGATCTCGAGCTGGCTGTTAGAAACCCTGTATTTCACCCCAGCCGCTCCTTGGGTTTAAAGGAAAGCTGAAGAGGACAAGCCCCAAGATGCGTGTGCTCCTCACACGGCGGGAAGAGGGACAGCCAGGGTGTCCCCACGCCGTCGCTGCTGCCGCTCTTTGTGTGCTGGGAAGGCGGTAGCTTCGCTGGAACAAAGGGTCCCCAAACCAAACACATCCCTCCCCGGTTTGCGGAGGCTCCGGAGGTACCGCTTTCCCTCCCCGCCCTCCGCTGCTTTTCCCACCCTCTCGACTGCGCTGGGAGCGAGCCAGTACTGGTTTAGGATTATGTATTCATCTGGAATTATTAAGTTACAAGACTGAATAAATAGCGTTTATCTGATCGGATTCAAAGCTGCTTATTTGAAGCAACCGGCAGCCCTGCCCCTTTCGGGGAGAGGAGCGGGAGCCGGCAGCTGCATGAACCAGTGGGAGTTTTCCAGCGCAGAGTCGGTGCTGCCTAAACCCGGCTCGGAGACCCGCTCGCCCGGGGACACATTTCTCTGCCATTCGTCCGTGTCCCCAGTGCCATGCCGCCGAGCCAGCCGGAGCGGCCGTGCAACGCTTTCAACCTCCGCCAGGCTGGAGCTTCAGAGGGTGCTGCTGGGCAGCGCGTTGTAGGCGCACCCCCCCGCCCCGCCGCATGAGAGGGGTCTGCAGACCCTTTATAAACAGCTTTCAGCAGCGGGGATTCAGCCTCTCCCCGCTTCCCTCCCGTCTAACCCGCACGCCTGGATGTTACCCCCGAGGGGGCCAAGTCCCCGTGCCGCAGCCGCCCGCCTGTGAGGGGCCTCCCGGGGTGGGGGTGTCACCTCTGTGTCCCCCCCATCCCCCGGGAAAGGGCTGTCCTCCCTTTCCCCGAAAGCCCGGGCGGCCGGCAGTGCCGCGCCCCTCCTGCACCCCGGCCGGGATGTGGGGGGCGTAGGGCGGGGCACCAGCCGGGAGTGGGGGGGGGAAGGCAGGCGAGTGGGGCGGGGGTCTGCTCCGGGGGGACAGCGGGCTGGAGGCAGCTCTTCCTCCACCTCTACCCCATCGCGACACGGAGTACCAAACAGGGCGAGCATCTCCCTTTGAAAGCAAACCTGAGCCCCCCCAAGCAGAGAGATGGCTTAAAAGCGGAGCTGTGCCCAGGCCCGGCTCTGCCCACACCCTAAAGCCGGGGATGGGGGCAGAGGAAGGCGCTGATCTGGTTTCCTCGAGGGTCGCTGAAGCCGTTGGAGGAAGGTGGGCGGCAGCTCGGCGGGGTCAGGAGACCTGTCTACGCCGTGTCGGATGCCCGGGCATCTGACAGATGGAAAGCCAAAGGCGAGGAAAGCCAAAGGCGAGGAGGAGCAGGAGAAGGAGGAAGGAGACCCGCGCGTTCTTGCCGAAGGATGCACATCGCCTTCTGTCTGAAGCCCCCAGTCCTGCCCGGGACGCCCTTGAAGAAGTGGACAATGGCCCCAGAGCTCTCCTGAGCTGTCGGACCCCCCTCCCGCAACACAGGTGCACCTCAGCCCCCGGACTCGCCTGCCCAAGCGTGTGAAAGGGGGGAAAAACACCCCCAAATCCACAAGCGACCCATGGGCCAAATCCTGCTCAGTCCTTGCTGCGCTGCCGAGACCGTCCAGCGCCTGCAGGCAGCTCCCGCTGGATTTCACTTTTCAGCACCTCGATAGAGCAGCTGTTGTCGTCATCTGGGGCTGTGACGACATTTTTCGGGCTGTGTGCGTGTTTTTTGCAGAATCCCTCCGAGTCCCTCCCGAGGGGTGCGCGGCCGGCCGGGCTGCCTGTCGGTCCCGGCTGTGCGCTCCTCGCTGGGGAAGGAGCAGCCTCGCCGCGGGGACACCTGCGACCCTGCAGCGGGAGGCAGGGGCAGGGATGCGGCAAGCCTGGGTCCAAATTCCCCGGGATGCCTGAAGGGCCTGACCTACATCCACACCGCTCCCCCCTGGCGTGCAGCCCCCGCGGAGCGCAGCGCGGCCAGGGCGGGGGCGGCTCCGGCCCGTGAACTCCCGTCCTCTCCCCGCCCGACCCTCTGTGCCAGGCCGGGGGGGAGGCGGAGGGCAGCGGCCGTGCTCCAGTCTCCTCTCCTCGGGGGCAGGGCAGGTGTGGGGTGCCCGGCGGACATCCAGCTCCGCAGCCGGGCATGCCGTGTGGGCGGCGGGGCCCCCCACGGCGGGTCCCCGCGGGGCGGGGAGATGCGCCCGGCCGCAGACAGGCTCTGCCGTGGGCTCCCGTGGCCTGGAGTGGACTCCCTGTCCGCGCTCCCTCTGCCTACTGGCGTCTGGGGGGCACACGCTGCAGCGCAGGGCGACTTTCGAGGTCGCTAATCCGCATTGATTAACTGCGCGTTAATCCGCATTGATTTTTACATTGCCGTGGCGCGCCTGAAGGTGTTGGTTTGCATAAATCATCCCGTTGTCCCTCCTGCCCCCCAGGAGGTTCCCTCAGACCTGTCAGGTAGAGACGAGGTTGTGAAATACACTGATTAGGAATCGCAACGACCTTTGAGATCAATAAATATCAGGAGGATGTATGTATATTTCTTGAGTCTCCGTTTTTCCCTCTGGAGTGGGCTGAGCTTGGAAAAGAGACGAGGGGCTGCTGAACAGAGGCTCCAGTGACACTTTTACTATTGAAATCTACACAGGCTTTGCTAGCTTCTGGGGAAACCCAGGGGCTTTGGGAATTTTTGTATTTTCTGTGTTGTAAACATTTTATTGGAAAGCAGCTCAGGGGAATCTGGTTTGCTTTCTGTGCTGCACTTTGTACACCAATGTGTCAAAAAAGAAGTCCAGGTTTTTCTCTTGAAGGAGAATATATATGTGTATATGTATATATGTGTGCGTAATGTACATCAGCACACAAACGTTGCCAGTCCCACATTGCTGGTGGGGCTGACGGGCAGAGGATGTGTGGGGAGCAGGGGCTGCCTCTGGCGCGCGAGAGAGGTCTGTCTGGCACGGGTCCTTGCATACCTCCTCTTCTCTTCTCTTCTCTTCTCTTCTCTTCTCTTCTCTTCTCTTCTCTTCTCTTCTCTTCTCTTCTCTTCTCTTCTCTTCTCTTCTCTTCTCTTTTCTCTTTTTTCCTCTTCTCTTCTCTTTTTTTCTCTTCTCTTTTCTCTTCTCTTCTCTTCTCTTCTCTTCTCTTCTCTTCTCTTCTCTTCTCTTCTCTTCTCTTCTCTTCTCTTCTCTTCTCTTCTCTTCTCTTCTCTTCTTCTCTTCTCTTTTCTCTTCTCTTCCCTCTCCTCTCCTCTCCTCTCCTCTCCTCTCCTCTCCTCTCCTTTCTCTCTCTTCCTCCTTCTCCTTCTCCTTCTCCTTCTCCTTCTCCTTCTCCTTCTCCTTCTCCTTCTCCTTTCTTCTCCCCGCCCTCCCCCAGGCCCGGCTCAGTCCCGGCTCCCAGTGGAGCCCCTGGTCCCGATCCGGGTGCGGACCCGGCTGGAGGGCGGGCGGGGTGAGGCGGACAGGAGAGGCCCTGGCCGGGCAGCCGGCGGCCCTGCCCGCCCTTCGCCTCCTCGGAGACCTCTCGGCAGATCCCCCTGAGCGCAACTAACTGTAATTATTTTTTATCTCGCAGACGATCTCTCGCCCGCTGCCTTGAGGCGGCAGCAGTATGTGTTTGATGTATCGACCCTCTCCGAGACGGAGGAGCTGGTGGGGGCCGAGCTGCGGGTCTTCCGCCGGGCCCCCCGCGGCCGCCCGCCACCCGCCGCCCCGCTGGACATGCAGCTCTTCCCCTGCCTCTCGCCGCGGCCGCTGGACTTCCGCACCCTGGACCTGCGGGCGGCCCCGGCCGCCGGCTGGGAGGTCTTCGACGTGCGGCAGGGCCTGCGGGAGCAGCGGCCCTCGAAGCGGCTGTGCCTGGAGCTGCGGGCCTCGGCGGGCCGCGGGCCTCCGCGCTGGCTGGACCTGCGGGGCCTGGGCTTCGGGCGGCGGACGCGACCGCCGCAGGAGCGGGCGCTGCTGGTGGTCTTCACCCGCGCCCGGCGGCGGAGCCTCCTCGGGGAGCTGCGCGCCGAGCTGGCCGCCCCGCCGCCGCCGCCGCCCTCCGCCCGCCGCCCGCCGCCCCGGCGCCAGCGGCGCACCGCCTTCGCCAGCCGGCACGGCAAGCGGCACGGCAAGAAGTCCCGCCTGCGCTGCAGCAAGAAGCCGCTGCACGTCAACTTCAAGGAGCTGGGCTGGGACGACTGGATTATCGCTCCGCTGGAGTACGAGGCCCACCACTGCGAGGGGGTCTGCGACTTCCCGCTGCGCTCCCACCTGGAGCCCACGAACCACGCCATCATCCAGACCCTCATGAACTCCATGGACCCCGGCTCCACGCCTCCCAGCTGCTGCGTCCCCACCAAATTGACTCCCATCAGCATCCTCTACATCGACGCGGGCAACAACGTGGTGTACAAGCAGTACGAGGACATGGTAGTGGAGTCCTGCGGCTGCAGGTAGCGGGCGGGACACCCGTCGGCGGCAGCCGGGGCTGCGTCTGGCGGAGATGCGACAAGCTGGGACGGCCTGCGCCCGCCCGGAGCGTGGCGGGGGCGGAGGGGACCGGGCGGCGCGGAGCGGGACGGAGCGGAGCGGCGGGCGGCGGCCCCGGCGCCTCTTCGCGGCAGCTGACCGTGGCGGCAGCGGGGGTCGGGCAGCGCCTGCCCGCGGCTGCCGCGCCGGGGATGAGCGAGCGGTCAGGGCAGGCGGCGAGGCCCCCGCCGGGTCCCTTCCCCGCTTCCCTTCCCTACCCTGGGGCTTATCTGGCGATCTATCCTCCTCCCTCCGAAGGTGAAGGCAATTTACCAAGTACAAAAAGAGTCGGGGGAGGGAGAGGGAGCAGCCTGATCCCTCTCTCTGAAGTTGCTCTGAAGAGGGCTGTTTGATTTCTGCCCTCTTTCACATTCCTGCAAGATTACCAGCCAGAAATAGCCTACGGCCCCCCACTCCCCCAAAGGAAAAAAAAAAAAAGAAAGAGAAAAGAAAAAAGAAAAAGAAAGAAAAAAAGAATTACTCAAGATTGTAATTACCAGTTAGGTTTTATTTTAAGACCTCAATGAAAAACTGTGAAGAGCGAAGTGTTACAGAAAGCACAGCCTGGGTGGATTGGAAAGGAAACTCTTTCGGCTTTCACGAACAGTGCAAGGATGCCAGTGCCAGATCTCTAGATAGCCCTAGCTCGGCAGCCCTCGCAACCCGCAGCAGTATTATATGCAAATGTTGTGCTGGAAAAGGCGTTTTATGTAAGATTTCTGTTTCTTTCCCACCTTTGGTCTCAGCTGTGGCTTCACCTGAGGAAAGTGCACTTCGAAGCATGCCTAGCCCTTTCTTAATGTAACATTATGTTCGTAGGTTCAGGCTTTTCCCCACTGATTTCTGGAATTGTTGGCTTATCTGGTTTCGCAGAGCTACAAACTGGTGGAAAAAAAAATAAAAAAAAAAAGAGAAGAGAATAATAATATAAAATGCTAATAAAAAGACTCGACCAGGAGCAATAATTTAAAATGCACATTTTGCTTTGGATGCACTGTTGTTCATATAAAAGTTGTAAATATTTGTTTATTTAAACAGACTGAAAAGTGCAAAATGGAGATGAACAACATGCATTTCTTTTTTTTAATGTACAAAACATTATATGCACTCGAAATGTTATAATTTCTAATATTTTTAAAAGTTTATATTTGAGTTGTACAGAATTAAGCATTAATCAAATATTTCATCCTTACTTAACATTATCGTTTCCTTAAGATATTATTACAAGATTTAAATTCTGTGCTAATAATGGAGAAAAGAACTTTTTTTTTACTGTCTACCTCACTATAATGCAAGTATTTACAACTCTAAAGTTATCTGAGGTAAATTAATATTCAGAACATTTTTACAATACACCTTTACTGGACAATACTACAACTATTACTGTATTATTAAACTTTTTTTTTTTCCAAAAAGTCAGCTTGCTTTTATATGTTCTATTATTTGGTTAAGTAATTCTGAGTTCTCAAGTGAACATTGGCTCCGGTTCTAAAATGCTGCAGAGTTGAGTTGGAGCGAGTGCCACTTCAAGACGTACCTAAAGCCATTCCTCCTATCTGAAGACTTTTTGTACTCTTACAAGATCTTTAGTTTCATCTTTCGTTTATACCGGTGGCATAACGCTGCATTATGTTTCTATGCATTTTATGCGATGATTACTGTAAGTGGGAGAATGCGTTAAGGTGAAAAATTCAGGCAAACCTGTGTAAATCTCATCTGTACTGGGCACATTTATATACACTGTATGATGATGATGATGAGCAAAAGACAATGAATGTTCTATAAATTATATTTATTTTGATGCAGTGGGTAATATATTTATTAAATATTTCCTGGCTATCTCTTGGATAATGAAGAACTATTCAATTAGTAGCTGTTTCAGTAAGAGAAGGGTTCCCCTTGTCTCGCAACAGTGCGTGCGGAGAAGGTGGTGCAGGCAGCATGGGGGCTGTGAGCCCCACTCTCGCAAAAATAAGCCTCATCTTATATGCAGAAGGGCTGAAAGAGCTGCTCACCTTGTGGAATGTGTTTGGAAACAAGGTTCTTTTCATGGAAAGTGGATTTTTTTTACCTTATCTCAAGATCTGATCACACACGTTTTTCTCTGCCCAACTTTCACCCCTCGGACTGATGCTTGAACAAAGGATTGCAGAATCGGGCCCGAGTGTTTGAATAGCAGCAGCTGAGAGACCTGTAGAAGAGTCCAGCCTTAGAGCTGGTACAACTGCCAGAGGAATATTTCTTTTTAGCACTTAATAGTGTTTCAAGTTCATGACTAATAGTAGGTTCGGAAATCGCAGCTTTAAAAAGAGCTTTAGTTTTAGAGCCGGGTTCACTGTTTGCTGCTCTGACTGGTGTAAACTTTGGTTGCTGCTCCGACCACACCGGTTCAGTCTTCTGCTATGGATCAAGCTCCCCCTCTCTTTATGAAGTAAAGGGAATGGGCAGATGGTGCCCAACAGACTGCGATATGGTCTCTGAGGAAAGGTAATCAAGATACGTAAGACATCATCAACTGGAAATGAACACGATGTAAAAATCTGAAATTTTACAAAATTGATGGATAGCGAAGGCTGAATGAATCATCTCTTTATTTTGCTGCCTAGTGAGCAAGTGAATTATCACGTGTACAGACAATGCTTTGACTAAAACCATACGCTGAGATTTTCAATGCAATTTCCTTTCCATGTAAAAACCAATGCAGCTTCTGTGGCAAGCCCGTATGTTGCACACTTGGTAGCAAACTGTACTGTTACTGAGCTGTCCTTTCTGCTTCGCCTCAGACATGGCTTTGGGGAGCTTCATCAGACCAAGTTCAACTGTGGGAGGCCTAAGAAATCTCTTCTCAAAGGAAGTCCTCAAAGTGGTAATGAAGATTTTGCTGGCTTGGATGTACAGCGTAGAGCAGTTTGTACCTTCTCCTATGTTAGCTGAATTTTTGGTGACATCTTTAATGGCCAGAAAACATTTGAAAGTCCTTTGTCTCAAATGTTTGATCTGTGCTTGTTAACCTCCAAGGGAAGTGAGAGGACCTGAAAAAAAGGCAAAAATAGTCAGAATCTGCAGTATCTGCTTTGGAGACAAACCTTTTGGATTTTATTTATTGAAAAGGAAGAAACACTGGCCTTTCTGAGCATGTGCTCTGGATGCTATAGCTAATATAACATTATTGAGCCCATTTTGGCAAGCCTGCTATTCCTAAAGATGGGATCTCTGCTCATTTCCTTTTTTAGGTCTGCAATATTCTTTTATACAAAACGGAGAAGGAGTAGTACGGTGCCGAGAAGAAGTGAAAAGTTACAGCAAAGCTGATCGATGGTCTTTCCTTCCTTGCACCTTCCTTCCTCTCTCCCACCCTTCCCCCAAGAGCTAACCAGTAAACTGAACAAAAAATACCAGTAATTATTTTTTCTACTTTTACCACAAATACTGCAAGCCTTTGTTACAGAGAAATCCAAATATGGAAATTCAGTGGATGTGCAGCTCAGATCTCTTTGTCCTGCCAAAGTAATATTAATTTTCTTTCCCATTTCTCAACTCCCCATGCTCAAAATCATATTTTAAAAGGGGAAACGATTCCTTTTATTATGTTGTTGGCCAGAAGAGGGAGCAGAATCTATGAAGTAGTGGGACTAGACACCAGTGGATGGAAGACAGCTGAAGTCGATCTGACTGATGGTGTGATACCTATCAGCAGATGTTACATGATTCATCCATCGCACTGGCTATGTTGCTCAAACACGAGAAAACCACTGGCTCATCTTTGAATTATAGATGTGCATCAGAACAATTACATTCTGAGTATGTGAATGAAAAAAATAGTGCAGGGCTTAAGTCCTTACCTTGTAAGTACTGCTCCTTTTTGGACCACGGGCTCCCTCTTACACTGATTTATGGGAGGGGTGTATTTTTGAAAATGTTTTTTGTGGGAAAATGCTGGAAACCCTCTGTTAAGTGTAAATCCAGTCTTCCTCTCCATTATGTCCACATAGAGGAGAGGTTGGTCTGTTTACTGAAATATATAAAATAAGCATGTATATTTTTAACACCTCAATATTTAACTTCAAATGTTAGCTGAGGAACAGAGTTGATGATTGCATTTTGTGAAACATTGTCCTTCATAACTTCTTAATCTTTGCTTCAGAAGCACATCTGAAGCTTTGAGGAAATCGAGTGATGGAACTTCACCCTTGTCAGTCATTCAGAGTCTGGGCATCAGGACAGCAGAGTTCAATTGCATGTAATTTGTTCTCTCACATCGCAGCCATGTGCTATAAAGGAGTATACTCCCCTAGAGCGGGGTCCTCTTGTCAGCGTTCAGCTATATATGCAATTAGATTTCCAAATATTTGTTCTTGTTTCTTTGCAGTGTCAGACCCATTGTAAACTGAGGATGTTCCAGCTGTTCGTAATTGTGAGGGAGAAGAGTCAACATATTATCCCTGCTACGCTCATCATCTGCCTATTCATTGATGACTGCAGCCTTGAAAAGTACCACTGTCTTAGTTAATATACATTACTATTTAGTGTATGGTACTGCCAGGAATTAGAATGGGTTCTCCCAAGGTTTTAACCAGAGCTAATTTTGCATAGCGTCAGCATGACGCAGAGTATGAGACCCTATATTTGCCCACGTGCTAGCATTTTGCCCACGTGCTAGGACTTTGACAAAACTAGCATTCGTTTAAACTATGAACGCTGTCAGCCCTCCCTCTGGAACTGAGAAGTCTGAAATTGGACTGGGGACTTTTATCCTGTAAGATCACTCTCCTACTAACACCTTTCTGTGACGTTTTTTAGGAAGACCCTTAGGAGAATCTCCACCCTACAGAGCATTGTTCAATCAGTGAAAAAACATTGTTTTTCAGAACATGAGAATTTTATTACTAGAGAAGAATGAGAGAGAAGACTCCTAGGACACCAGTTTTTGACTGGGTGGGCAGGAAAGACCTCAGGTGGATAAGAAAACTGGGGGTCTGGTTGTCAACTCATTTCTACAGTGGAAGTGGGAAACTGCAGGTGGGCCATACAAGAACAAAAGGAATAACGTAAGGGCAAACTGCCAAACATCTGAGATGTCTTTACACTAATGCTAAGAGTATGGAGAATAAACAGGAAGAACTAAAAGTCTTGGGACACAACAAAGGCTACAGTTTAATCAGCATCACACAGGCTCAGTGGAATAAATTGCAGCACTTCAATATTAGCAGAGAGAGTATAATTTGTGTAGGAAGGACAGGCAGGAAAAAAAGGGAAGAGTATTACCTGGTATATTAGGAATGTGTAGAAAGCCAGAAAGAGGGAAGAAACAGAGCTGTTGGAGATAAAGTAGAGAGGAGCTGTAAAGCTCTACTAAAGATTACTTAATGAGGAGGAGAAGGTCGATGTCATGGTTTTTGAGCAACTGCTGGGAGTGTCCTGAGGATATGAGGTAGTGGTAATCGAGGACCTTATCTAACCAGGTATCTGCTGTAAGAAAAAAAAAAAGAAACCAGCAGAGCACAGACAGTTCCTCAAGTTTTTGGAATGTGTTGGGACAACTTTTTGTTTCAAAGAGTGGAGGCAGTTGCAGGAGACATGGCCAGATAAGGTATGATAGATATGACTAATAAAGAGAAACTTGCTAGAAGGCAGTTGGAGCTCATGCGTCTGTGGAAAAGGAGGCTTGAGAGCAGAAGAGCAAGACCAAATTACTCCTGTAAGGCAGATTTCCTCATGTTGGGGAAGTGGTAGGGAAGATTCTGCAAGGAGGAGCTGAAAGGAGAAAGGAGCTTAAGGAAACAGGCAGTTTGGAAGAAGTCCTTATTTAAAGGTCCCATAGGAAGCTATCCTGCTGGCAAGGAGGACAGCATTGGAAGAAATCAGGGGGTCTGAGTCAGGAGTCGCTTGGTTATCTGACAACAAAAACCCATCATACAAAAAGTGACCAAAGGCACTGTACTAGGAAGAGTAAAAGAGAAGGGCTGAAGTATAAAGAACGCAAAAGGGACCAGAAAAAGCAATGAGAAGAAAAGAAGGAAAAGTAATATCACTTCATGGGGATGGTGAACGAAGGACAAACGACAGAGCAGGCTGAAGTGTGAAACACCTTTGCAAGTAGGGGACACTTGATACAAGAGGCTGAGCACACTTAGAGCTAGCAAGGGAACTGAGGCACAGGCCATGGAAAAGAGGTGAAGGAACATGTAAATAAAGTGCATGTACTCAGAGCAGGAAGTCCTGGGGATGTTTTCTCTGGTATAACTAAAGAAGTAACCACAGTTATTGCTGAAATATTAATAAGTGTATTTAAGAACATACAGAAGAATTAAGAGATACGAAGAATTACAGATCAGCCAACCTGTCTCAGATATCTCAAATACTTTGAGAAATACTGCAAAAAAAAAATGCTTCATGTAATAGCAACTGCAGAATGATAATGTGATAAAAACATCCAACATGAATTTATCCAGAACAAATCGTATCCAACTAGTCTAATGCTCTTCTTTGATAAGAGTGGAATGTAACTCAAGCACTTAAGAAAATGGTTTTCCAAATGATCTTGCTACATTAAAGGGGCAGCTTGACATAAACAGAGTGAAATGTAATAGCAACAAGTACAAAATATTACACATAAGGAAGGATAACTTCAAGCATAAGATGCAAATCTGGCTAGATAATGGTTCTGCAAGAGAGAATCTGGGCTTTATAGTGGAATGAGTTCTGAATATAAGGTTATAAATGATGCTGTTGCCTGGGATATTTCACAATATAATAACTGGGATATTAGATGCCAGAAATACTCCATTGTACTTTGGACCAGTGAGGGCTCAGGTAAAGTTCTGTGTCCAGTTTTAGGGATCAGGCTTTTGCAGGCAATTTTCTGATGTCTTCTGGACCATTGGTGGTCTGCTGACCACAGACTGACTAACAGGGCCTGATCCTTAAATATATCTGGGCACGACAGATGTGTATGTAAGACTGGGCAGGTTGTGGTCCACAGACAAGGTGTTCTTTGCCTTCTTCCTCTCTATGCTCTGAGAAATATTTTCAAATATGTCTAGCAGGATGGGCCCTGCTTGGTCCCTTGCCATCAGAAGAGGAAGGAGTGGATCCAGCTCCCCAGGGCTCAGTGCATGGAGCCCTCTCTGCAGTGCCACAGCGCCTGAGGTCTTTTCATCATCAACTGCCTGAGATTGGGGAGAACTGGATGCCATGGTACTCCTAAAAACTGTCATGCACTCATCTGCAATTAACTCCCTTGAGAAAAACAGGTCTGAATTTTGCTCTTAAAATGGGAAAAAGGGGATTTATTGCGATGCCTATTGTGGCACCTAAACTGGACAGTACTCCTGCTGGGATGTCGTTAGTACTGAGCAGAGTGGAATAAATGTCTCCCATAACTTTATATAAGTCATTCTGTTTAATACAGCCAGCTGAATGCTTCAGAATGAGAGAGACCGTTTGTTCGCTCCCACTCCAGTGGAGTCCTGCGCTGGATGAGAGTCTCTTGTTGCCATCATAAACCAGACAATGGCTCATGGCATGACAACAATGTGCTGTTTTGATGGGCTTCTGTGAATTCACTAGGCATGATCTGCTGTTGATGCTGATGCTGGCCAAAAAAGTTCCAAACCTCAATCTGCCTAAGCCCAGTTATCTCCACTTTCCAGCAGATACTCTGCATGCAGCATTGCTGTGTCCTGCAGGTGACCCCCAAATACTTTTTGGAAACTGGGTCTTGTGTCCTCAAGAGTTTTAATCTGGCATTGCTGTTCTGTTTGTCATTTACTATTCATATTGGTTCAGATGAGAATCTCTGGAGAGGAGTTTTGGACCTTATTATGATGAGGCAGGTAGAAGCAATGGAAAGCTCTGGTCCATCTTGAACCAGAAACCCTGCAGACCTGAGGGGAAGTGGTTCTTGGATGTGCCTGCAGGCTTTCAGCACAGCTGTGAACTGAATACAGCGTACCTGCTAATCAACCCCTTCACGTATGTCTTTCACTAGTGAAGAAGATCAGCATCCAGTATGCCACAGGCTCCCAAATGTGAGTTGCTTTGTTTTGTTATTTTAAAGTGAATAAATCACTACCGTCATCCAGAACTGGAATTCTGTAAAACATACTCCTGTCCCTTTTTGTCTATACCCTACAAGCAGACTGTTTTCATTAACGGTGCTGAAGATGTACTGACCCTTCTCTATCATTCAGTGGCTGTTTCTTTTTGTTCTTTTAGACTAGAGTCTAAAAACCTATTTAACCTGGGATGTACCTCTGCCAAAGGCTGGTCTGCTGGGAGGCAGTGCAAACAAATTCATCACTGACGTAACAGGCAGCAGAACCATCAAACATAAAGCAGCTACAGCAAGTCTGGCTGAAAGGGTTTGAGAGAGAAAGAGGAAATAAAGAAGAACTGTTCATCATTTAAGGAATTCTCCTGTATTTCTGATTTCACATTTCTTCCTAAGGAAGAATGGGCCTCCTTAGGAGAGGATGAATGCCTGAAGGGGTGAGGCAGATAGGATCCACCCTGGGACGGTTAGAAGTGTGGCAAACAATTTGAAAGCACTCACATTTTCTTAAAAAACAACGAAAAACAGCCTGTGCTGCCAGATTGACTTGTCATTGCAGTTAGTCTGTGCAAGGAGAAGCTGTCTTCAACATGCATGAAAGTTTTCTGAATTTTTCTATACTTCTGAGTATAGTGTTAGAAATTGCTGAGACATCTACTCTCTAGCTGCCTTTTAATTATTGCACTGTTACAGATGCGAAAGGGCTAGAGCAGCTTAGAGAAAATCTGAATGATGTACTCCTACATATCATGCTTTGTACAGCTCAGTAGTCCTAGCGTATCTGCTAATATTTCTTGCTCTGGGTTCTGCTCTGTCCACTCAGCAACCACCAGGACAAGCTCCTTGGTGCGAAGGTGGAATTTGTTTCAGATGGCACAGCCGAGTGGTAGTGTCTTCTCCCTACAGCTTTGGTTCTGGTCTTTTTTGCTTGTGGCACAGTCTTCACCAGAAACTCCAGGGTGTTTAGACTCATGGACTAGCAAGAGGGTTTTGTTTCGTGTGAGGAAGTATATGCATTCAAATTCAAAGCAGATTGTTTTATGCAGTGTCAAATTCTGTGCAGATGGAACATGATATGATATGTTGAAGTGGGATATATAGCATATGGCCATAATTCAGGGAAACACATTTCACCAGCTGGATACCTGCTATTGAGTTGGAAAACATGTGTCCTGCATTCTGGTAGGCTTCTACCAGAACAGTGAGAGGACATAAAAGACAGGTCATTTCTGGTATTGAGTATCACCTAATACTTACATCTATCTCATTGGTTTCATAGTGCTGTTCAAAATTGAACCTCCTGTTGTCACAACAGGTAAAGTACAGCTGAAAAAGAAGCTATTGCTGAGCTCTGCACCCCCAAGTACCTACTGAGAAGCCAACGCATGCAAACAGGCTGGACCGCTTTGCATGGCTGTGACTTTGGGCTGGCACAGCCATGCCTTCTCCTTTCCCATCCCTGGGGCAAACGAAGCCCACGCTGCCTCAGAGCGCAGCACTTCTTCCAGGCACCAGCCCCTGGCTCATGGGCTCCGGGGATCCCTAGGGTGCAGCACCCACTCTCAGCCCACGTCTTGCTCGGCCTCGCTGGGATGCCGCAGTGAGCAGCGGGATGGGAGTGATGGGTGTCTTTGGGCAGAGGGGCTGCAGCTCTGCCTGGCTCCTGTATGGCCTTGTGAGGTGCAGGCATCATTTCGCAGCATCCCTAAGCTGGTGGGAGCTGAGCTGTACGCAGCAGACCTATTCCTCAAGGAAAATGAGCCCATGGAGAGGTGAGCTGTAAGTGACTTAAGCTGTATTAATCATCAACTTATGCCTCCTGCCAGGCAGAGGTAGGCTGTGCATGCAGTTTCTTCTGTGGTTCAACTGCTAAATACCTCGTGGTCAGACTCATGGGTAATTACCTGCCTCAGCCTACTTTTAAATAATGAAGCAAGTATAAACCATTGCCCTGGAGTGATCCATCCTTTTCAACGCTGGCGTTCCCTGCCTGCTGATCACCCGCTCTGCTCCCTTGCAGCCGTCCAGGCTCTGACATCGCTCTGCTCTGTCCCAGCCAAGCACAGCTAGTAAATAACCATTCCTCTCCTTTGCTCAGGCTAACAACACTCCCTTCTCACACCCTTCCCTTTGCTTTTCCTTTTGCAGACTCTGTTCCTGTTGCTCTCAGTTTTACTTTCAAGACTTTGTGCAGCCACTTACCAGTCTGGATGTTGTGGTTTCTCAGGGCACAGTCCCTCAGCCCCCTCGAAGATGATGGCATCTGCTCAGTCCTTCTGCTTCTCCCTCTCCCAGTTGTGGCCTTTTCCGTGTTATTCACCCCTTCCTACTCTCAGATCCCAAATCTCTCGTCACATAGCTACATAAATTGCATTTTCTTCAGGAGCACTGTACCCTTGAAATCCTGCTAGTTCAATTCACCCCCCAAGACTAACCTGCCAAAATGCTGATAGCAAAGGTGGAGGCTGTCCCTGGTGTGCAAAAACCCTGTTTACCCCAGTGCCTTTTTTTGCTTTCTCAGTTTTACTTAAAAATAGCTACAAATTTTACGATTAAAAGCTCTTCCCTCCCACTGGAAAAGACAGATTTCTAAGAAGAATAAAAGGGATTTTTATGTGGGAGAAATATGACTGAAAAATTTTCACTGTTAGTATTAAGGAAGCTTTTGGAAGGATGGAGATAAAATACCACTCTGCCTTTTCCATTTTGTCAATACCAAGCGCCAAGCAAAATAAGAAAAGACAAAGCCCTGAAGACTTGAGGTTATTTTTTATGAACAAAGTGAGCATTTTCATTTCATTAGAAACTCAGCCACTTAGCAACCCTCCTCATCACAGTGTAGTTTTGTTTTTTTTTTTTTTCAAAATCAGTGACTGTTCCCCTCTGCACCAGGAGCTGCTGGAGCAGCCGGGATTCTATGCGACCCGGTGGTCTCAGTGCTGCAGGAATCAGGTGCAGGCGAATGTGCTGGTCCTGGTGCACCGTGGGGCTCCTTGGGAAGAGATGGTGGCCCCCGGAGCAGGGACTGTGCCTTCCTGCGCTGAGCACACCTTCCTGGCACGGCTGAGCAATAAGCCTAGGCACCAAGATGGACCACGCTGGCTTTTCCCGAGCACAGTGATGGCTCCTGCTTGACCTAACATGACACAACTTGCACGGTGCAACCCATCCCTTGTTTTCACAAATTCAAAGAGATTCCTCCTAGAAGACTGTGGGGAGTGGAGAAATATGTACGTGACCTGAGGGCAGGCATAGGTGGCTCCCGTGGCAGAGACCTCTGGAGCAGCTCGGTATTTCCCTCTTGCAGATAGCCTGCGATGTGTCTCGATGCGGCAAATGCTGTAATTATACTGAATATTTCTAAAAGGTTTTTCATGCTGCAATAAAGATTGAAAACAGCAAAACAGGCAGACGTTCTGCACGGAGAGTGTGGAAATTGCAATGTGTTCTCTGTCGTTAACACATTGCAATTTGCAACAGATTCAATGCAGTCACATTCCTGTCCCCTTTGTGTACAAGCTTGGGTTCCATGGGTAACAAAAACATTAGATTTAAAAATGTTAATTTTATTAACAATATCAAATGTAAAATTTAAAAAAATACTAAAAAGAGCAGGTAGAAAGCAAATTGCAGAATTCTCATGCTTTGGATTTGCTGTTATTTGTGCTGTGAGGAAAGAGGGTATCATGTCACTTATGTGAGCAGCAGTGGCTCAGCATCACAGCCCCAGTTCTGGATATTTGTGATCAAATCAAAATGCAAAAGCAGTGACGGTGCTCAGATGTGTGTGAGGGACGGAGCTGCTCACAAACGCCGAGTGAGCAGAAAAGGCACAGCATTTGTCATTAAGTGTATTGAGCACTCTGCTTTGGGTTTTGTCTCAGATGCGCCCCTTGAGCAATGCCCGTGGGGTCTCCGTGGGGTCCCTGGGTCATGGCTCTCCAGTGTGTCTAGTCAGTGCGAGATGCTCTTGCTCTGGCGGAGGGCGTTCAAAGAGCTCATTGCCATGTCCCTTTCCTGGCCCTCCCTGGTCCCCTGACCCTACAAACGAAAGCTCTGCTGTCCATTTGGGGTGAGGAGAAGGTGGAAGGAGGTGAGTATGTCACTTCTCTGAGGTGGCAGATGCTCAGTGTGAAGATGATGGCTCATGTGCCAGAGCAATGGAGCAGGTCTGAGGTCTGCAAACAGCATCTGCTTGAACGTGAGGAAAGAACTGATGAGGAAGAGCAATCCTGGATGGAAAGCATGGTGTATAGATCTACCCTCGCATGGCAGTGAAGTGACACTGGGAATAAAATTGCTGCTGGAAGCTGTTCAAAGGCTACTACACAGCAAAGTGTTAACTCTTGTGCGGTGTGGTCAACACGCTGGAGGGAAGGGATGCCATCCAGAGGAACCTTGACAGGCTTGAGAGCTGGGCCTGTGCAAACCGCATGAAGTTCAACAAGGCCAAGTGCAAGGTCCTGCATGTGGGTCGGGGCAATCTCAAGCACAAATACAGGCTGGGCGGAGAATGGGTCAAGAGCAGCCCTGAGGAGAAGGACTTGGGGGTGATGGTTGACGAGAAGCTCAACATGAGCCAGCAATGTGCGCTTGCAGCCCAGAAGGCCAACCGTATCCTGGGCTACATCAAAAGCAGTGTGGTCAGCAGGTCAAGGGAGGTGATTCTGCCCCTTTACTCCGCTCTCGTGAGACCCCACCTGGAGTACTGCATTCAGGTCTGGTGCCCCCAAGAGAAGAAGGACATGGAGCTGTTGGAGCGAGTCCAGAGGAGGGCCACGAAGATGATCAGAGGGCTGGAGCACCTCTCCTATGAAGACAGGCTGAAAGAGTTGGGACTCTTCAGCCTGGAGAAGAGAAGGCTCCGGGGAGACCTTCCTACAGCCTTCCAGTATCTGAAGGAGGCCTACAGGAAAGCGGGAGAGGGACTTTTTACAAGGACAAGTAGTGGCAGGATGAGGGGGAATGGTTTTAAACTGAAAGAGGGTAGATTTAGATTAGATAATTAGGAAGAAATTCTTTCCTGTGAGGGTAGTGAGACACTGGAACAGGTTGCCCAGAGAAGTTGTGGCTGCCCCCTCCCTGGCAGTGTTTAAGGCCAGGTTGGATGAGGCTTTGAGCAACCTGGTCTAGAGGAAAGGTGTTCCTGCCTGTGTCAGTGGTGTTGGAACTAGATGATCTTTAAGGTCCCTTCCAACCCAAACCATTCTATGATTCTATGATAGCTCTGAGTGCTTTCAGCTATGCACAACCCAGAGCAGCTGAGGCCAGGTACAAAAGCAATTTTAGGGTCTTCCACTTCTGAGTCCCCAGCTTGAAATACACTTTGAAAAAGACTTGATTTTTAGCAGCTCCGATGCTCAGAATGTTTTGTGTGTCACTGTCCCTTAAAATCAAGCATCCCAAAAACCAACCAGGAACAACAGGCATTGGATTTGTTCCTTGGAGTTAATGCAGTTAAGAGATCTCAACAGTTTTAACCTTTTAGCACCAAGCATGAAACCTTTCACCTGGAGGAGGGTTCCTGGGAGCTGAAACACACGTTTGGGGTGAGGGCCAACAGACAAGTCTTGTCTGAAGGTCTGTGTGAGACTCAATCCATGACAAGTCATCCTGTGGCCCACTGCGGGGGGCGGGTCATGTCACCTGCACTAGGTGGGAAAGTAAGTGTGGCGCATGGAGAAAACACGCTGTTATTGACCCAGTAAGGAAACACAAGCTTTGATTTCTGCAACCCTTATGGTGGAATAGTGCTCAGCAGCGTTGTGACAGGGAGAAGAGCTGCTTTTATAGGGAGAGGACTATCTGGAATTAGGGCACGTCGGTGCTGTACGAAAGCCCTGGTCAGTACCTTAGGATGATGGAGCTGGATATCTATTCCTACCAAAAAATGGTCTCTGACTAAGGTCTTGGAGAAAAACAGTATTGCTCTTCAATGATAGACAGAGTATATTAATGTGAAGAGTTGACATGCAAGCCAAACTTTGGACAGCTCTGTCTCTCCTGAGCCATGTGTTTGTGATAAGTAAATAATGGCCCACAGTAACTCTGCAGACCTAAACATTTGGCTGCCTGTGTATTTCACAGAAAGTTGCCCTGATTTTGAAAGGTCACACAAATGTAACAGCTTGGCCCAGATGTGAAAAACCCCTGAGTGCTGCGGAAAGCAAGCCACCAGTCACCTTCAGATGCCACAGCCATTGCTCATCTGTTTGTTATGGACTGTATGCAGGAATTATCTCTATGGCATTAGGAAGTCCAGCCAATACATGCTTCTGTACCATTTGTAAGCTGTTGGTGAAAAAAACAACAGGATCTTTTTTGTCTACAACCCTTTCCTCACTGAGGGAGGGGTCCAGGAAGAATCTGAGCCAAGGGGCCTGATGCTGGCTGTGAGCCTTATATAGAGGTGGTGTTTTTCACGCAACACACCTGAGAAGTTCTCAAAAGGGCATAAAAGTCAGTTTAACCAGTCCCAGCGGAATGGGCTGGGGTGTGGGTTGCCCTCCTGGGCACAACGTGCGATGAGGGTGCCCTCACGGGGTGGCCATGATCGGCCCCAGCTCGTAGCGTGCCGGAACACTTATGGCTTCCCTCTGATTCCCAGGTATGAGACCTCCAATGCTGCAAAGACTACTTGATGCTTGTGTCTACTTATGCAAAGCACCTTGCTATTTGGCTTGTCTGACCAGTGGAAGGTGCCTGTGGTGCCAGGAGATCCTTTTGTGCAGCTGGAACAAGCTGTATAACAGCCCCTTCCACTCTGGTGTGCTCGTGGAAAGGGCAACGGCAATGCACCTCCTACCAACGCCTCACAGAGCCCACTGAGCTCTGCAAAAATCAACAAACAAGTGATAGCAGCCTTCAGGTGGCTCGAGGTGACACACAGAGTGGGGTGTCCTGCAGAAGCCCCAGAAAGAGGGGAACTGCTGGTTCTTGCCTTTCCCATCCCAGTATCAGGTGGTCCCATGTGGGCAGCGCTGTGGGGTAGCAGCACCTCTTCACCGCTGAGCTTCAAGAGAGATGGCCCCTGGGCAGGGCTGCCCAGAACCCCTTGTACCTGCAGGGCTGGATCTTAGATCCCGCACACTGGGGTGTAGAATTATAAAGATCTTCTTCCAGGGATGATATCTATGCAAGACCACATGGATTATGCTTCTGCTTTCCTAAAACAGTGAGAGGTGAAAACTGTCCCCATATTTCCTTACAGAGGTAGTTGTCTGAGCAGGTGAGTCATCGACAATTTGAATGAAATTCTGGTGTGATCATCTTTCTTGTATTTACCCTGGCACATGATGTTGGACAAAATGTCAGAGTGAAAAAACAAGGCAAAGGTAGGGAGCTACTGAATCTTATGTTTAGTTTAATATAACAGTTTGAGAGGAGAAGCTGGGAGAACTCACGCATGGTCTCTGCTGGCCTGAGTCCACATCTGCTTGATTTACTGCAGCTGAGGATCTGGCTCTAAACCATGTTCTTCCTGCATAGATGTAGCTGTGGTCAAGCTGATTGGTACATGTCTGTGCAGATGAGCATCCTGTGTAAAAGACAATAGAGGGCAAATGGGGGAGTAAAGTTTCAAGCATTGAATGTCAGCGTTCAGCTAACCCCTGCCTCTAGCCCAAAGCGCACCGAAGTGATGTGCACTTTGCAGTTCTGGATGGTCCCATCTCAATAGCCATAGAACTTGATCTAGACTCTGTGCTGCTCCGCCTCTGAGTCTTTTCCTTCCTGTCCCCTTGCATATACCCCTACAAGCCCCCCAGGCAACTGCCACTCAACCTCTGCTCAAGCAGCAGTTCCTCCTCTCACCCTTGGCAGCATGAAGCTGCCTTTGTGGATGGCAGGCTGCATTCCCCCCTAGCAGAGTAGCTCCTTCTGCCTTCTTGTGTCTTGAGTACGCTCCTCAGACAGGCTCTTATGCTGGCTTTGGAGGCTGGATGGAAGTGTGCCCCAGGTGACTTTCATACACAGTCTGCTGGTGAGACCACATCCACCTGCTTCAATCTCAGACCAATTTCTGTGCAGCCTCTAATTTCAGGTTTGCACGGGAAGACGAAGACCCTATTTGGTGTGAAAAGATGATTTAGAAGACTTTTCTTCTGCAGAGGATGGGAGCCAGAGACACGAGAAGATTTGTCAAGGCTGCAGGAATAGTTTCAGATCTGGGCTGAGAATCTAAGAGTTTGAGGCTCTGAACTCACCAAAGAGGTCCCTTCTCTGGGGCAGACTTGGATGGAAGATGCTGCATGCATTTGGGGCACCAGTTGTCAAACAGACAGCTTGTATCCCAAGCTTCAGGGCAAGATAAACTCTGCTCCGCTGGCTCTCTAGAGACAGAGATGTGCAGGGTATGAAACACCTGGTGGGACTCCTGGAGCTGGGTCTCCCCTGGCCAGCACTGAGACTGCACCCGGTATTGCCACCACAGACTTAAGTTTCTGTGGGAAATCCCATCCTCTTTCCAAGAAGGGTGATATTAGCTTACACTGGCCATCACAATACACTTTGGGCTCTCTTATCCCTATGCAATGCTGTAGCTGGCAGCATATAAATTTCTTTGACTCCCCTGCAATGACTTTGGCTCTGCATGAGTTTAGAAGAGCCACAGGTTTTCTTCCAAGTGTCTGGCCACTGATAGTCTTCAAAATTTCTTGCCATGTGTTTTTCTCTTTAGCTGCCCACCATTTAAGTCTCCCCTTAGCCTTATTAATATCCATCATGCGTTCCACCTGCTGTACACCGTAATCCTTCCAATGGCATAACCCGTAGGAAGAAGCCATCTCACCATGCTTTCTCTTTTCGTCTTGAATTCCAAGAGATGGATTCCTTCTGTGTCTCAGCTGTGTGGGGGTAAATTGCCTCCTTATGAATTGTGGGAACTTAAATGTCTGTATTTCCAGTTTTCAGGTCTCTTTCATTGAAAAACCTCAAATCAGGACACAGTGATGCCACAGTGCTCTGCCTTTGGCATGGACCTTCTTTGGGGTCTTGAGTGGACAGCTGGCTTAAAGAACAGTAATTTCTGTGCCCAAATGGAGATCTCACACATTAGCACTGGGAGGACCTTGACAGGGGCCATCCAGTATTGGACATTTCATGTGCTGGGGGAAAGGAATGTTGACTTGCCTATTTTTTCATCATGTTTCCCACGTGTAACATCGCAAGCACACTGCAGAGATCCCCAGATTAAAAAAAAAAAAAAAAAGAAAAACCAGCCTAATGGTCTTTTAGCAAACTTTCTACTTTCATTCATTCTCACTTCTGCTTGTATAGCCAGAAATAGATACAAAATTTGGTGAGCTGATTTCTCAGTACCATTCTGTGTTATGGAGCCTTCTGCCTGCACAGACTGCTGCCTTCCTTTCCCTTCCATACAGTCAATGTGTTGATCCCATGAAAGCATCGAGCTTCGTTCATCACGCTTTGTAAGGCACTGTAAAACACATCTCACCAGCTCCTCCTGGTACTAAACAGTTTTTTATCAGTGAAACAAGGTTTTCTTGCTCACCTCCTGGCTATCCCTCCTTGGGATAGAAGCACACTAGAGTTTTACCTAGTGACAGAAGTTGAATACTTCCTGCTTTTAATGTTTATTTAGTAAAACATTTTACATTCCTGGAGAGATAGCAGTCTGTCATTAATGGATTCTTGGCTTGATGCCAGCAGCTAATAGTTTTATTGGTCCTCACAGCACAGTTATGCAATGTGGGTAACTGCCCTGAGCTGTGCCTTCCTCTTCTTGAATTCTGACCCAAAAAAAGTGCACCAAAGGAGGGACAGCTGGCAGGGTCTGGAGAGGGGGAAGGGACGAGGGACTCTGCCCTACCAAGCTTTGCGAGGGCTATAAGATGTCTCCTGGCAGGCAGCTCAAGACCTCCGCAGCCCCGGTTAGGGGCAGGGTGAGGCAGAGGCCACGCACACATTGGCTGTGCAATGGTCAGTGCTCCTGGCTCGCCCCGCGTCTCACCGGGAGCCTTCTCCCCTTGCTGCCCATGGCTCTGTCGCAGAGGGATGCTCTGACCCCCAACCTCCCCGGTGTGACCCCCTGCCCAGCTCCTGCCCTCCCTCTCACCGGGGCACAGGCGCAGGCAGAGCTGACCTCCCGCCGGGGTGCAGGCAGAGCTCTGTAACTGCAGAAGTGGGAGCAGGACTCATAGCACGAGGGTGTGCTTAAAATACCTGTCTCGTTCAATCTCATTTTCCATTGATAATTAACACCAAGCCACTTCTTTCTTACAGCCGCTTCCTCCATTAGTCTCTGTGACAAGAGGAAAGGTGAGACCGTCATTTTGTTTAAAGGGGGGCTTGCATTTGTCTTTCAGCTGGAGAAGTCAGAGTGTTATATACGTACTTATGCATTTCAAGGGTATGACGTAGCTGGAGAAAAATGAGTGCTTTGGTGCTACAGGTCAAGTTTACTTAACACTACAATGTTTTAAAACAGGGTGATGCCATTTCAATTAAATGTCCCAGAATGTTTTGCAAGGTAATCTTTTAAGAAACTTTTCAGAACTACTTTTGCAAATCAGGCACGTCTTGCATAAACCGCCCTGGCAATAAAAGAGTATGTGTTAGAAAAATGAAGCTGGGGGCTTTACTAGAAATGAGGCAAGCAGTAATGTTCTTTTCAGGACAGTCTGGTTTGTAACAACATGTTATTACATAAGTCAGCATTACAGCCTGCTCCATATTTCTTTTGCAACATTGCGTTTTCCTTCTCTTGCAGCAGCCTTGTGGTATGATTGCAAGGGACAATGAGAAGAGGAAAAAAAGCAAAGGACAAGTGAGCACTTGAATTTATAGTGCACATTCAAACCTGCCTGCAACTCTTTCCCTTTCATCTGCAACATCTCTGTTCCTGTTCCTCTTTGCATTTCCCACTGATCAACTTCAGCTCCACAGCTAGGATTGACTGAGACCAGCAATTGGACTTTACAGCAGACAGTTGTAGGGGCCAAAGAGACAAAGGACACTTAAAACTTTAATTCTGGCTGGTTCTTTTGGCATTGCAACCTCTGGATTTGTAAAACTGTGAGATTTCTTTTGATTATTGAAAATTTTGCAAGGGTTTTTTTTTTCCCCAGAACTGTTAGTTAATGGATCCTTTTCTGTAAAGAAATATTTGAAAAAGCTGTGGCACAATGGTGTCTCATTCTGTTTCTAGGAAGAATGGAAATCGGAGGGAGGAATTTTCCAAAGCGAGTGTCAGATTCTGTTCTCTCTTATAGAAGGGTAAATCCAGAATCATTGAGTGCAATTACTTCAGATTTATGCTAGCATAAATAAGATAAGAATTTGGCTCTGGGAATCTTTGTATCTCCCCATTTGCTCATCTAACTGCTGACAGCTTGCTTTTTGCTGTTCCTCTTGCTTTCTGGGCTGATTTGTCTCGCCTGGTGCTCAAGTCAGGGCCAAAAGATCTTGGGAGTTAGTGAAATGAGCAAATGTCTTTTCGCACAACACACAGCTGTGAATGGCTCAAGATCCTTCACATGATCATACATATTTCAGATTTCCCAAAGGCCAGAAATTAATGGCTAGTAAATGGATAGAAATATTACTTCACACAGTATGTAGTCAACCTGTGGAATTCAGTACTACAGGAGGTCACTGATTCAAAAAATGGGTCAGGATTTGAAAAATGCTGGATAATTTTATGTCAATTACCCTTGGAGCTGGGCAAGGAAAGATTGAGGTAAGTAGACCTCTTGCACCAGTGTACACACAAACTCCGCTGCAGGGACCAGGGAGGAATTTTCCCCTCACGCATGGTTGTGCCCAATTGGCAAAGCCAGCTTTGCCTGCTTTCCTCTGCCACTCCACGGTGGGAGGCAGCAGGAGGGAGCAGGTGAAGCTGAGGTTTGCAGGGGTCTGTCTGCTGCAAAACCTCAGATCCCAACACCTCCTGGCTTTGAAGGAATTAATATCTAGATCTACAGCCAAGCCAGACCTGCACTATCTCCACCTGCTTTTGGTGCTTGTTAAGTGTCATCTGTGTGCTGGGACCAGTAAGCACACACTCACTGACAGACACACGTACAGAGAACAAAACATACATTCACATATGTAAGCCAATGCACTCACTACAGTCTGTATTTACAAATTAAGTCAGACAACAAAATCACTTTCAAACTATTTTAGAAAATGAGTAGCCTAGCCTTAAACCACGAGTCTGTATTTAAATATTTAGATGTGTGATCTAACCCCTCCTTGGGAGTTTCCTAGTGAAGGCATCAACCAGCTCAGTGCAGTTTCCCAACAGCAGGTGTCTAGTACCATTTGAGAGGTCTTGACACACCAAGGCATCTGCTGGTGGTTGATGGGGAGAGCGTTTATGGGAGACTGTGCTCTCCAGCTGCTTGGGGCCAGGTGAGACTGGCTGGGACATCTCCAATAGCCCTAACACCAATGCTGAGGCAATTAAATCCTACCGTGTCAAAAAGCGAACATACAGCCTATTTGGTATATCTCCAAAAGGGAGTTGAGGTTGTTTTCCAGGACTGCAGAGGGCTTCCTGGCACAGCGCTGATCACTGCCTAGGGCACGGCCAAGGGGGTTAGTGACAGATGTACTGTGGGGCCAGTCCCACAGTAGACCCAGCCTTGCAATATGGATAGTACTGTCTGCAGGCCTTAGCATTGGGTCTACATCTAACTGGGAGTGCAGGCGTGCTCTCAGAAGAACAACTTTTTGCAAACCTGCCTTTCTAAAGAAGCTGGCTAAATCACACAGCAAAGAAGGAAGGTTAGGAGGATTCCCACTAGCAGTGGTAGTAAAAGACATGAGCTCTGAGAAGGTATTTCAGCAAAGACAGCAGGTAGGTGTGATTTGGAGTCCCTGGAGGCAGCGTAATCCTGAATTCTTGTTTTGCAATGTTCACTTTCTGTGGAGGTCCTTAGAGAGGTTAACCCTGCAGTAAGTAGGAGAAATCTTCTCACCGTCTTCAGGAAAAGCCACAAACAATTATATTTCATAGAAGAAAGACATATTTTAGAATTGTGCAGCAGAGGTGCCTGAATTTGACAGCAGTGCATGGAGGGAGCCTGAGGACTGCACAGAATTGCATATCGCTGGATTTTGGTCTGCAAGACATACACAGAGTCATTATTTTTTATTACTGACTGCTCTGACTGCATTAAACACCTGAACAATAAAGACATTGTGGTTTCCTGTCATAGCCGGGAAGGTGATGTCAATGGGAAATCTGTCCCTAGCTCCTCTCAAACCAACAGATTTGCCTTTGAGATGGCCAGAGGAATTTGAGTGAGTCTGCTGAGCAGTTGCAATGCTCTGATTTGGTCAAATTCAGACCAGGAAAAAACGCTCTTCACACATAGAAGGACTTCCAAAGAGACTTATGCAAATGGCAGCTCTCGACACTTCGCTTAGGGGAGCTGTGACTTGTCAAGTTTTTAGAGAAAATCCTCACTTTTCTGTCTGGAAGCTTGTTAGGAGAGCAGATCACCACATGGTAACTATCAGTTCTGAACAATCTCTGCCCTTACCTTCTTTAGGTTCAGCTGAAAATGAGTCTGCAAACAACCTCAGCATTTTGAGTACTCCTTTGAACTGTTGATCAAAGAAATCATGACATTTCTGCTTTGCTCAGTACAGCTAGAGACAACTAAACACCCTGAGATGATCTTTTTGGCAAGTAGGAAAACTCTTCCTGCTGAAGTTGCCCATGATGAAGCTTGCAGCTGCAGTGAATAATCCCTGGATTCCCAATTCCTTGCAGATGCAGACACAGACCTCCTCCCCTCTGTAAGCAACAACCTCTGTTTTCCTCTGCTCCTTTGTCAACCGTGAAAAGAGACCTGCCAGCAGCTGCAATATACTCATAAAAAAAAGCAAAGGTCTCCACTCATCTCTGTCCCCCAAGCAGCTGTTCACAAATGTCCTGCTCTTTACTATGTTCAAAATATTGAAGTACCTGCAAGTCAACATTTTGTCAGATGCTGAGAATCCAGAGTGCCTTCAGCTGGTGGGGCTCAGAGGCCCATGGTGGCAGTACATGAACCATCTCCTTGGCCTTGCAGAGGTTGGGGTAGCTGCACCAGCAGGCAGATCCACTTGGATCCTAAGGGGTTCCCACACATGTTCAGTTGATTTCAGACATCCAGAAACTCCCATTACATCTCTGCTGTGTTTATGATCTTTCCTCCCAGAGATATACAGAGGTGGAGGTGGAGGTGGTACCTGTGGACAGAAAAGACGTGACTCCAATGAGTTTATCTAAAGAACTAACCAGAATAAAGCATTTGTTGTCCAGCTGAATGTGATATGCTTAATGTGATATGCTTCACAGAATCACAGATCCATCAAAAAATATCATTGTGGAACATTTTGCTAAAACACAGCAGTACCTAAATGAAGCTACTAAGTTTCTCACATCCAGAAGGAATTTCACCTTTCCTTGGAGTGAGCCTGGGATAGCAGAGACTGAGATTCAAGTCCCTCAGCCAAACTAGAGAGTCCAGGTCACACTGTGGGGCCACCAGATGTCTTGTGAGTCTGTTTTTTAATGAAAAATTTATTGGAGAAGGTTTTATTTTGATTTAATTCTACAGAGAAATGAAATATGATAACCTTCATGTTTCGCACGAAATAGAGTCCTGGTTTTCTGAGCAGGCCTAGCTAGCAGTGAGTAACAAGAATGAACTTTAGGAATACTATGTTCCTCTGCATATTTTGGACATTTTGCATTTTTTTAATTAATATTTTACAGATCTAGAAATACAAGGGAGTCTTATAACATTTCAATTTATAGCTTTTCGCTATCCAACCATAAAGAATACATTATTTGTATACATATATATGAGAGAGTGTGTGTGTAAACATTTAAGTAAAAATTGGTATGTGTAAAAGCGATCAGCAATAGAACAGTATTAAAATGGCCGTGTATGACTTCAAGTTAGCCTTGAGATAGAATTAGACGTTATACAGTTCTTCTAGAGCAGGGGTAGGGCAACCTTTAACTTGATCAGTGCTAGATAACCTTTCAGACGCACGTTCTTTATTAACAAAAACATGAAAAGGTGATGAGCTTTTGTGTCTGTGTCTGGGCAAAGTCTTTGGTTTCCTTACGTCTTTTAAAGCTACTAGGCCAAATCTTATGGCCTCGCCAAATGAGCTTGCTACAATATGCTGATAACAGTGTAGATACGCACTGACTACAGCATACAATCTCCAAGGTCTCATCTTTCTTTGCAGTGTGATGGGGCCGGGCAAGTAATGGTTCTCCATGATGCCCTTGCTGGTGCAGAAGTACTGCTGAAGCAAGGAGAGCAAGGGAAGCTGGCTGCTGGTGGAAAATATGGCTAAAGGACCATGCTTCTGCCAAGCAGACCTGGACTTACAGGACTGGAAAGGCAGCCTAGAACATCGTTGTGGCACCAAGCTGTGCTCAGCTAAATCAGACAACTTGGACCTTCAACTGATTTAACTGTGCTAATAATTTCTGACCAAGAATATTTACAATAAGGTTTTCTTTCTTGACCTGTGATAACACTTGGGATAACCATGATGTGTGTATCAGTGTCCCTGCAGAACTACTGATAACCCCATGTTAGTCAGCCATTGCAGTGTGCGAGGGCTAAACCTTTGAGGGGGCTAGTTCATCAGAGTTACAGTCTCTCTGGGATCTTCTGTAAAGGGTTGTCATCCACATCATCTTCCTCCTCTGCGTTTGCCAGGAGCTGTGTCTGACCTCCGAGGATTTAAAAACGTGATTCATTGTGTGTTACAGAATGCCCATTCCTCTGGGCAGTGATTAAATTGCCTTTGATGTGGGTCACCGTGGAAGGATGAAGGCTGCATGATGTCACCGGTTTCCCTCTGACGGACCTGAGCAGCCCTGCCAATGTCAATATGGAGTGGTGGTGCTGGCTGGCTGTGAGAAGTGCTGTGCTGAGTCCTTCCAACCCTGAAAGAACCACCAGGGTTTTATCAGCCTGCTTGGCCCCTACAGGCAATGTTTCACAGACCCCTGCAGAGAAGCAACACAGCTGACTGTCTTGTAAGTCAGTGTGAAGCTGAGCTGTAGCTTCTATTTTAAAATAAATATTTCTACAGAGCTTTTTATTGTCCCTCCTGGTCTCTGCTCTGGGTGTGTATGTGTGTGCCTGCATGGGTGGAAGAGAGGTGTTTAAAGATCTGTATGCATCTGATACTGTTTTTCTGGTACTCTTGCAGCCATGCAAAACTCAACGCTTTGTTGCTGATAGCTCAGAAGAAAAGAAAATCTGCGTTCTAACGAGTCTGCAGTCAGCTTCTGGTTTCCCAGGACAGTAGCAGTCAACTTTTAATCTTTTGGGATGGTAGGTATAGGGTAAAGCAAACTGCAGATATTGTAAAAACTATGTACATCTGGCTATGGGAATATATTTATCTTTGAAAGGCTTGCAAATAGGTTACTGGGAAGCAGGATGTCCCATACTGGTCCCTAACAGACCCCAAAGCACCTCAAAGAAGCATATCTAAAGCTAGGGGCAATGGATGCTGCTAGCTCAGATACAGGCTCTTACAGATGCTGTGGGGCAGGTGTCTTTTATCTCCAGTGAAAGCTAGTGTCTTGACAGAGTCCAGAGCTGGTGCTGCTGCCTTGACCTTTGCAGGTATTTATATATCAGGCTGAGGAGAAGGATGGGTTGAGTTCAGAAGCTAAAGCAAAAAGTGTAGTAGTCAGGAGGTGGGAAGTGAAGACGGTGTAAGAAGATGAGGTCCTACCTTTTAGGGGTAGTGAGGGGGACAAATGTAGGACACGGATTTGGGGTCCCACCTTGGTGGGAGGCAGTAGGAGAATGGGGAGGATAGTGCCTGATTTGAGAATTCAGAATTACATGCAAATGGCCTGGGTGAAGAGCTGGGAGCTGGTGCTGCTGCTCAAAGTAGACCCAAGCAAGCCCAACCTCTGCTGCAGGTCATGAGGAGAAGCATCATTAGGTGCTTGAGGGTGGTGGGCACAGGGTGGCTCAGAAGAAGTGGCTTGTCGTGGAAGGTGCCCATGTTATTCCATCACCTGACTGTCTGCCCCTGAGAAGCAAGCGTCCCCATTGCACTCGCCCGGCCATGCTGCAGGACCGGCTGGACCCAGACTGTCCAAACACAGCCTGTGACCACAAAGGCCGGGATACAAGATCTCCTTGAAAACTGGCATGGACAACACAAACAACGACTGGTGAGTTCATCCTCACACCTCCTCTCCTCTGTATCTCCATCCCTCATCTCAGTTACTTCTGGCCACAGATTATTTCCATTTCAGGGACCTGAGAACTTCAGAAAGGAATTGGGGGTAGAAACTCTGTCAGGATGGCTGAGAAAAGGCAATGAGACCACTGCTACCTTTGGGTAAGAGTATCTTCCTGTTCTCCCTTTTTGATGTGGTAGGAAGGAGCATGTGTTGGGTACAGCTGTTTGATGGCAAAGGTACTACTCACCCAGGCACACTTCCTAGGCTTACTCATAACACAAACCAACATGAATCATCCTATATATTACTTCTAAGAATCGGTGAAGCTCATTGTAGGTATATGACAAGTGAAATAAAAAAATCCATTGATGAAACAGTGGACAGCAGGCAGGGTGGGTGGGAGGGAAGCTGTGTGAGCAGAGAGGTTTCACTGGGGGCAGGTAACCAGTGACCGGGTGTTATCTGTGGTAGAACCATGACATGAAAAATTAAGCCAGATCACCAGAAAAATAGGCAAAAAGGGCAGCGTTCAGCTAAAGACAGCCAGAGGGAAGCTTTTGTAATGTGATCCTCAGAGAGACTGGAGTAGAGTACTGCCTGGGAATGGGGGATAGAAATAGCTAAGAAATCGTACCTTGCTACTTGAGTCCAAATGTGTTATCAGAACATTTTTCTCTTTTTAGTTTTGTAACTGAGCAGGATCACATTGGTGAAATCCTTGATTCTGCCATCTACTATTTTTTAACAGAAATGAGCAGGAGAACCCCCAGTGCTGCCTGGGCTGGGAAGCACAACCCTGGAGTCAGGCAGAAAAGCAATCCTGGCAAAGGGGTTGTGAGCTGATGGTCTCATTGAGCTGAGAAGAACAAAATGATTGAGATACCAAACAGGCTTGACTGGACTTAGGAAAAGACATGAAAAGACCTGAAGAAATCACAGACAAGGTCTAAAACAAGACCTGTGGACTTTGCAGCTGGAATTAAGACTTGAAGCAGCTGGAGACATCAGAGAGGGCATTAAAAGAAGGCATAAAATATAAGCTGGAGACTTTGCAAAAAAATGAGAGCAGTGTCTGGAAGTTTCCCAAAAAAGCAAAGGGACAAGCCTTAGATAGGAAATTGTTGAAGGCAGCATCTACAAAACATTACCCTGCTTTGGGAAGCTGCCCAGGTGCATCTTTTTTAGTCTGCAAAGGCTTTGCTGAGGTTCTTGGTAACTTGATTGTTATACTCCACAGGAGATTTTCCACTAAAAGGAAGGAGCCCAAGCAACTTGTAACTGAATGAAACTTGCAACTGGTTTGAAACTTGTCAGCAGAAACAGACTGAAGTGAAGAGTCCAGAGGGTGCATTATGACTCTGAGAAGGACGCTGGAGGTCACAGCAGTCATATAGTGCCTGGATTTTACTGTGATAAATAGGATGGTGTTTAGCACTTTCTTAACTTATAACCTAGAGCCCTGAGGAGTCAGTTTGCCTAGCTGCAGTGATATAAAAAAGAATATCTCTACGGAGGGAGACTCCACAATGCTTGCTGAAGCAAAGATCATCCTTAGGTGTTTTTGCAGATTAGATCAAATTCAAATCCCCAAATTCATGGCTCAGAGCATGAACAAAAAGGGCAGTTTGAAGCAGCTTTCGAGTGGCCAGCCAGAGTGATTCAGACCTACTGGTATATAAAAGACTAGTGTAGGCTCTAAAGAGCTGCTTTGCAATGGTTTGTCCCAGAAAGCTAAGATTTCCCAATCATTACGATTTCTCATGGCAGGAAGCCTGTGGTTAGGACGGCACTTGCCATGATCGTCTGCAGCCACATGTGCTGCTCAGAGGCTGTGTGGGAAAACGGCAGTGCTGCAGGGTTGTAGCTGTGCACAGCCCTGGGCACCAGGTCATTCTGGTGCCTGGTCTCCAGGCTCTAGTTGTGGGCACCAGAGGTGAGCAAGGAGTCGGTGTATACACAAATGCCTAAAAAGGGAAGGATGCCTCCTCTCTTCCCATGATCTGCAGGACAGCAGGCACCCCTGCCTAGGGGGAATGCGCTCTCAAGGCTTTTGCCTCACGGTTCAGTAGAGGACATTTTCTGGCCAGAGCAGTATGGTTTGGACTAGGGATGAAATGTTGCGTTAGAGGTGGGAGGCACACAGCAGGAATACAGTGTCTGAGGGTAGCTGGGAGGCACAGTCACAGAATCACAGTATGACAAAATAACTGGGGCTGGCAGGCACGTCTGGAGATCGTCTAGCCCAACCCCTGCTCAAGCAAGGTCAGCTCAGCAGGTTGCCCAGGCCCGTGCCCAGTCAGGCTTTGAGTATTTCCAAGGATGGAGACTCCACAACCTCTCTGGTCAGCCTGTGCCAGTGCTTGACCACCCTCACTGTAAAAAAGTTTTTCTGTTATGTTTTAAGTGGAATTTTTTGTTTTTCAAATTGTGAGGTCAGTCCACAGTGCCTGGGAGGCAGCAGGCTGGTGCCTGCAGGAGAGGGGCAAGGGAAGGGATGAGGTGGGTTGGAACATCTCCTGTGACCCACAACCCTCAGCCCCGTGACAATTTGGTGTGGTGATGTGAAGATTTACTTTCTCTTCAGATTTGGCAAGACTTTTGCATAAGGACTCCACTGGGCACGATGTTTCAGTGCTAGAAGAGCTGTTGCCAAGAGCAGGAGAGGTTGTGGGGGAGGACAGTCCCTCCAGAGCCCCGTTATTGCTTGGGCAGTGCGGACACCCACTGCCCTCCCTCAGGCATTCCCCCTCCCCACCCAGCTGATGCCGGTACTGGTGGTGGGATGTGGAGGATGCTTCTGCCATGCTGGATGTGTATGTGGGATCTGAGTGGGAAGGGCTGGGGAGGGCTGAGGTTTTCATGCAGAAGTTGCTTATCTCCTTTTCCCAAAACATTCCTGGGGTGTATTTGCATTGAGTTGCCTCTCCTCTGGTTTTGGACTCAAAAGTAAAAACAGTGAGAAAAAAACAAATTCCTGATGGTGACAGCGTAGCTTTAGATGTTAGAATCAGCTTTCCTTTGTGGATAGGAGCTCATTTATAGACATGATTTATGCCTGCTGGAATGAGAGAGGGACAGACTTAACAAATGACAGGTTTGAATGGTTGCAAGGTAGTGTTATTAATGTCTGCTGACTTGGTGCCCTGCCCAACTTTGAATTTCTTTCAATTGCATGGGGCTGAACAAGAGCTGCGTGAGTTTTGAAATATTTCCACCTAAAATAAGCTCTGAGACAGATGGAGAAATGTGAGTTTCCTAATGGGGCCTAGTAAGAAGAGTGCAGGAGGAAAAAAAAATGGCAACAAGAATCTTCCTCAAATGAAACAAAACCAAGGAATCAGAGGGAATAAATTCCAGTGCCAACCGCAGGCTTTTTTAAAAAGGCATTTGCAACATCTTTCACCTGCTTTGCAGGCCTGGCAGGTCAAGCAGCACAGCATCCGTAACCCCAGCAACAACAGCCTCCTGGGCCAGCGCCAACGAATCCCAGCCTTAATTTATTTAAATGCGTACAAGATGATTCAGTAGGTGCTAATGCCACTAATTCAGTAGGTGTTAATGCGTGAATAATTATAGACATATTTAAGCAGCTGGTGTTGTGCCTTCAAAAGTTTCTGTGCATGGAAATTAATAGCTCTGTGGTTGCATGTGTGCTTTACATGTTATAAAATGAAGATGTTGGTAGCAGCTCCGTGTTAAAGTTTGAGTCAAGATTTTCACTTGAAGTAGAATTAAAATATTTTGTTTTGCACTTGGATGTCTCCAGATATGGCACAACAGATCCTCAGAAAATAATTGATTTTTTCTCTGCATTCTTTTAAAAAATCACTCTTTGTTTTCAGGCTGCATCTGTTAAGAATTCTCCTTGATTTCCCCTTGTTTCTCAGGTTCCCCAACAGCACAAGCTCAGTTCTGAGAAACTTCCTCCACATACGTGTACTGATAATATCTTAGAGCCAGGCCAGCTGAAAACAACACACACAAACAAATATTCCCCTTATTTGCAATAACTGTTTGGAGCTATGTGAGGAATAGGTGCTGGACCTGCTCCTCGCTCAGCTAATGTCTGATTACATAGTTCCAGGTTAATGCTTTGCCTCGAGTGGATGACAGGGCACCTCAGATAAACACCCCCCATAGAAAATATACGGACATGAAATGCAAAAACTGCAGAGTGACAGTGAAAACTGGGGCAATGGAAATGACAATTCATTTTGTGCCCCACTGACTGCAAATAATACTTTCTAACACATTTTTCTGTCAGGACAAAAAGGTTTCTAGGCTTCCCCTCAGGGGTGCTCAGCACCTTGCAGGATTGGCACCCACAGAGACACGGGCTGATGCAGGCATTGGCAGCAAGGTTTTGACGTGTCAACTGTTTGGCTTTGGGACAGAAAACAGGGTCGAGCTGATGCTGTCTGGTAGATCTCCCTGGGTCATCCTGACAGCTGTAGAAAGCACTTTATTGCTTCTACCAGATAATGGGGAGAGCCTGCTTTCTTTCTTCTCCCCTGCCCTCTTGGAAAGGAAGCGTCAATGCTGCTTCCCCTCTGGCTGCCTGGCCAGTGACAGTGCCCAGCACAGCCTTGCAGAGGAGGGGTCCTGCCAAGCAGACCTGCAGAGAGGTCTGCAGACCCAGGTATTTCCTAAATAAACATACACCATGAGAGCAGAGAGCTGCACTGACCAACACCACTGTTATTCCAGCATTTTTTGCCTAGAACAGGTGATGGGAGCTCTGGTCCGTATTTGTTTGGATCACTAGAGTGGCAACTCTCAAAAAGTGGCGTGGCAGCTCTCAAAATCTGGCATGGCTTTGGATGGGAGCCAGTCCACGGACATCTAGGATGTCACAAAGCTTAGTTTATTTAAATAAGCATTGCTCTAGCAGCTGTTTTAAATAGCTGTACATCAGCCTGACTTCCCGTGCCTTAGTTTTTAATAGATGAATATCATGTGAAGGTTTCACATTATCATTTGGATGAAATTCAGATATTTAAAGATGGAATGACATCTGGTACTTTTCTGTATTTCCAGGAATTTCATGTTAATATGTTGTCTGTTACTCTGCAAAAGGCATAAAGCTCTCTCCCCAGTATCAGACATACGACACAAGAATGGCTCACAACTGTTAATTAAAGAAAGTCCAGGATGACAGGCAACAAGGTCTGCTCTCATGTGCTTTGTGTGCAGGCAAGGGAGTCTCGGAGTTCATGAATGGTTCATTTATACTGCACTTTAACTTATCTGCTTCTTGAATGCTCCCAGTCTTTTAAAAATGTTGGATAAATTTGCACTGGATACCCCTCGCCTAAACTGATTATCAGTATCAGATCCAAAAATAATTTAATTCCTCTAAACATTACCTGTTGCTTCCTGTTCCACTGTACAATAGTTTATTGTCTGGCTCTGTTGTGTCACATTTTGTCCTGTCAGCTGAAGCCACAGATGGGCTGAAAGGGGAGATGAAAGCGTTCTGCGCTCCTTTACAAACCATAAGCCAAAACCCAGGGAATGCACTTTACATCAGATGCCCCCTAGCCATGGAGGTAATGACTATTTTACCTTCATCTTTGTACAGATATCTGTGACTTGTCTGGGAGTCAGAAAGTATGTGTGGCGCAGGGGATGAGGGGGGCAGAGGGTGTTCATTAGATAAAAGCTACGTTTTCCTGACTTGTCAAAAATGTGCAGTGTAAAAGAACCGAGGTCGTTTTACAAGCAAACGCCAAGAATTTGCTTTTTCATTATTATTAGTTACAGAAAAGGTGAGCACTTAGTGTAACCCAGTATTTTTCACTGGATACTCCTGCAGGAGCAGAAACATAAGGAAAAGTGACCCATTTCTGTCTTCTCATGGACAAACCTTTCTCCTCTGCCCCTTTGCCCCCATCCTGGGAGGGGTGTCTGGTATTTCTCCTCCTGGGAAAGGCACCTCTCGGCCTCATTGGTCTCCCTGAGGTGCTGCTGGGGTGGACAGGCTGGGCCCTGGGGACACCCGGGACCAGGAGACCTGGCTCTGCCCCTGCTGCAATGGCAGCTGCCGGGGCATGGCCTCCAGCCACGCTGCTGCTGCCTCCTCACTGGGGAAACCATGCTTCCCCCTTCCCTGAGACAACCTCTGCTGTTACAGAGGTAACTCAGGTGTGAAACTCAGGTGTAACTCAGGTATAAAATCCTTTACTCCTTCACGGTTTCTCACTCAATCAAGTCTTCATTATTGCCCTGATTTTTCTTTGGACTTTCTCCTTTCCATCATTTCCTTGCTTCAGTTTTCAGCTTCTTTTGAGACTAAAATTTTTCCTATACTTAGATACATGAAAAAGAGAAAAAGGGAAGGGAAGGGAAGGGAAAGGAAAGGAAAGGAAAAGAAAGGAAAGGAAAGGAAAGGAAAGGAAAGGAAAGGAAACCTCACACCCCCAAAACAAAACAAAACAAAAAAAGGAGGAAAAACACCCAACAAAAGAAGAAACAAGAGCAGAGCTATGCAGGGCCTTGGCATATGCCAAAAATGCAGCATCAACGTATCAGCAGGAACACACCCATTGGCTCCCCTCCCAGAATGAAACCTGAACAGCAGGAGGCAACCCCTTTGTCAGGTCCAGGCCACAGACACGTCAGGCTGCCCTCAAAGCCCAGCCTGCTGCAAGCCACCACCTCAGCACCCCGGCGCATGTCCTCCCTGCCCAAATCCCAAGGAAGAGGTGGGCCTTGTTGCCGGCTTTCAAGGACTATGTATGTGCCTGTTTTGGCTCCAGAGGAGGCGTGCATTTAAATAAGCTGAGAGCCCCACCGGGAATGTCCTGCCAACAGCTCTTTCTTTTTGGTCTTGATTGGACTCTGGCTGGACCAATTGTGCTGGGAACAACAGTGCATATGGCATGGTAAGGAGAAGGTACAATTAGGCTGGAGCACTTTACCCACATCAGTCCTGCGTGCAAGAACAAATGAGCTGGAAGCTGCTTCCCTTTGTGAAACAAGCTTGTGCTTATCCATTTGTTTAAGAGCAAAGTATAAAGGCAAGATAATATTTGATTGCTGAGCCCCCATCCAGGCTTTTAGCTGAGCCACAGCTCTCCTGTCACACAGGGATGGGGGCAGACAATTCCTGGCTTTCAAAATCCTTGAAAAGGGTCAAAGAAATGTATGAAGGTGAATATACTTCCAGAGTTGTGTGTCTCACATTGAACAACTTCTGCACATTCATCAGTGATTCCACAATGGGGACCATCTTGCTTGTACCAAAAAACTGTCTTCTTGGTATCTACATCTTGCATTTCCTTTCATCATTCCTCAAAAATGTTCTGCTGGTGTCCTGGAATCTTCTACTTCTTGTGCCTTGTTTCTGCTGTCCCTTTTAGATATTCCTCCTCTCAGACTCACAAAACAGACTAGAGAGCACGCAGCCAAATATGGACTCTTCTGCACCCTTTCCTCCGAAACAGCCATCCCACCAAATATGCTTTAGCAAAAAAACCTCCAAAAAACTGTATTTCCTCCCAGCCAGGATCATGGCAGGCCTGTGAGCCCAATGTTTAAGGGCCAGAAGGAGGTGAAGCAGATAACAAACAAGGTGTGACAAGATGGTGAGAGGACCTGGGACAGGGATTTCACCAACTCGTATTCAGCAGTTGAGTGTCTGTTGCCCGAGGCAGGACAGAGAGGCAAGGGCTGGCTGTGAAGGAAGGGAGGCATCAGGGAGAAGGGAGGCTAGAGAGGAGGCAAATGGTGTGCTGGGGACTGGGAACTAGTCAAAGTGAGCCCTGGTGGGCACAAAGATGGGCTCTAGCCTGGTTGGGGCACTGGAACCCACTGGTGTCACCCCTCTGTCATCCCCCATCACTGCTGAAATGTCAAAACTGGTAGACTGAAATATGGCAGACAATATGCATTTAAGCTCTGTTTATTTTTTCGACTCACCTTTCTTCAAAGGAACAAACACCCTTAAAGAGTCATTATATTGACAGAGAAGATTTAATAAAGTGTTTAGCTATTGTTTGAATCACGTAATGACTTAGCTTCCTTAGACTAATGAGTTACCAACTCTGGTGCTAGTGGGACGGCCCTAGCTGGCACACATTGTGTCTTGATTTCCATAGCACCTACACTATGGTAATGACAGCACACAGTGAAATTTGCTGTCTGGGGTAAGGAGTCCATCCATTGCTACCAGAGGCACCTGTGTGGTCACTGACCTCTTCTAGTGTGGCCCTTGGACTTGAGCTTCAGCATGGGCTGGAAGAGGTGGGAGATCCCTCCCTGACTGCCATGGTGGACTCAGGCAGTAAGAGTGGGACATGCAGTTTGCTTACAGAGGTCCCCCAGACATGGGGAGAGGTAGGGGATGAGGTGAGACGGCCTTGCTTAGGACTTCCTCTAGTGATGTCATTGCTGTGCAGTCTTCTTCAAACAGGGCATGGAAATGGCGAGAGACCTGGAGTTGAGGGACTGGGCTTGACTTGAGAAACCAGGGTCAGGCAGAGGCTTGGGAGAAGACTCAGTTCTGGCACCCAGTTCTGGGCCCCTCAGTTCAAGAAGGACAGGGAACTGCTAGAGAAAGTCCAGCGCAGAGACACGAAGATGATTAAGGGGGTGGAACATCTCCCTTATGAGGAGAGGCTGAGGGAGCTGGGTCTCTTTAGCTTGGAGAAGAGGAGACTGAGGGGTGACCTCATTAATGTTTATAAATATGTAAAGGGCAAGTGTCATGAGGATGGAGCCAGGCTCTTCTCAGTGACATCCCTTGACAGGACAAGGGGCAATGAGTGCAAGCTGGAACACAGGAGGTTCCACATAAATATGAGGAAAATCTTCTTTATAGTGAGGGTAACTGAACACTGGAACAGGCTTCCCAGAGAGGTTGTGGAGTCTCCTTCTCTGGAGACATTCAAAACCCACCTGGGCGCATTCCTGTGTGATATGATCTAGGTCATCCTGCTCCGGCAGGGGGATTGGACTAGATGATGTTTCGAGGTCCCTTCCAATCCCTAACATTCTGTGATTCTGTGGTTCTGTGACAGCAGCGCTAATGTGGCTCCATGGAGCCACTCATGCACTGGTGGCCAGTACAGTGTTTGGCTGTGTCAGGAGAGCACCATTGCTCCACTGAGTCAGTGCCTTGGGCTTGAAATCCTGGTGCTGAGGAGCTCAGAGCATGTTAATGCTGTGTAAGGATCTCTTGGCCTAAGTCCAAAACTGTGACCTCTCTGTTTGGCGGCTGCCTAGCCCTGAGGCGCCTGAAACTCTACATCTGCCTGTTGAGGAGCACCTCCATTCTGGCAGCCTACAATAGCTTGACACCTCTCCTAAACTGGGTGTTGTTCCAGCTACGTGGCCTGGAGGGGTTGAGCCAGCTCTGTCTGCGCCTGATGTGCTCTGCAGGAGTTTGGCCAGAGAAGGAGTATTGCAGTGGTGCTCTTATGACCAGTTAATTGTTGTATGTTAAATAGTCATTTCAGGAACCATATAAATAGATGTTGCAGCAAGAATGAGACCCTCAGTGTCCCCCTCTGTGCGAGTGATTCAGTTCAGAGGTTGAGAGCACTCTTGTTCCCTCTCTCCCTGTGGTCCAAATGATCTTTAATGACTCCTTGCCAAATGGAGCAGTTTCGGCAGGAGGGACTGATGTTGCTTCTTTTTCCTCTCTGGAAACTGCTGGAGTTTGAGTCCTTGCAGGCAGAGAGCAGCTCCAATCCAGCAGGCATTTGGGGGACAGATCTTATCATTGATCTGTCTATTGACCACCATCATCAAGAGCATCTTCTCAGGGTTTTTTTTCTGAGTGAAAAATCTGGCTTTTCCTCAGGCTTTGAAACAAAGCACACACTTAGGAAATACAAGGAGGCTAAATCATGCTTAAGATAATATTTCACAGCCAGGTTTTCCTTCTTGGCCCTCTCAGCAGTCCTGCAGGAGAAGGTGCTGGTAAGGTGCACCTGGGCATGATGCCTATGTGGGAAGAAGAATGAGGTTAAAGAGATGGCTTTATCTCCAATTTTCCCCACTGGCCAAATGCAGTGGGAAGTGCTGATGGGCATTCCACCTCAATCAGACAAAGCCTAAAAAAGTTAGGGGGACCATGCTTGGTATTTTGGCATCAAACCAGGGTTTTTGTGGGTCTTAGATCTTAGCCCTTAACGCTGTCATGTGTCCAGGTATTGTCAGTGAAATGGAGATAACAGCATCACCAAACTCAAAAAAGTACATGGGGATAGGGGTATTGAAACACTGTGAGGCACTTGATCTCTCAACAGTAGGACCTGTATAGAGAACCGCAGCGTGGCTGAAGTCAAAATGAGTCTTTCTGTTGATTTTGCTGGGTCTTTCAATATGTTTCACAAAATGGAGGTGTCAGATAATTGCCTTTATTAATCATTGCTGGAGTGCAATTTGCCCAGGGTGTTTGACATTACTGGTGCTACGTACAATTCTGCATGGGTCATCTAAGTGTTCAAAGCAACATTTGTTTTACAAGCAAAATACAATAAATAAGTTATCTCATTTTAAAATAATATACAAGAAAATAAATGCATTTGAGCACTGCAGACTATAGAACTGTTTACTTACCTACTAATGAACAATGAATGTGAAGCTTGTTTCATGGGTCACAAAAAACAAGTTGAGAAAAACAGACACCCAGGGAATTTTTTCTGCAGTGGAGGCTTGCTTCTACTATAGCCATAAAGGATGCACGCTTCATCTTTCGTCTTAGATTATAGAGCCACTTACAATGAAGAATTATTTAATAAAATACACATGTAGGAGGCGTTTGGGCACTCACCCATAAGAAGTCCAGTGAAGATCTTACTGCTTCAAAATCAAAGTTCACAAAATGAAAATCACCATAATTTTAAAATACCCTTTTCACTTTAAACTGTGTGAACCCTACCCTTGTTCACAGCACAGTCAGAGGAGGGAAAAGCTGCCGGGCCTGGGGCAGGGTGAGGGACCCATCCAGCCCTGTGCTGACCATGACCACGATGTGCTGGTGCTGGAGCTCTGCCTTGGCTGTGTTTAATTCTCTAGAACAGATGTAGCCTGCTCGTCCAGGGATGGTCCAGCATGGGACAAAATCACAGTTGTGCGAAGAAGCCACAGATTTCTGTCCAAGGATGTCTCCCAGCAAGAGGCCAGAGTAGCCCTGTATCGGTGGCACTGATCTGCACTGTGTGTGCAGTGAGTTAGATCTTCAGGGGATCAGTGCATCCCAAAAACACAGAGATGGATGACAAACTGGTCATGAAGAATGTCCCTGCTCTTTGACCGCATCCAGCATATATAATCAGATGGGAAACTGCAGCTTGGCATTAATTGCTGGCTGATTCCTTGCAAATCCTTCTGCTCTGGGAATCAGACTCTAAGTAAATAAATTGTAAAAACAGCAGAGAAGACAAATCTCAAAACGTGCTTTATTCATCTACAGAGGAAACACAGTGCAATTTCAGTTGTGCCTGATGGTGTATCAGAATAGCCTAGAAAGTACTCAGTAATATATTTAATCATAATGGTGACTTTGTAGTATTAAATATCCTTGTAAGATGAGTTTACAAGGATGGTATGGAGCAAATACACCACAGTGGGGGTACCCATGAATTTGATGCTATGGCACAGACCAACCGCACAGAGAGAGCTGGCCAAAGCTCATGAGGTCATGTAAGGTCTGGAGCTGACCTGCCTTTGAGCTGGTCAGGGAAAGGTGCATCTTGCTAGGGATTACAGTAGCTCTGTGGCCACATGCCAGCTGTCTCAGGACAAAAAGTCAGGAGGTGTTTGCAGGGCGTGGTGGAAGGAGCACATGGGGCACCTTTGTCACTGGCATGGCTGTGGTGTGATGTGCAGGCACAGGCAGGGAGACGAGGAGAGGCAGGGGCTGCAGGGAGAGCCATGAGCAAGCATCTCTCTCTAAACTGGTGTAGAAGAGGAATCCATAGATATAACCTCTTCTCCTTCTGTTATGGTGAAATGAGTGGAGCAAGGGAGGTTTTCTGGGCTCATGTGTTTATGCTTTACCTCAGCGCTGCCTCAAACCAACCAAGAACCAGAATCACAGAATCACAGAATGTTAGGGATTGGAAGGGACCTCAAAAGATCGTCTAGTCCAATTCCCCTGCCGGAGCAGGATTGCCTACACCATATCACATAGGAATGTGTCCGGGAGGGTTTTGAATGTCTCCAGAGAAGGAGACTCCACAACCTCTCTGGGAAGCCTGTTCCAGTGTTCGGTTACCCTCACCATAAAGAAGTTTTTCCTCATATTTATGTGGAACCTCCTGTGTTCCAGCTTGCACCCATTGCCCCTTGTCCTGTCAAGGGATGTCACTGAGAAGAGCCTGGCTCCATCCTCATGACACTTGCCCTTTACATATTTATAAACATTAATGAGGTCACCCCTCAGTCTCCTCTTCTCCAAGCTAAAGAGACCCAGCTCCCTCAGCCTCTCCTCATAAGGGAGATGTTCCACCCCTTAATCATCTTCGTGTCTCTGCGCTGGACTCTCTCTAGCAGTTCCCTGTCCTTCTTGAACTGAGGGGCCCAGAACTGGACACAATACTCCAGAATCCTCTCTGAAGTATCAAAAAGTACTTTCTTATCACTGCTTGTTTTCTCATGCAACAAAGAAAAGAAAGGTGAGGCAGAGGAAACAGGACATGCTTTGGGCACCTGTGCTTCATGGTAAACTGGCCTGTGTTTCTGCTTCCTTAGTGCTTGTTTCAAGCCTTTTATATATGCCAGCAAAGAAGAGTGGCAATGTGGTTGGCTTCCCACAAAGCCTACTCTTGAGTGAGAGATTTTCTTTGGAAATATTGCATTAGTGGCAGTGGAAGAAGCAGTGGAGCATGATCAGGGTGTGATCATCGACCTGAAGAAATGTGTGTTAGTGCAAAGACACATTGCCTGAAAGGAATAGGAAACAAACCTCCAAGAAAGCCAGAAAAATGCTTCATTTCATAACTGAGCTGTGAGAACTCACCTAGCATTTGGTAGTAGTGCCTTATGTGCCAAATGCCTAACAAATATCTGAAAAAAGGAATGTAACCCCAAATTTACTGAAACATAGGAATGTTAAAACACTGGGTGATACCAGCAACAATGTGGGAGTTTGCCAGGAGTGGTTTTGAGAGACTGTCATGTCTGCCATTTTTTTTTATTCTGCAGAAGAACTGAAGCCTTTGAGTTTACAGCTGAAAAGAGTATGGAGAAAAGCAGCTCAGGCACTGGAGAGGAAGTTGTCCCCTGGGTAATATGGTGCCATGGAAATACAGTCTGGTGGCCAAAGTCACCAGATGGTGCTATTGTGCACACTATTTGTGTGCCTATGTGACCATTACACACTCTTTGAAAGGATGTTCTGGGGCTTCTCTGTGGGACAAGGGCGTTGGGTTGGTTTGCTCTCTCCCTTCATCCCCACCTGGTCCAATGCAGACCTTAGGGCCGAGCCCTCCTGGGACTGAGCACTGCCGCGCCGGCCCCAACTCCCAAGATGGGGACCACCTCAATGCCGTTTCAGCCACCACTGTTTGAAGTTAAAGCATAAACAAAACAAGCTATACACAAAAAAACTCATTCTGTTTCACTGATTTCTCCCCTATGGGGAATCCCAACATTTCCACATAAGAGGATGTAAAAAAACAAGCAGGGGCTTCCATGATGCCCAAGGAGGCAAGGAGCACATCTGCCCATCTCTGATCAACTAAAGAACCTTCTGAATTATCCCACAGCAAAATTACCCTGCAGTCAGTCACAAAATGCCTGGCCTCTAGCCTACAATCCCACAGAACTGAAGGGCACTGCTCCGTGCCCCAGAAGAGTGTTTCTGGAAAGGCTCTGCTTTCTCTTCTGAGTGAACCCTGTAGATCAACTCCTAACAGCAGGATTACATACCTACACAATATTAGCTATTTAACAATTATACTTTATATGCATACAGACATATATTCATATAAATGCATATTTACATATAAATAACATATCAAATTATAATTATAATATATAATATGGTATATACCTCTATAATTGTACCTAATACCTGTAAAACACCCACGTAACATTACCCTTGTGGGACCCTCTCCTCTGAGGGAGCACATTGCATGTTCAGTTGTGCTTGCTGACCTTGGGGGCAACTGTGGGAACCACCTACTTTGTCTCTCCCTACCTGGAGTCTTGTTCTCCACCACCATCACCATAGTGCTGATGCACAGGTGATGGTGGACATGGTGACTGCACAGGAGGAGGACATGGGCCTGGCCCCAGATGTGCCTTTGCAGAGCTCTGTGCTTGAGTACTAATTAAATGCCATGGGACAAAACCCAAATTGCAGGGAAAGGTGTCAGGTTGGCCAAGCCAAGACCTGGCTTCTGCATCTTGCAGAGATAGGGGGCATAGACTGGAGCTACAGAAGGTGGGAATCATCCATACAACTGGGCATGTCCAGCATGTCATTGTGGGGATAGTTGTGGTCCCACCACTTCTTGTGGAAAATGTAGGAAAAAACTAGGGGAAAAAAGATGTGTGTTGGTGCTCTAACTTCGGCTGCTGCGGGATCTGTAGAGGAAAGGTCAGCCCAGCAAATGCCACTGCCAGCATCAGGTATTGGGGTAAGGCACAGGGTTATGTGATGTTCAGGCTTGTGCACTATAAATATTTTGCTTTCTGCCCATTCTGCAAGTCTCTTAGTGAACCTGTTTTCTCTGTTGACTGTCTTCTAACTATTTTTTCCAATGCATAAGCAGTAATCCCACTGGTTTCTAAACAGTATTCTTACCAAGAGTGTGACTCTGAGATCCTGAGTGACAAGTGAAAGGTATTAATGGGCATTTTAACAGTGCCATTGCAACAGATACATCTTTTCATGGGCCATTTGGAAGTTAGTTATTTCTGTGAAAAAAATTTTTAAAGACTTGCTCTCTAAACCAAGTAGTAAATTAAGCAAAGCAACATGTAAAAGTAAAGGTGATATAATATGCTAGCCTTTTTGAGAGCTTGCAGTTAAATAATGTTTTACAGTGTAATAACATTTCACAGGATAATGAACTTCTGTGAGCACCTGGTGCAAGGTTCTGTACCTTCTACTCACAGCCACGACAAGAGGGATGGAGACTCCTTGGCCACCTTATGAGGCTGTTCAGCTGCCCTAAGGCTGTTCTAGCCTTAGCAGCAAGGGTGATGGGGGCAATTTGGGCCCGCCAGATGCTGAAAGCCAAACTTTGTAAAGCAATGATGGGAGCAGAGCTCACAGCAGGATCAGTCCTGTGCAAATACGAGGAGACTCCTCGAAGTTAATGGGATCACCCTGGTGGCCCAGTAAGTGTTGCCTATTGGGAGTATGGCTGAGAGGACCAAACTCACTCCAGCTTCATCTCCTCTAATTAAAGTCCTGCTGCCATGCGAGTCCACCGGGCTGAGGAACTGGCTGTGCTGCTCCAGCTCCACTGCTGGAGCAGGGGTGGAAGCTGCTGGCTGGTCTTTACCCCTAGACTGGGACTTGCTCTGAGCATATGGTAATGGGGGAGTTGTAAGGAGATGTCTGATTCTCCTGGGCCCACACCACTTATCTCCCCCCAGAACTGGCCCGGGCCATGGCAGGACTTTGCAGCCTCTGCTACTCAGAAGGTAGCACTCTCTCCAGTGGGCACTGTGAGCAGGGAAGTCCTTCCCCAAACCCAGTAACTAAAGTCCTTTTATCCCAAAGCATCCTCGCTGCTGGCTGAGTCCTCTTCCTCAGTGATTAAGCCGGGGCGGGGGGGGACCTTTTTGACTCAGAAATAGAGGGGAGCAGCCCCCTCTGAGTGGGTGTCTTTTGCCTTGCCCACACCAGACCAAGCCCGCTGCAGAGACTCGCTGGCAAGGCAATGCGAAAAGCCCATGGGGAGAGCAGCGCTGGCCTGTCCCACGCAGGGACAGGGTTGGGGCTGGGGCGCTCCCCTGAGGGGATACAGCTGCTGGAAGGGGATGAAGCGGCATCCGTATGCTTTTAGCAACAGACACAGGACTTGAATCAATAATACAAGAAAGCCTGTGGTCGGCGGCATTTCTGGCCACAGCAGATGGACCACCATTCGAGGAAGAGTTTGAGGCTTCCTCTGCCTGAGGGGATTTTAAACCACATTCCCACATTTCAGGCAAGTACCCTCATCTCTCTCTGGCCTGTAGGTCCCTGTAGAAACTGCAGCATTGCACAGCTAGGAATCACAGGGCTGGTTGGAAACTGAGCAAAAAGCATGACTTTTGTAGGGTACTCAGCTGGGCAGGGGCTGCCCTGGTGTCTACACGCAAGAGCATCTCCATCCGTGAAGATACTCATACCTCAGCTGATTATGACCCTGCGCTACCTGATCTAACTTGAGGTTGGATTTCACTTTGAAGTTCGCCCTGCTTTGAGCGGGGGTTGGACTAGATGACCTCCAGAGGTATCTTCAAAGTTAAATTATTCTGTGATTCTGTTTCTATCACTGGTTTTTATCCAGCTACTGTTTCATGTAAAATCCCTCAGTGACGTCTCCTAGCCATTAGGTACAGGCATGTTCCTTCTTGCCTGTTCTACCTCTGCTTCCATAAATCTAAGGAAGCCTAGCTGTGGAGGTACAGAGTCCTCAGCAGATTTTTAGCTAATGCATAAAGATTAAAAGCTACTACAGTCGCCAGTAAAGGCAAGACTCTCAGGGTCACTCTAAATTAAGTAAAAGCTCCCTTAATTTGATCAAAGAACTAAATTATACATTATAGTGATTTGTGCAACATAGGTTTATTTAGTTCAGTATAAAATTTTGCACACAAATGCACTTTTTTTTCTGGTACCTTTCAGCAAACAGAAATAACTCCAGCACATTAGAGATAATATAAAAGTGTACTTAATCACAATAGAAAAGATGTTAATGTATTATTCGGGTATGAACACAAGCAGGTAAATGTAATAATGTACAAAAACATTATATTAAATGAAGCCAGAAAAATAATTACATTTATTGTATGTTTTAATGGCAAATAAGGAAATTAAAACTATATTTGAATATTGATTTAAATGTGTTAATTTTTTATCCATTAGGTTCAGATATGGAGGTGTACAGTCAGCACTCATTGTGTGATCAAAGATATAAAAAACATACATTAACTCAGACACTGGAAAACAAAAATGTCGATTTTTAACATTTTTAGGGTGAAAAGGGTTATGCTTTTTAAAAAAATATTTTCAGAACTGTGTCCTGTTTTCAAGCTGTATTTATTTTCCATAAAGTAACAAGTTCCACAGTGTGGTGCATTCTACAGCAGATGAAAATATTTAGTATGTTAAATTTATGGCCGAGGGCAAAAAGTTGAACTTGGGAACCTATTTAAAGTGCAGTGGAAGTCTGTAAAGATAACAATGGGGAGTTGAAAGCAGTGAAGCCTCAGACAGTAATATCTCAATAACAAAGAGTTAATACTTTGCTACAGAGGCTTTCTCAGCAACAGTTGGTCCATTTTTGTCATTACATCTAATCAAGTCCAGTCTTGCCTCAGCCTCCTCAGCCAGCAGACATCCAGCACTTAAATATAACCGTATGTGTCCATCGTGATTACAAGCGTCGTAACGTGCTCCCCGCTCTGTCCTCCCACCTCCAGCTGGCCCCGGACCCCAGGGTGTCGCATTCCAGGTTGTATCTGCTGAACGTGCGTGCCAATGGTGTGTGAGGCTAGAGGGCTCGGAGAAGGAGTGCAGGGTGGTTATCACCCATGGGGAGCGGCGAGCCCTGTCTGAGCCCAGCCCCAGCCACCTACAATGGGAAGTGTCACCAACCCTGCCAAAAAGAGCCTGGAGTCTATATGGGCTCAGGCTCCCAATGCAACTGGATTTCTTCAGATGTTCACGAACTTCTTCAGGTTTTCATTTGTCCCATGCTGCATGAGCCACGAAGCAGCTTTCGTGTGCACAAAAGGCTGTTTGGGAGGCTGGCCGTGGCTGCCCGGGTCTGACTCTGACCCCGACCCCACTGGCAGCCGAATGTGGGAAAAGTCCCTCCTGTCAGGCTGAGGACAGCGTGTGCCTCCTCAGGAAGGAGGGAAGAGCTGGAGGCAGGAGCTGTCTGAAGTGCTTTCTGCAATTACACTGGAAAATTCATTAGCATGAGTCAATGACAGAAAATTAAGAAAGCGCCAAGGAACAAACAAGACCCTCTATTAACACATGACAGGTTTCACAAGGTAAATGGTCTTGTTCATAATTTGCTTACGTTTTAATGTTGCCTACATGGCTTAATGCCCTTGATTGATTGATAGGATTCCTACTTTGAGCTGATAATTAGAACAAAGCCATTAAATTGCCCATATTGCCTATTAATTATGCCCAAGCACTGGAATCCCAGTGGTGGCTTTTGATACATTTTTACACAAATTTTAATGAATAACATCCACTACCCTGGAGGAAGCAGAGGGGGACAAACCTTTTCACAGCTGGGATGTAGGGTTGTATTCATCCCTCCTGAGTTTTGACAAAGTCCTGATCCCCATGTCCTTTCCCAAAAAGTACTGAACTGCCCGTAAGAGTGATGGGGCATCCAGCACAGGTGACTGGGGTAGGCATGACCTGGGACTCATAATCACCTTAAGGCCACTTCTCCAAGCCCATGTGATATTGCTCCAGCTGGGGTCAGGGGAGGCACTGAAGCTGTTGTGAAATAACTTCTCCATGTAGTGAGTTGTACATTCAGTTAGGGAATGATTTTAGTGTGGAAGCAGAGGTGATGAGCAGCACACCAGCGAAGAGGAAGGAAAGGTAATCCACCTCCCCTTTCTACCACTCCCTCCAGCGCGGTACCAAAGACAGGCATGTTTGGAAGACAGGGCAGTCGGTTGCTCCACACTCCTCCCCTAGAAAGGAAGCTGAGTTGCTAATATTATCTGTATTTATTGTATTTATGTGGCACTGAGCTCATCTTTAAGACATCTGGGCCCAAGAACAGTAATTAAAATGAACAGCTGTTGACAGCAGTTGTCACAAATTGAACAACTGGCATAAATCAAACTGCCTGGAGTCTCAGCCGTCTCTCCCAAGGAGGGAATAAATACCATCTAGCCAAATTAAGAAAGCACTGTGGAGAGCAAATGCTTGTGGCACGGAGTCAAAAACATGCCAGTGCCAAGCTCTGTTTGGGTTCCGGGGGAGCAAATCCCCCAGCCCAGGTGCCCTCCTTGAAGGATGCCTGCCTGCTTCCCTCTCACCCCCATTCTCACACTGTCTCTGATTCCAGCTATGGCACAAGCAGAGAAAGCTTCCTGGCAAAAGGGAAAGTTAAAAGCAGCAACAAGCTCTGTCTGATGGTGGAGTTTGCATCATGGGCAAATACCACTGGCTTTGCTGCATACTAAGGTTTGAAGCTAGCTGAAGCACAAACCAAACCAAAATCCCACCTAAAACCATTTGAAATCCATGATGTTCGGGCTTAGGATGTATTATAAGTACCCAAGAGCAGCCAAGCTCACTAAAGCAAAGATCCGTCTAACTCAATATCCCAAAGCAACAGTTTAGGGAACAGCGTAAATATGGGGAAGCAGATGTGGTGCCACCTTCCAAGCACTCCCCTAACCTCTGACTGTTTGCAGCTCGGAGACATTTAAATGGCAAGGCTTGAGAAAACAAAATCTAGCTTAGAAAAACCCCAAGCCAATCACATAATTATGGATCAAGCCTTTGGGACATACAAATCCATGTAGCACCCTCATTTGTTTCTTAGAAAGCTGATAGATTTCCTTTACTTAGATCAGGGTCCAATTTAACACCAAAGTCCATTTGTAAGTAGACAGTTGCATTTCTACTCCCTTCAAAAGGTTTTGAGGTTGGGCCCAGGTGGGGGTTGTACCCATCATCTTCCCTTTGCTTCACACAACTGGAAACACAGTTTTTCCAAAGGGGGTAACCAGAATTGCCCTGGTGCTGAGGCTCTTAAGCAACCCACTGGGTCACCACAAAATCAGGGCTGAATAAGAGCCAGCAAAGACACAGAGACACCCCCAGTCTCCCCTGTGGGTCTGCCCTGCCCTGGGGCCCTGCATGACCCCAGGCCAGCTGTACAGAGCGGGCTGCAACATGTCCTCAGCCCCAGCGATGAAGGTGGGACAGCAATGCAGAGTATTATTTCAGGAAGCTCCCTGGCTCGGGCAGCACTTACTCACAGGGCATGTTCTCGAGTTTTGCATTCATGTGGCTGCAAATAGGTGCAGGAGTTCATGCCTCATCGCATAGCTCCAGGAGTGGGGTTGGAGGAGCCAGGAGCTGCGTGTGGGACATGTGACAACAACTAGGGCAAGAGACATAGCAGCAGTTCAGACTTTGCTGCCAGGGCTGTGAGCTCCATTCACCTCCACAACACTCCTGATGGTTACAAGAAGTCCTGTTGGTGCCTGCTCTGCGGCTGCCATAGGTGCACCACCACGTGCCCAGCCCACCATGTGCCCTCTTTCCATCCCCCTGCCCTGGCACTGTCCCCTAAGCTGTGCATGGGACAGCACACAGTAGCCCTATTTCTCTAAGACCCGGCCATTGCTTGTACATGCGGTGCCCCATCTGCCTGGGCAGACAGCTCTAGTCTGGCTTGGACTTTCAGACTTTTTTTTTAAGGCTGACTCCGTTGTTTTACAGGGGTGCTAAAAGGGGTGAGGGGCCTCGCTTGCCAGTATTTGTTCTCCTTTCCTTGCTCAGCGGTGCCTGTCTTCACCTCTGCAGACATGAGATAGCTCCCTGCATCTGGATTCAGAAAAACTCCAGTTTTCTGGTTTTTGTCAAAGTGGTATAAAGGAGCAAAGACTGTGCGCATGCAATCTTTCAAATAACGTTTGCAGCTTTCTTCTTACCCTTATATATTATGTGTTTGGCTCCAGTCATGTCTTGGAACACCGTTATACCAAGCACCACACAAACACAAAACAGAAAGACTGCCAGTGACTAGAAGAGCTTGCCATCTAAATAGCATAAATCAGTGCTGTGATGGTACATAGCAAAATGTGTTAATTCATGCTGGCTTACTCCCAGCTGGAAAAAGAGAAATGGATAATCTCTGCTTATCTTCTCGTAGCTTCAATCACAGTCTTGCACACTGTGCTTCCAGCATCTCTGCTATTTCCAGTGGAGATCCCTTCTGGTCCATCTCAGTCATATCCCTTGCTGATGAATAAAATACTTGGCAGTGCATATCTCCTCCAGACAGTCCCACTCAAGTGACATATATTCGTAACAGTGCTTTTCTAGCACAAAGAAAGCCTATGCTCACTGGAGGGATGATTTAGGTTTGGCGCTCAGTCTTCTTCAGGTTTGGTCTTATTAATGGAATTCAGGTGGAAATAATAAACTTGCTTTATTTGGAGTGTGAGAGATGTGTCTTGAAAGGCAGTAATTGTGGCAGAGTTTTACTTTTGGTAAGCTAAAGTAAACACCAGGCTATCTAGATGGATATGATGTCCAAGTACTTTCCTAGCACAGGGGCTGAGATGCTGACTTTGCTTGCTTTGTTTGCACTGGCCAGTATAAAACAATCTGCATACCATAATCTGAAAGGAAAGGTCAGCCCAAAGGTCACATGTTTTAAGGGTGCTACTTCAAAGACATTTATCTCCTTTACAACACCATTAAGTCCCTGGTAATGGTCTATTGTCTTTCATCATCTCAACCTCTTCACCTGCGTGTTTACGTTCGGTCAAGCCTCCCCATGCGGGGCGCGGGGTAAGCAGGTGCTCGGTGGCTCCTGCTTGACGGAGCACACTCTGTGTTATTTGAGAAAGTGACAGGCTGTTACAAGACTATCAAACTGTAACCACAGCCTTCCTCTTCCCCCTTCCTGCAGAAACCAGTAGTTAAACCCTGCAGTTTTCAGCTGTTGTTTCTGATCCAGCCCTTCTTGTCTTTTTTGATTGCATTGTTCAGGCTGGGATCTCCACCAAGGTGTCTCCTCCATGATGACCCGTCCCTGCTGTTTCCCTGTCACGCCTCTCTCACCCCACTGCTGCTGGAGGCTGAGTTTGTTTGTGATACCTGGGAAGTGTAATGGCTCCTCTTCTCTTGATCCTCCTTTTTTACGATGTAAAATGGAAGCTGACCCCATCACCGCTATTAGCCTATAACCCCTGAGGCAAGATCTCCATCTCCTTGCTCCAGTAAATCACATCCTGTCCCATTGACTTCAGTGTGCATCACTACAGCAAAGTCCATCAGCTGAATATCCAAACCAAGCTCTTTCCTAAAGACCTTGGTGATGCCTTCCAGGGTTGTTGTCATCTGAATAAATGCCCTCTTCCCATGGGCACCTCCTTGGGGTTGCTAAAACACCTGAGGCATGAAGTCAGAGAGCACTGTGGTAAGTTCCTCTGGACTGAAAAATTCACATACTTCTTTCTTCTGCTTTCTTTTTTGCGAAGATGCACCATACCTAGATGCACGTAGCCTGGTCATGCCCAAAGGGCAAGGTTTAATTTCTTTACACCCACAGCATCCTCTGGGAGTCCCATAATATTTGCAGCTTCGGTGAGAGGAGACTTGTCTCTCCACATTTGCCATTGCTGCACTGAGATGCTGTGGCAGAGAAAAGAGGATCTTTTTTCATTCTCGGCTCTTTTTGCCTTCTAATTGACAGCAACTCTCCCTGTCAAGAGAGGGGAGGTGGGCTAGGTGGGTGGCGTGAAGAAGTAGGGCCTGTGCGGGGCACACTGGGCGTGGGGCCGTGCTGCTGGATGAGGAGGACTGCTGAGCCCCCAGGTAGGAAGGAGAAACTAGCACCCCAGGTCTTGGCCAAAGACCAATGGATGCAGCACAAGAAGTCACTCAAGAGCACTTGCACAAGCATGGCCAGATGCCTGCAGAGACTAGGGCCCTTCCTACAGTCTCAAGACATTATCAGTTATTATCAGTTATTATTATTATTATTATCATATATTTGATCACAAATTTCTTCTTAAGTCATTCCTTCATCTCTTTCCATCAGGCAGTAGTGGGGGACATTTTACAGGTTTTTCTAGGAAGAGTTGGTAAGTGTGATTTCCACTTAAAGGTTTCCCATATAAGTTCATCTTCCACACACTTATAACTTAACTGAACCTAAATGTTTGGGCTGAAATTCCCATGCCACATTGAAGTAGCTAGGAAAATATTCAAATTAAGTGATCTGGACTTTTCTGTCAATAAGAGATTAAGAAAGAAAAAGAGCAGCCTTTGCTTGTGTTAAAACCAAGAGAAGCTTTGTAGCCCTCTCCTGGATGAATTCTAGCACCATTGCATTTGGCCCTCATGTCTGAAAATTACTTAAGGGCTCAGAATGTGCCTTTTCCTGCTCCCATGAAAAGGTAGTCAAATTTGATGAAGCTGTGAGCTCCTAAAAAAGTTCAGTTTGCCACATCTCAGTAAGGTTTACCTAAAGTTTGGCAACTCTTATCCCAAATATTCTGCCTGCTCTGAGCACAACTCAGTTCAAGCAGGAAGGGACTGAGTAGGGCTTTTCCTGAAACTGCTTCTTCAGGTCCTGGTACTTGCTGTTACCCCAGGCATGGCATGGAAAGCAGAGAGCGTCTCTCTTGTGCTCCCAATGCCTCCCAGTTAATGCCCCAGCAGGTGCAAGACAGGATGCAAAACAGGCAGTGAGGAATGCAAAGGTGTTGGAGTGTGGGAAAGAGCAGTTGGACAGAATTAATTCTGGTGGGTGGTTGGGAAGGAAGGGCTGGAGCACACCCAGACTGAGGAGACAGGATGGACGATGATGGTGAAGTGTCTCCTACACACTAGAGCACCTATTTTCTCTAGACCTTTGGCTTTTGCTTTTGCATGATCTCCTGCCGGCAAGTGAAAGCTTTGGCAAAAGCTGATGAAAAGCCAGAATTTCCAGCCTGCAGGAAAAGTCCAGTGATAGGAATTTTCTTTCCTCGCCCCCCCCCTCAACTGGGATAAATATCTGAAATACTGAAATTTTTGTGCTAGGCAATTTTTTTTACTGTGGTGTCCTTAATTCTAGCATTTCTTAACCTTTAACTCATTGGCTTTGCAGCATGATGATTTATAATTCTTTTCATTTATAGTTAGTGTGTGACTTTATACAATATATGAAACAATATGTCTTAAGAAGATGATGTGTGATAAACATATTCCCATACATGTATCTATATCTGTCTATAGCCATAGAATTTTAGTTTCCATCTATCCCACAGGTGAGGAAATATTTTAATAGGAACTCTGTTATTCCCTGGAAATGTGTAGGTCTAAACTGTTCGGGGTTTAATTACCGTAAGTGCTAGGTATTTATTTATCTAAACTCTACACACGTAGATCCATGTGTATATATGAATATGTACTTACTGGAAGCTTGAAAGGAATTTTATGATTCTGATATTTCTTTTGCTGGAACTGTAATTTAACCAACCATATACTGTAGATGTATTTATTTATTAATTGCATTATCAGGCCCAGATTTTGGAATTGAGTTTTTGTGTGTGGATTCTTGTGGTCACTCGCTCCTATTTGCAGGCTGAGGCCGTAAGTAACAGCCTGTTTTTCATCTTTTTAAAGAGAACAGAGCAGAAAGTTTTGCCGTTTGCAGGTGATAGCTGGGAATCATACTCTTTCTCCTCCTTGTGCTGGTGGCTTCACTGAAAAGCTGAGGGTGCCCAGGTTCTCAGCTGGCAGAAGGTGGAAAAACACTAAGAAATTCAAAGGAGTCGCACTGAACACCAGCCAAGAACTTGCCCCATAATTTTTTTTTTAAACGGAAGAGCGAGAGTAAACATTTCCATGGGCCTGGAAAGAAGAACTCCTTTCTACGTGCTTATGACATGCTCCAAGTGGACATTTTTAGAAATTAGTCAGTAGTCACTTCAGAAGTGAAAAACTAGCTGATTCTGCAGCTCTGTGCCAGCACACTCACCAGACTAGTATAGTTCATAACTCATTACATGGAGTGAGAATTCTGCACTAGCTCCACAAAAAGTGGGAAAAATTGTCTAATGGGGTTTTTCCCAGAAATTACAAAGCTCCTACTAGTTTTGCTTATTTGGCTTCTTGTCCATCCCTGCCCCCTCCCCAATCTGTGCTTCTCCCATCCAGTTAACAAAGCTGATTATAAAGCCTGATGTTTAGGGCAGTCATGTTGAAAGTCAAAATACTCTTGGGCTTTTTTTACAAAACCAAACCCCAGACTGACTTGTTCTTAGAGGCCCTGGCTGCGGGGAGCTGGGTCGGCTGCCAGGTGCCTGCCGCACAAACGCCCACTGCTGTGTTACTTGTGAGGAGACCCAGTGCAAACTCCATGCTGGACCAAGTCGTCCCCTTCGATGTTTACCAACCCCTCCAAAAATGTTTTTCAGACTCTCTGAACTAATGCTGAGCTATAAGAAAATAGGGAGAAGTCTGCTGGTGATATACTGACAATACTCGTTGCAATTACCCGAGTTGGAATAGCAATAATGCAGTGTTCCTGGAGTTGTTCCTCACAAAGGGATTTGAAATAGCTTATTTCTGAATAATTTGAATTTACCTCTGATGCTGTGTTCTGTCTTCGGTGGATTTTTTTCACCAGCAAGCTTAAATCTACCAATATAATTCTAGCATGCCTGCCACTTGGTTCCCAGATTTCATATGATCAGCTACAGTAGAGATGGACTATCCGTTTAAGAGAATATCCTGGTTTTTCCTCATGTTGTGTATGCAGACAGTATTTTGCAGAGCTTCCTTTCTTTTCAAGGATGATCATCTCTGGGAGCACTGGACAGTGAGCTATGTATATGGATGTACATCACAAAGTGTCCAGTTTTTAAAAGACTTTCCCTGCTTGCACCATAGGTCATTTCTAGCATGTCTAAATGACCACCTTGTTTTATTTCAGTGAGATATAAAGAGGGCTGTGTTACAGAATTACAGAATCACAGAATAGTCTTTGTTGGAAAGGACCTTTAAGATCACCGAGTCCAACCAGTAACCTAACACTACCAAGTCAACCACTAAACAATATTCCTAAACAACATCCCTAAGCACCACATCTACAAGTCTTTTAAATACCTCCAGGGATGGTGACTCCACCACTTCCCTGGGCAGCCTGTTCCAATGTTTGATAACCCTTTCCGTGAAGAAATTTTTCCTAATATCCAATCTAAACCTCCCCTTGTGCAACTTGAGGCCGTTTCCTCTTGTTCTATTGCTTGTTACCTGGGAGAAGACACTAACACCCTCCTCGCTACAACCTCCTTTCAGGTACATGTAGACAGCAATAAGGTCTCCCCTCAGCCTCCTTTTCTCCAGACTAAACAACCCCAGTTCCCTCAGCTGCTCCTCATAAGACTTGTTCTCCAGACCCTTCACCAGCTTCGTTGCCGTTCTTTGGACTCACTCCAGCACCTCAATGTCTGTCTTGCAGTGAGGGGCCCAAAACTGCACACAGTATTCAAGGTGCAGCCTCACCAGTGCTGAGTACAGGGGGATGATCACTTCCCTTGTCCTGCTGGCCACACTATTTCGGATACAAGCCAGGATGCTATTGGCCTTCTCGGCCACTTGGGCACACCACTGGCTCATATTCAGCTGGCTGTCGATCAGCACCCCCAGGTCTCTTTCCACCAGGCAGCTTTCCAGCCACTCTTCCCCAAGCCTGTAGTGTTGCATGGGGTTGTTGTACCCCAAGTGCAGGACCCAACACTTGGCCTTGTTGAATCTCATACAGTTGGCCTTGGCCCATCGATCCAGCCTGTCGAGATCCCTCTGCAGATCCTTCCTACCCTCAAGGAGATCAACACTCCCACCCAACTTAGTGTCATCTGCAAACTCACTGAGGGTGCACTTGATCCCCTCATCCAGATCATTGATAAAGATATTGAACAGAACTGTCCCCAACACTGAGCCCTGGGGAACACCACTTGTGACCGGCCGCCAACTGGATTTAACTCCATTCATGACAACTCTTTGGGCCCAGCCATCCAGCCAGTTTTTTACCCAGCGAAGCGTACACCCATCCAAACCGTGAGCAGCCAGTTTCTCCAGGAGAATGCTGTGGGAGACTGTGTCAAAGGCTTTACTAAAGTCCATCTAGACAATATCCACAGCCTTTCCCTCATCCAATAAGTGGGTCATCTTGTCATAGAACGAGATCAGGTTAGTCAAGCAGTTACATATTAACAGACTGAAAATCAGGCCCGGGTTTCTTGCCACGCCTGTGATACAGGCTCCAGTTTCCTTGGGGGAGAATGGAAAGGAAGAAAGAGATGGAAGGTTTTTGCTTGACTGTCTGCTGCAGCACGGATAGCTCCTCCCTTCCCCATGCACTGCCTTGGTTTCCCTCTGGCTAACACCAGAGGTACGGGGAGGACTCAACTCCACTGCTGCTGTATCTCTCACCTGAGTCCCGTACCCCATTTTTGGGGAGCCTAACGTCCCCATCTGCCTTCCAGGGAGTTTGGGGCAGGGCTGCCAATGACCCTGTGCAGTGGTGTGTGAGGTGTAGTTTTAAATACTCTGAGAGACTCAAATAAACTGCCAAAACAGTGGTTAACTGATAACAGAAGTGCCTGAACACGAGGGTAGGTGAAAACATGCCTGGTTTTAGATTATTTCAATTCTCCTAATAAAAGATATTTTCCTCTCCCTACGTGATTATACTTCAGATAAGGAATCTGTGCCCAAACCTGTGTCTATATGACATGCGGAAATACACTATCCTGCTATGCCATATAGTATCAGATACAAACCTCTTCCTAGCTGTACACTGAATTCATGTTTTGAGAAGTCACTAAGTCTAACCCTGGCATTTCAGAAACCTGCACAGACAGAGATATTTAAGATGTCTTTTGTTCTGGTGAGATCCAGGGGGCTGGTGCTGAGCACTCTGGAGGTCCCCATTCAGAATTTATTTCTATCCCAGGACCCCAAGCATGGGCCATGCTGGGAGCTCCAACAGTCCTCAGATGGAAAAGGGAAAGAGAGGGAGAGGGAAGATACTGGAAAATTAATAACAAGCTTGGTTTTTCATATTCTGTGCTTGGCTGGTGTGTAGGACATCATAACGTCCAGGTGAGACCTGGAGATGTGTGTTGCCTGTGGTGGGGAAGGCAAAGGTGGAAAGAGAGGGGACGGTCTATGACATGGACTCATAATCATCTAGCTCTGTCTCCTGAAAATGCAGTGGAAATATTTTATAGGAGACAAGGTAATGATGAACCGTTTGGGTGTTTGGACACAAGACCTCTTTGAACGGAGCCGGCTTTTAGAGAAAAGTGTGATTTATTTGAAAGTAATGAGCGAAACTGAATGAGATGCCTTGACGCTTGCCAGTTCATAATTGAGCAAAACCTATGGTTCCTGTTGGACATCTCTCCCAGGACTAGTAATATGAGAATAGATGTTCATCCTTAGATTGAGAGACCTACAGTCACAAAGAGCTTTAGACATCCCTGGAAATCAATGGGAATTATATCCCCAGATGCCTCTGAGAATTTGGTATAATTAGTTCCAGGCAAACACTGCCCAGGCTGTTTTTCCCTGCTACACGCAGGACTGAAATGCAAGCAGGGATATTCTAGAACAACTGCAGAAATCACAGGCTTTTGGATTTGGGTCAGTAAGCGTTTCTTTCTAGTTTTGCTTAGGTCAGAAGAGATCAGAGATGGGGCAGGAATCTACGGGGCTGAGTGATGGTGAACACTTTTCAACTTGCTGAAAACACTGGGAATGGAGCAAGTACAGACACAAGTCACAAATCAGCGGGTGATACAAGCCAAAAGTAGTTTTAAAGGAAGGCAAACAGGCCTGGTTCTTAATGAGGCCACAGATGTTACTTGAGATTTTGCTCCAGTGACTATCAAGACCGCACTAGCATTACACACAGATGTTACACCAAACGATCTTGGGAAGTGGGGGTGTGATGTCATTGGGATTTCAAATCTGGAACACATAATCAACTTATCTTTGTTCTGTGAGTTCTCGTTATAGTCCCTCAGGCTCGTTCAGATGTCTATTTGCATAGGAACTGCCCTGAGGAGAGATCCTGTTCCAGGACACAGATAGCTGTGGTGACTGTCCAACATACCTGTTGTTTAAGTTTCTCCTTACCGGTGACTATAACATATTTTTGAGAAGAATTATGGTTGGGTGGAAAGAGGATGAATGGTCTAACCCTGTCCAGTTCAGAAAATACATTGTTTCCAGAGGAAACCTTGAGAGCGTGTAGAGTCGAAGCTCTCCAGGGCAGGGCGATCATCTAGATATTTACTGAGTAAATCACCCAGCAGAACTGTGTCCTATTCATAACAATGAATATTAGTAATGAGTAGTAGGATGATGTTTTAAAGGGCTTTTCCTCTAGTTAATATGGTAACATTTTACCTTGGCAATGATTGTTTATTTCTCTGTCCATACCTCTTTTTTGCTGACTTGAGGCTCATATTTTGTCTAGCTGAAAAACCTCCTTAAGTGCTTCTTAACATAGAAATTGGCTCAGATACTCATCACATTTCTGCTTTTGCTAGATGAATTTGAAGGGAGTAGAAAAACGACAGCCATTTCTATTATTGGCTGTTTCTTCTGAAAATAAAACTCATGCTCAATACCCTAATCCTAAAAATAAGTTGCTGTGCTGAAGCCAGCATGGCTACTGTCTCACTTGATTCCCACTGAGCACAAACTCAAGTGCCTTTCTGAGTCAGCGCATTATAGAACAGGCCTTGCAAGGAGCAGGGAGAATAGCGATAGCTCTAACCACACCTCTTCATCTTTTAAACAAAGTGTGTGGGACCAGTGGTCCAATACCAGACATGTAAAAATCTCACATTTCATCTATAGGAATATTTTCCTATGGAGTCGAAGGATGAGTTAGGGCTTTATAAACATGAGCAGATTTCAGTTCTTTTCCTTTTGTGTAAAAGTAAAATAAAATGATGTTGATTTGATCTCTTAGCAACTTCAAGAGCAAGAAAGGTTATGAATGCCACAAACCCAATCTGGGCAGCACACAAATGAAAGGGCTTGCAGTATGGCGCGGCAAAGCGTTTTAGCTGATCCTCGTTGCTTCTTCCAAAAGCCATCGTGACTAGATATGAAGGATAAAATACAGTTTACCTTTCCTTATCAGCATAGAATCTTAACAGTACTGCTCAGGAAAGACCCTGCGTGGGTCAAGATCTGCAAAATTTAGCTCAGAGTACGAGGGAGCAGTGCTTTATCTCCGCAGAGAGTGACTCTCCAGGCTGACTGCGCTGAACAGTGCTCTCCCAGGCAGTATTAGCTTAACTGTCTGTGCCTTCGACCTCATAAAAACATGCCAGGGGCTTAGACACAGCTGGAGCTGTGCTGTTGTGGGGAAGAGGAGCTGCACAGAGGACTGCGACCGGGCAGCCTCCCCTCCCTGGGCTGCCCAGGGCTGCCTTGCCCCAGTGTCCCCAGCTACCTTCCAACCTGGCAAAGGCTGGATGTGCCTCTCTGAGATCACCTTACGTCCTGTCCTCACCTTCAGCCCTCTTCCATGGCAGCTGCCACTCCATGTGCTCTCCCCTGGGAGAGCCACTAAAGGCTGCTGAGACAGAAAAAATTGTCTGGCTCACCCTGAATCTAGCTCTTCTCCAAGGGATGCTCGTCACCACCATGGGTGGAGGTATCCCATGTGGCATGGACATCTGTAGGGAAGCCTGTGGTGGTGGGACAAGCAACAGGGACCTCATCTGGCAAGCCTGGTGACCTGGCAAGATACAGTGCTGCCCTAGACCCTGTGATGGGGGAGTCAGTGCCATGGCAGACAGCAGCAAAGTTACTTGCCTTTCAGCAGTGGACCCATAGACCAGATTCTCCCACCTAATGGTCTCTGGTGGGTTGTTTTTGCCCTTTAAGCAGGTATGGGGCTAAGTGCCCAGGATGATGTGGTGTGAATCTGGGTCTTGGGACACGCACTGAAACCCATAGTGATGGCTTTTCCCCCTTTGCACTCATCCTTGCCTGTTCTCAGGGTAATCTGGCTAAAGATCAAGCCAAGTGGCTTTTTTTTGGCATGGGGAGAGTCTGTGACACCGCAGTGTTGGCACATGTCCCCAGAGTTGGCAGCTGGTCCTTGCAGGAGGCCCTGGTAGGGCTGATAGCAGCTCTTTGGTGTCTATCTTCTACCTTCTGTCCCGATAGGAGGGTATTGCTGTGGCTGAGAAGAGATGAGGAAGGAAACTGTGGTGCATGCAGCCAAAACCAAACCAAACCTCACTGCCCTGGACTGGAATATTCCTGAAAGTGCTTTTGGGAATGGGGTTTTGTAAGAACCACAGAGTTACCTCTTTGAATCCCTCTTCTCCCCGTCACCCAGCGGCAACTGGTACCAAAGAGAACCTGGAAGGGCAGCTCCAGTGGAATTAATCCTGATTTAAGCTGAGGTAAGACTGGGTGATTTCTCTGCACAAGAATTACCACTGCATTTGCATGAGTTCTGAGTAGCTTCTGCAGGGATAGTTGAATCTTAACATAGTTCAAAAGGCATCCGAAGTTAGAAATGTTGAGAGCAAATATAATTTGGAAACTATTCCACGCTGGAATCCTCTGCAGATGATTGCAGTCAAGAAAATCACTATCAGAAGGTAACTATGTGGGCAAAAATAATGTAACAAATAGTCCAGGCACCGTGGTTTTGCTTTCTTAACAAAATGTTCCCCTGCACTGCAAATACAAAGTGAAGGAGGAAGAGAAGTATCTGGCTATTTAAATGAAAAATGACTTTTCTCTGCAATCACCTTCTGTCAATAAAATGCTTATTTTCTGACATGTCAATTAGGTGATTCAAAAGCCAGATGACCACTGCCTTCCATTTAGTACCGCTCAGCTGGGTTAAATGTCTTAAGTGTTTACCCTTTATGAGCAGTGGCATGTATCTGTTCTTAGTCAAACTGTGCTATGTGTGACATGTTTGCCTGTAGGTTTTTCTCTTGAGGTAAAGTTAACCATTATTATCAGATTCTAAGAAAAATGGTAGATTAGGACAGTGGTTTCACTGACAAAAATGGGTACAGCTTGTTTTACAGTAATGTGTATGAGAAATATGAAACAGATGAGAAGAATTCACATAGAATTAACCAGCCTGTAATTTAAAGTGCTGTCATTAAATAGGATCATGTATCCATGCTTGGTACTTCAAAAGAAACTTCTGCTGTGTAAGACCAGTTATTAGTGAGGAAAATTTTGTCCGGTATCTCAAACCAATTTTAAAAGGTCTGGTTACACACACACACAACCATGTGGAAATGAAACTACTTTCTTAAGAATCTTCGGGACTTGATTTTGTTCACACAAAACTCTTAAGGGTTTAAGGAGGATTTTTGAATGAGTAAAAAACACGTAAGCTGTGGCTCCTGGTGAAGTCCTAGGAGGAAGAACGGTGGTAATATCGATATAACTTTTACTGAGGCTTGTTCTAAACACATAACACTATCTGCTTGTGTAAAAGAACAGAGCAGGCTGTGGCATAAGAAGGATTCACATAATAACTTTAATTTAACTAATTGAAAATGGATTAAATCTTTAGAAAACCATCTGCTGTCCTCCACCAGTGAATGCAGCCCAAGATTTTTGGTGGGAAAAGTTAAACGCTTCCTTTCTGACTTCTGACCAGAACTGAAAGTGAAACACTCATTTGGAAGAAATAAATAAATAAGCTGAGACAATGGAAGTCACTTTCCCAGACAAAAAATAATCACAGGGAGGCCTTTGTAAGTACTAGCAGGTCATCAGGACTCACTTCACAGGTCCAGACAAGCCAGCAGGAGACAACCACTTTGGTGAAACGTTCCTCAAGACAGACCCTGCTGGGTAGCACCGTGCTCAGACCTGGGGTGGGGGCTTACATACACACACACCCTTTTGTGAGCAGCACAAATCCAGCGAGTAATTAGCAGCTTGAGATGAACAGTGCCTCTAAAAAGCAAGAAATATTTAGTGCTAGGACCTTCAGTCTCACCACCCACAGGGTAACTCTCCCTGCCACTCTCAGCATGCCCCAAAGCCCAGAGGAAAACCTGGGAGGTGAGTGCCAGCATCATGGAGCTTGAACATACTGCTGACTTCTCAGGGGATCAGCTGGGGGCACTGCCATGCTAATCTGGGTAGCTCTGCAATTCATCCAGCATCCAGGGGAAATGTGAGAGGAGCTCATTCATAGGACTACAGGGTAACTCAGGCTAGAAGGGACCTCAGGAGGTGTCTAGACCAATTTTTTGCTCAAAGCAGGGTCAACTCTGAGGTTAGACCAGGTTGCTCAGGGCTTTATCCAGTTGAAAGCCTCCAGGAATGGAAACTGCACAGTTCTCACTCTGATCTTCAGTTCTCACCCCAAGTCTAATAAGGCTATGGTGAATGGGACACAGATGGTTGTAGCAGTCCAGAAGGGGCCTGCAGAGCTGTAGGGATGTGATAGGACTCTGTAGGTGCACCTGCACACTGCTATGACGTCTCCTGAAATTAGGAGACTAAAAATACAAATGGTAACCAACAGCTTTTTTTCTATATTCTGCCTTATCATATTCTGTGCTGTATTCTTAGGCTTTGTGTCTCAAAATGTATATCAAGAAGCACTTACAGAGAAGATACACGTGGACTCCCCCACAATCGAAGCACTCCTTGTCAGAAATCAGTATCACTTCAGTAGAGAAAGTCTACCCATGGTATAGGGTTTGTTCCAAATTATGCAATGCTCTGCCAGATGAGAAAACTTAAGCAATATAGAAAAGCTCTGTTGTGTCCTGTCATTTTGATGAGATTCCCCCGAGCCTTATCTTCTCCAGGGTAAACAGTCCCAGCTCTCTCAGCCTCTTGTTGTACGACAAATGAGCCAGTTCCTTAAACACCTTAGTGAAATTGGTCCCATATGTCCATGTCTCTCTTGTACTGGGGAGCCTAGATCTGGGCACACCACCTAGATGTGTCTCACCAGTGCTGAGCAGAAGGGAAGGACCAACTTCCTCAACCTGCTGGCAACATGCTTCCTAATGCCACCCAGGAGGCTGTTGGTCTTTTTTTGTCACAAGGGTGCATTGCGGGCTTATGGTCAACTTGGTGTCCACCCAGACCCTCAGGGCCTTTTCTGCAAAGCTGCTTTCCAGTGTGTCAACCTCTGATGCGTCCTGGTACATGGGTGTTATTCTTCCCCAGGTGCAGGACTTCACATTTCTCCTTCTTGAACTCAATAAGATGCCTGTTAGCCCAATTCTTCAGCCTGTCCAAATACCTCTGGATCTCATCACAACCCTCTGGTTTATCAGCCACTCCTCCCGGTTTTGTATCATCTGAAAATTTTCTGTGGGTGCACTCTGCCCCATCACACAGGTCATTAATGAGGACATGACCAGCTGGGTAGATGAGGGCAGAGCAGTGGATGTTGTCTACCTTGACTTCAGAAAGGCTTTTGACACTGTCTCCCACAACATCCTCATAGGAAAGCTCAGGAAGTGTGGCTTAGATGAGTGGACAGTGAGGTGGATTGAGAACTGGCCGAATGGCAGAGCTCAGACAGTTGTGGTCAGCGGTGCTGAATCCAGTTGGAGGCCTGTAGCTAGCGGTGTTCCCCAGGGGTCGGTACTGTTTAACTTACTCATCCATGATCTGGACGAAGGGACTGAGTGTACACTCAGCAAGTTTGGTGATGACACAAAAGTGGGAGGAGTGGCCGATACACCAGAAGACTGTGCTGCCATTCAGCGAGACCTGGACAGGCTAGAGAGCTGGGCGGAGAGGAACCTACTGAAATTCAACAAAGGCAAGTGTAGGGTCCTGCACCTGGGGAGGAATAACCCCATGCACCAGTACAGGTTGGGGGCTGACCTGCTGGAAAGCAGCTCTGTGGGGAAAGACCTGGGGGTTCTGATGGACAAGTTCGCCATGAGCCAATAATGTGCCCTTGTGGCCAAGAAGGCCAATGGTATCCTGGGGTGCATTAGGAAGACTGTGGCCAGCAGGTTGAGGGAGGTTATCCTGCCCCTCTACATTTCCCTGGAAAGGCCACACCTGGAGTACTGTGTGCACTTCTGGGCCCTCCAGTTCAAGAAAGACAAGGAACTACTGGAGAGAGTCCAGAGGAGGGCTACAAAGGTGATCAGAGGACTGGAGCATCTCTCTTACGAGGAGAGGCTGAGGGAGCTGCGTCTGTTTAGCCTGGAGAAGAGAAGACTGAGGGGGGATCTTATCAACACTTACAAATACCTTAGGGGCGGGTGTCAAGAGGATGGGGCCAGACTCTTCTCAGTGATACCCAGTGACAGGACAAGGGGCAATGGGCACGAACTGAAACATGGGAAGTTCCATCTGAATATGAGGAAAAACTTCTTTAGTTTGAGGGTGACAGAGCACTGAGACAGGCTGCCCAGGGAGGTTGTGGAGTCTCCTCTGGAGATATTCAAAACCCGCCTGGATGCAACCCTGTGCAACATGCTCTAGGGGAATCTGCTTTCGCAGGGGTTTGGACTAGATGATCTCCAGAGGTCCCTTCCAACCCTTGCCACCCTGTGATTCTGTGATTCTGTGATTAACTAAAATATTTAACCATGCAGGACCCAGCATCCATGCTGGGGTACACCACTAGTAACTGCCCTCCATCTGGACTTCATACGGCTAACCACAACCCTTTGAGCTCAAGAGTTCAGCCAATTTTCAATCACCACCATTTATCTAGCTCATACTTCATCTGTTTGTCTATAAGGATGTTACAGAAGACAGTGTTGACAAACAACGACTGTTGTTCTCCTCTCATCCACTCAGCCAATCATCTCATCATAAAAGGATATTGGGTCAGTCAGGCAGGACTTCACCTTTTTAAATCTATATTGATTATATCTATAATCTATAGTTAGATAGACAGATAGATAGATGGGCCGAGACCAACGGCATGAGGTTCAACAAGAACAAGTGCCGGGTCTTACAGTTCGACCACGACAACCCCATGCAGCGCTACAGGCTGGGGGAAGAGCGGTTAGAAAGCGGCCCGGCAGAAAGAGACCTGGGGGTGCTGATTGACAGCCGGCTAAACATGAGCCAGCAGTGTGCCCAGGTGGCCAAGAAGGCCAATGGCATCCTGGCTTCTATTAGGAATAGTGTAGCCAGCCGGTCTAGGGAAGTGATTGTCCCTCTGTACTCGGCACTGGTGAGGCCGCACCTTGAATACTGTGTCCAGTTCTGGGCCCCGCACTTCAAGAAAGATGCTGAGGTGTTGGAGCGAGTCCAGAGGAGGGCGACCAAGCTGGTGAAGGGTCTGGAGGGTCTGACCTACGAGGAACGGCTGAGGGAGCTGGGGTTGTTTAGCCTGGAGAAGAGGAGGCTCAGAGATGACCTTATTGCAGTCTACAACTACCTGAAGGGAGGTTGTAGTGGAGTGGGAGTCGGCCTCTTCTCCCAGGCAACTAGTGATAGGACAAGAGGACATAGCCTCAAGCTTCGCCAGGGGAGGTTCAGGTTGGACATTAGGAAGAATTTCTTTTCAGAAAGGGTTATTAGACATTGGAACGGGCTGCCCAGGGAGGTGGTGGAGTCACCATCTCTGGATGTGTTTAAGAAAAGACTGGAGATCATGGCACTTAGTGCCATGGTCTAGTTGACATGGTGGAGTCAGGGCAACGGTTGGACTTGATGATCCCAGAGGTGTCTTCCAACCTGTTTGATTCTGTTGATTCTGTGATTCTGTGACTCCGAATCAACTTCTTGTCCTTTGTATGTTTGGACATGGTTTCCAGGATTAGTTGCTCCATCACCTTCCCAGTGACTGAAGTGAGGATGACTGGTCTGTGGTTCCCCAGATCATCCATCTTGCCCTTCCTTAATATAGGAGTGACATTTGGTGTCTTGCACTCTGCAGGAACCTCTCCTGTATGCTATGGCCTTTCAAAGGTAATTGAGAATGGCCTTGCAAAGGCATCAGCCAGCTTTGTCACCAGTCACAGATGCATCCCATCAGATCCCATGGACCTGTGTATGTTCAGTTTCTTAAAGTGTTCTTTGACTTGATTGTCTTTCACTGAGGGTAAGTCTTCATTGCTCCAGACTTTCCCACTGGTCTCAGGAACCTGTGATTCCTGAAGAGTGGTCTTACTTGTAAAGGCTAAGGTGAAGAAAGCATTAAACATCCCAGCTTTCTCCATGTTCATTATCACCAGGTCCCCTACCCCATTCAGCACCTTTTCCCTAGTCTTACTTTTGCTGTTGATATGCCTGCAGAAGTCCTTCTTGTCGCCCATTACATCCCTCACCAGATCCAACTGTTGATGGGCTTTGGCTTTCCTAATCCATTTAAAACATTTACCACCACAGTGGAAGGAATTTCCTCCTTCCTTTCACTGAGACCAAGCAGATTTATGGGTTTTAAAATGCTAATAAGGTTATGCCTGTAGTACAGTGTACTGTGTGAGAAACTCTTCAATCCCTCTAATGACAGCACTATCGTTAACTGTATTTTCCCATTATAATTTATTTTTCCAACAAGTCTCTCAGAAATTTGATTTCCATACCTCACACCTGAACTCTGTACCATTTTGAATGCTGCAAGTGTGATCTCTTGCTGCTGAGCTCTCTTTGAAGAGTTTACCTAGGCTGAGTAAAAGTTATTTATGTGAGCCTGTACCACTTTCAGACTGGCCATTAAAGCCTAAGCCCATTTGAGGAGGAAAATGAAAAAATTTGAAACCCAGGAGACTGAGACTGGGTTTTGCTGCTGACCTGATTCTTAAATGAGACAGATCCCTTCACTGCCTTGATTTCACACCATTTCCAAATAAAGTATAAGTCAAACCTGCATCCTTATATATTACAGAAGATTTTAGCCCTGACTTCATTGGGAGAAGAACAGGGCTTCCCGTGTAACTACCTTGTCCATATTAGCATTCAAAAGTAAAACATGTCTGTATCTCATTTGAAACATGCCTGAAAAGCTCCTAGGACTTCCCCCATGAAAACTCTGGTGTAGTTCTTCCAGTATAGGCTGGCTCAGAAATGAAGCAAACAGGGCTCTTCTTATAATTAAGATTACACATTTGGGAGAGGGATATGGGGTTAATACTCTAAAATACTTTTGTCCCACAACAAATCAGTGCCAGACGACAGGCACTTCAGGCCCTGAGCATGCACAAGAGCCATCAAGACTTACGGACAGACAGACACAAAGTACAGAATTAGGAGGAGAGAGGGACCCTTGATCTCACTTATTGAGTGTTTCTCTTCTCAGGTCCTTGGAGAGCTAAGGGAAAAGTGAACTCAAGAAGCATTCGTGGGCTGGAGGCGACAATGGAGTTTTTGGTATCCCACCACTCTGGGATGGGAATGAATTTGGGACTGAATCTGTAGCTAAAACTATAGAAACAAATAGCACGGCTTGGGGACCTGGTTCTGCTTCTGAGGTCAGCCTGTGTGGAATGGCTCACATCCATACAGAAAAATGCTTTCTCACCGAAACAGGGTAGCGTAGGCTAAAACTGCACTAGGGAAAAGGATAACAACTGGAAGTTGCAGATAACTAAACAGCATGGCTCGTGATCAAGCTTCTGGCTTCTTTTATTAATATAGTTTAAATTTGGGGATTGTCATGGTTTAACCCTGGTAGGCTAAGCACCACATAGCCACTTGCTTACTCCCCACACAGTGGAATGGGAGGGAGAAAGGTAAAAGTAAGAAAACTCCCGAGTTGAGATAATGACAGTTTAATAATTTACAAAAATGGAGGAAGAAAACCAACAAAGAGAGTGGGAAAAAAACAAACACCAAAACCAAGAAAAACAAGTGATGCAAAAGAAAGCAATTTCTCACCACCAACTGACTGATGCCCAGCCAGTCCCCAATCAACAGCAGCCCCCACCAACCTCTACCCTTCCAGTTTTATTGCTGAGCATGACATCACAGCAGTCTACAACTACCTGAAGGGAGGTTGTAGTGGAGTGGGAGTCGACCTCTTCTCCCAGGCAACTAGCGATAGGACAAGAGGACATAGCCTCAAGCTTCGCCAGGGGAGGTTCAGGTTAGACATTAGGAAGCATTTCTTTTCAGAAAGGGTCATTAGATATTGGAACGGGCTGCCCAGGGAGGTGGTGGAGTCACCATCTCTGGATGTGTTTAAGAAAAGACAGGACATGGCACTTAGTGCCACGGTCTAGTTGACATGGTGGTGTCAGGGCAATGGTTGGACTCGACGGTCCCAGAGGTCTCTTCCAACCTGACTGATGAATTGATTCTGTGATTCTGTGATATGGTATGGGATGTCCCTTTGGTCATTTGGGGTCAGCTGTCTCAGCTGTGTCCGCTCCCAGCCTCTTGTGGACCCCCAGCCTACTCTCGGGCATGGCAGTGTGAGAAACAAGAGACACCCTGAGGCTGTGCAAGCACTTCTCAGCAATAACTAAAACGTACCTGTGTTATCACCACTGTTTTGTGATGACAAATCCAAATCATAGCTCCATACAAGCTATTATGAAGAAAATTAACTCTATCCCAACCAAATCCAGTATGAGGATCTTCACCTGTTGATCACTAGCATGGTCTTGTTCCTGCAAGAGAATCAAGGCACTCTGGACTAGTCACGACAGAAGAGTATATATGCTTATAGTCTTTAAACTATATTTTTTAACTTAACAAAGAAGTGGGTTTGCCAGTGAAAGGTTTTCCTTTGTTTCCAAAACTGTTCCATGTGTAAAAGGTTTTCCTGGCCATAAACTGGTAGCGGGACTTTTCAGCTGCTGGCTTTGAAATGAGTCCTGAACCTGCAGACACTGATCTTCAGGATATTCTTCCTGTCCATGTCCTGGAGAAATGCCTGAGTAAATGGGCTGAGTGCAGGGGAACTTGGTGTCTTCCCCACTAGCTGCAGGGCTTTCTCTCAGGAGATACACAACCACATCACAGTTCCAGTTCTCCCATTTGTACGGGGGCTTTTTTGCAGCAGGTATGCATACCTGTGCCCCGTACACCCAATTGCCCTTGGCCAGTTACCGTCCCTCAGTCCACACCTGAGTTGCTGCACGGAGGTCCATCATCCGACGGAGGTGCGCACTCTTCCATCTCCAAAGGGATTTTAACAACTTACTCCCAGTTAAACCAGTGCTTTAAAGAGCAGAAAGATGGGATGTGATTTATGAGGTTTCCTCCAGTTGTACCTTGCTCTCTAAATCTCCTCCGTGCTGCTGGGAAGGCTCAGACTCTCAGGACCAAATGGATGCCATTTTCCCATTGTTTTCCTTCAAAGCCAGGCTGTGGAAAATGGTGCCTCAGCAGAGGATAAACAGTGAAGCTGTCCCATTTAAAAAATTTATTTTTAAAAACCACTGTTGCCAATTAGTAGCTGAAATCAGTATTAAGGAAGAATGAAGGGGAAAAATACGACAGCACTGCTGAAAGGGTAGGTTTTCATGTTCATAGAAAGTTTAAAGCTAACAGCTAGGAAAATCAAATGAGTATAGACATCTGCAGGGAGGGAAAATTATGTTTCCATTGTGCAATGTTAATGCCTTAAAATGTTTAAAACAACAGGGCTGGGGACGTGAGACTTCATTTAATTAACATGCTGGGAAAACTTATTATCAAGTTGAATGTGAATTCTTCTTGATATTTTACTCTCTCCGTTGCCTGAGGCTGGCTACAGGAGGCCTTATCCCTATTTTACTGTAAAAACTACTTCCACATTCCACGTCCCAATTACTCTGAAGGGCATACCCGAACTCCCAATAAAATCATGCTTGGAGTCTTTGCTGACTTCTAAGTGCTATTCTACATGTGTTTCTGATAGCAAAATCAGATTTCTGAAAGTCAAAATTATACTCCGAGTGGAGACTGAATAGTAGTTTAAGCCTTTTTATTTGTGTAGAAAGCCGAAAATGAAAATATGAAGCACCTGAAAACTCTCTAAATTGCTTGCTTTATTTCCATTTCAAGAGGCGTACTGAGACCTATTGTATTGCAGTTCATTTATGCTTCTTCACGTTGTGAACACCGAAGGGACAAGGACTGCTCCAACTTGCCTAGCACAACAGCTCCGCCGCGCTGATGGGGACAACCCACTACTGCCTTCCTTCAAAGAAGCCATTAAACCAAGAATAATTCAGAGTGTCAGGTTTTGGTATCACTGGTCAGTAATTTGCGAGGTGGAGGTAGGTAACCCATTCCTCTCCTGTTAGCACCTATGTCCCTTGAGGAGAGAGTATCAATCAATCAATCAATCAGGTTGGAAGAGACCTCTGGGATCATCAAGTCCAACGATTGCCCTGCACCACGCTGTCAACTAGATCATGGCACTGAGTGCCATGTCCAGTCTTTTCTTAAACACATCCAGAGATGGTGACTCCACCACCTCCCTGGGCAGCCCATTCCAATGTCTAATGGCCCTTTCTGAAAAGAAATTCTTCCTAATGTCTAACCTGAACCTCCCCTGGCGAAGCTTGAGGCTATGTCCTCTCGTCCTATCACTAGTTGCCTGGGAGAAGAGGTCGACTCCCGCTTCACTACAACCTCCCTTCAGGTAGTTGTAGACTGCAATAAGGTCGCCTCGGAGCCTCCTCTTCTCCAGGCTAAACAACCCCAGCTCCCTCAGCCGTTCCTCATAGGTCAGACCCTCCAGACCCTTCACCAGCTTGGTCGCCCTCCTCTGGACTCGCTCCAACACCTCAACATCTTTCTTGAAGTGCGGGGCCCAGAACTGGACACAGTATTCAAGGTGTGGCCTCACCAGTGCCGAGTACAGAGGGACAATCACTTCCCTAGACCGGCTGGCTACACTATTCCTAATAGAAGCCAGGATGCCATTGGCCTTCTTGGCCACCTGGGCACACTGCTGGCTCCTGGCTGGGTTTCAGCAAGGAGGGAAGGAGGAGCAGGTAAGCTGGAAGCTTTTAGCCAGGTCTTCTGTTATTGGAAAGGCAGATAGAAATGAGAAGACAGGATGGGGACATGAAGTCCCATTTCACACCTTTGCATGTGGAGGCTGATGGTGGCCCTGGCTGGTGTGGCTGCGCCAGGGCTGTAATCACAGTTCCCTGCCTGCACATGATGACATGATGGTTTGGTCTCCTCCACACTTGCACATGCTCAGCCACGGTACAGGAGAGGCTCGGGAAGCAGCAGCACTTGCTTGCCATATGGGCTCACCTGGAGATTAGCCATGGATGCTGGTGGGAGCAAGGGAGGAACCACAGCCCTTTCCCTCTGCTGCCATAGCCATCTACTGCTCCTTGCACAAGCTGTGTGTCCCGATGCAATATTGTCTATAAAATGGACATTGGCAAGATTTTCAGAAGCACCCTTCAGTTTTGGTACACGAGGGGCTCACTCACCGATTCAATGTGTTTCCTCCTGTTTAAATACTGTCCTCCCTACCCTATTTCATCAACACTGATAACAGCTAACGATTTACTGCATGGTATTCCCCTCTCAAGCTCCATTGCTTTTCTTCTGTTGGATGCTCGTTGTAAATTCTTGTGATGTGAAACAGCTCATTGGAGTGGGGCTCCCCATTTTCTCCTGTTTCTGGTAACTTGTGAGGAGTTGTCACTTCACATCCAGGAGAACTCCAGGGAAAGATTACAGACTCCACAGGCTGCATTTCAGAGCTGGAGGAAATGGATACTAAACACAATGTCACTTAGTTTTAAAATAATGGCTCTTAAGTGTTCGCTGTTGTTTGTAATAAATATAATGTATATAAACTTTAGCTTGTGGCTGAAATCTTAACTGTTTTAAATGAATGATAACATAAAACATGTCATAATTCCTAGTCCATTAGTATTGATGAGGCACAAATTAACATTCCACAACCTAGTTTGAGTGAACCACTCATAGTCATGGAAAGGTGGAAGCATCTGAATACCAAATGTACAACTACCATAGCCCTTGGCCCACTGCAGTTTAATAATAGGACTTTCTTCTAGTCATCACTTGCTTTAACATTATCCTTGGGACTGATTATGTCTGGATCTGAAGATGTTCTTTCTTTCTTTACAATGCAAGGTGAATAACCTTGACTAGGCTTTGTGAAGCTCTTATCTACAGATCAGAAAGACTAAAAGCCTCACTACACTTCTGTGCTTCACTTCCCTTCCTGATGGAGAAACTAAGCCCTCTTTATCCAGCCCTGTACTGCACAGTCTGTCAGAAATCTGTTTGCTTGGGGCCCGCTGCCTTTATCAGTGAAAGCCAGTGGGTTTGCCTAAATCTGAAGCTCATCACAAGGTGATCTGTCCAAATGGCTCTGAAAAAAAAAAAACTTCAAAAGAAGCCAAATGCCATATCCAGAAGAAACTGACAGGCAGGGTCATCACATACAAGCTTTCGCTGAGCAAAAACTATTAAAGTGGTGAATGCTTGAATTGTGAAGAGATTTGTATCACTGGGGTCTGACATAATAACATCAGAATTCACTTACAGCATGACCATGCTCTAGAAAGTGATCTTCAATGCAATTTAATGTAGAAAAAAAATGGGGAAAAAAAGAAGAAAAAAGGGGGAAAGAATAGGGAGAGAAGTGGCCAAAAGACCTCAGCTTTTGGTCTTTAAAACCAGAGGGAGCCTGCATCCACCCTCGAGTACATTTGGAAGCCTCCAATGCATTTGATTTTTTGCTTCTGTGACTGCCAGTCAGACATTAGAGATGGAGATTTTTTATCTCCTTGTAATAAGCTTGTGGACACTCTATTAATTTCCCATTACTACCTGACCTGTTTTTCCATTCTTCATCATGCTGTCCACGGTAGCAACCACAGTGATTTAAGCTGTTTTCAAATTCAGGAAAGGGAAGAAAATCTAGAGTTTAGTGTACAGAAGGACATGAAGGCAAAGGTCAGATGGGGGAAACAACAAAGAAGCTTTTCTTCTTAAAATTGCCTTAATCTGATTAAATTTGGCAGTTATTTTTCTGGCAAATGCCACAGACAAACAAGCCAACCTTTAAAAGACATATGATACCCAAACTGTGAAAGTATATGTATATATGTATGTGTATATATATATAAAATCACACACATATATGTATGTGTAATCATAGACATCTTCTTCCAGGTTTAAAGCAAACAGCATCCTTTCCTTTACGCAATGTGTAGTTAAAGCAAGGAGCTTGTTTCCGTAAGATGCTACAGTAGCCAGAAGTACCAATGGGTTCAAAAATTGCTAGAAGAGTAAGAGGCAGAAAAATTAATCAAGGATTTTTGACCACAAAGGTACAATTTCCAGTTTAGGTGGTCTCTGAGCCACAGTCTGAGAGCAACTGAAAGACTTTAACAGGGGAATTATGATTGCTTGTTGTTATAGCCTTGCCCCTGCAATTGCCAACTCAAACAAGACCAAAACATACAAAGAAAAGTGTGTTTTCAAATGATTCAAATGCAAAAAAGAAAAGAGACTAAAAAGGAGAAATGAAATGGTTAAAAATATCTTGAGAGTGTCCCTGCAAGAGCTAGTGGTTCTCACAGATACTGGGGCTCTGTGGGTTTGAACTAGAAATCAACATAAGACAAATATGAAATAGCAACTTACACTACAACTGGCTCAGATTAGGCAGAGATTCCCTGAAATCCTATATATCTAAAATATTTTGGATATCTAGCTAGATAGCCATTCCTCAGGACCACTATTTTACAGGTTTATGAGATACTGGGAATGTCTAAGGGAAAATACCAGCCCTTTGTGGGAAAAGACCAGCAGCTTTTAATTTCACTCACCGTCTGTAGCACATTCCATTCTGTCTTGTGAAACTGAAAACAAATTTGGCAGCAGGCAGTCATCTGATTTTCATGTAATTCAATAATTTATTATGAAAAAATATTCATTTATAAACAATTACTTGTTTTGGAATGATAGCAGCTGTCATTTTGGAGTCTGTAGTTCCCCCCACTGGGATATTTTTCTGAGTTTATCCATCATTAAATCATGCAGTGTTCAATGTGTTTGGAATCTGGGCCGAATGTATTTTACAAAGTGTTTATGTTTTGTTATGTGCATAATATCATGTTTGCTTTACAGACATGAAATCCAATATTGCCAGATGTAGAAATCTCTCTTTTCTGAGCAGCTCCCCTTGATATGACTCTTCGGCTTTCAGGATGAATTCCCCCATACAAAATCAATATCCAAAATATCGCCATTTCTGTTTCACAGCCATGACTGTGTAATTACCCAAGTCACATGCACAATAAACAGCTCCTGCTAGAGTCCTCCCAGGCTTGACCGAAAGGCTCATGTAAGCATCGCCTTGTGAATTTAGCTAAAAGCATGCAAGCATTTTCTTTCATTGCTGTCATTCTATCATAGGGTGAAAACCAGACAAAACGATCTAGCAGAGAAGACTTACATGAGCTATTGACCTCAGGCACTGAAAAGCCTGCTGTTACCAGCATAACTAGGAGCGTTTGTGTGCATCGGAACCACAGAGTCAGGCGTTCTTGAGAGAAGGAGCTCAACAGCATTGCCTTTATGCTGGTGTCTTTTAAGAAATAACAACTCTCCAATCTCACAGATATGCTGGGAGAAGGCAACAAAAATCAGTGAGCTTCTCAATAATAAGTACACTGGTTGGCAAAGGATTAAACAGAAATTGGAGTTAGGCTGTTGTGGGGCTTTATAAAGTCTAAAGACACATAGAAAGAGTCCTCTCAAAGAGGTAATTTTCCTATCATGTCCTTGGTTATTTTACCTTAGAAAGAGCTGTGGGGTATCAGTTGAGTCTGCTCTGGCAGAGCTGGGGATGACTTGGCGTGCTCGGGAGTTCTCCCAGAAAAGCGCACTGCTTTTTAGACTTTAAACACCAATATCAATTTTACAATGCATTCATTAGAAACTGGAATGAAAAACAGTCTTTAAAAAACATTTGAAATATGAGTGGTTTGAATAACAAACTTCTGTTCTTAGTTGTTCGGGTTTGTTTCTTGTGGCTTCACCTCTCTGAATGCTCTGTATTTCTCTGGATTCACTGAGAAAATAAAGATTAGAAATAAAAGATTAGAAAAAAGTAAAGATTAGAAGACATCTCCTTTGAGACAATTGTTGAAAACTTCTTATAAAGCTGGTGTTATGGAAATTTAGTAATTTTACTGTTAAAACACAGATACTGCTATGGAAGTGCATATGAAGCAATGAAACAAAGGGAAGAACCGAGTTTTTAACATGTCGGGAAGACAGACAACAAAAAGGGTTTGTGCTATTGAGGTCCACTCCATTTTTGTTCAGCAGAACACTTAAGCACGTGCTTAACTTTAAGCACGTGCTTAAGTCCCACTGTATGAATTGGCCCAGAGCCAGACATGCACTCAAGCATCCGTCTGAACAGAGCAAATAAGCATATATTTAACCACTTGGCCAAACTGGGCTGATACAATTTATCAGATTCATTAATGCCCTGGAAAAAGGGGAAACATGAAAGAGTAAACTCGGCAACTGACAGTTGTAGTCTACAAGTTGGCTGATATTTGGGGAGAATTCACAAAGCTCAGTCAGGTCAACTCACTGGGAGATGAAACTCAAGGAAGACAGAAACAGAACAACGCACACAGGAGACAAACACCTTAAGCCTCTCAGATCCACGACAAGGTCCTGGACCACTCAAAAAAAAAAATCCTAGCACCATTGAGGACAGCTCAATGAACACCTCTGTTGAGCAGGCAGCAGAGGTGGGGAGTCCAAACAAAACGTTAGGATGCAGAAGGAAAGTAATGGAAAATTATGCTGAAGTGTTAGAATGTAACTAAACCAGGAGTGTAGGATTTCACATTCACTTCTGGTCACCCCTTCTTCTGCCAGATGGCTGACATAGTCGAAAGGAATAATGAAAACAGAAGGAATAGAGAGATTTAAAAGGTTTGTGGCTATTTCATTATTAAAAGGAGAGAGAGAATAAAATGGGACCTGCTAAAGAGGTAAATGACAATGGAGGAAAAAAAACGAGAAGTCACGTACCCCTATTTACCTTTTTTGTCACTGAGCACAACAGAAAGGGGTTGTCCAGGAAACTAGCCAAAAGTTAAACCAATAATTGTGTACTACCACATTGTATTGAAAACCAAGCCAGCTAAATCTTTGCTTTTTAATTCTATGCATCTTTAACCTTTGGATCTCATTGTCACAAGGCCACAGAGTTAGTGGGATTTGAAAAAAGTGAAAGATTACACACTGATATGGGTACTTGACATAACCCCAATTGCTTCATACTGGATTTACTCCCGTACTAGAAACACAGGGCTTCATATTTCTGTTCATAGCCCAGTTGCTGACTGAGAAGGGGAAAAGACTCTTTTCTTTGGAACAGAGTTGGTGTTTTTTCTTCATACTCACTGATTGCAGCCCTGTATATCTGTCCATGAGAATCTGCTAACCAGAGGCTGCATAACAACCTGCATAACAAACAAATCCAGCAGTTGCTGTGTACCTTCCTTCTTCCATGGAGAAAACTTCCCAGCAAAAATACTAGGGGGGGAAAATAACTGTATTGGGCAACACCCTCTGAAGAGAGACATTTGCTGGCCTGTTTATTTACCTGTTCCTCCCTTGCATCAGAAAGCAGCTGTGAGCCATGGAAAAACGTCTAGAACCCCAAAACATTGGAGCAAAGAGACTGACCTTCCTCCACATTGCCCCTCTTCCTCTCTTCACCTCTCTCATGCTGTCTCAGAAAAGACATCTCTGTCCTCAGACCTGCACCAAGCACAGGCAAAATTAGAGCTCTGAAAAAATAGCTGGTATTTGGGTTTGGATTCTCTGGTGTCCTGACTTTACTGAAGCGATGATGGTGAAGAAGGACACCCAGTAACAGCTGGCCTGCACAGAGTACCTTCAACATCTGATGTGCTTTCCAAACCCTATGCCACTGATCTGCAGGACAGGTCTGAGGGCTATGCTCGCATTCGAGTCTCTGCTGTATGGGTGGATGAACAGCAAGGTTAAGAGATGTGCCTAAGGCCTTGGTGGGGTCTCCATCAGAGCCAGGGGTAGTGCAGGGGAATCCCCACTCCAACAGCCAGAAGAAAACACCAGCTCTGCAATACTGGCCACGCTTCTCTTCGGACTTATTGGATGTTCATAACTACCTTTTGACATTCAGTGTGCCTGCAAGTGTCAGCTTGGAAATTTATGAAAGAAAATAAAAGAAAAACAAGCTTCCAAAGGAATGTGGTGCATTTGAAACATGCTAAATGGCTACTGGTGTTGCTAAGAATTACTGTTTTTAACAAAGGATTTCTGGCAAATCCCCTCCTCCTCATCACATGCAGCGATCCAACCGCAGAGCAGAGCTGCAGAGCCTAGTTAATGCTGAGCTGGTTTTCTCTCATATGTAACCATCCTGTGTTTTTCAGAAGGTGTTTTAAATGGTTGGGTCTACCTAATTCAAATGTGGGGGAACCAACTATGAGAAGTAATAATTTGGGGGTGATGGAGAGTTGTAAACCTGTCAATGCTGGCTTTATGCAAAATATAGCCTTTCTTTGCAGTGCTGGGTCAAATGGAATTACTAAAGTTTTTCAGCCTGCAGTAGATGACCTGGAAAGGCTACACAGCAAGATGCTGCCAGGTGGATTGGTAAAGGGTGAACATGTACATCACAGCCTCTTCAATATAACAGGGAAAAGCAAGCTAATCCCTTACTCTGTTGCAGTAGTACAGCCTACTCAGCCTACTCCCCGTTTCTGCTCCTGTATCCACTCCAGTATAGCTGTGGTTTTGGTCATCATTTGCTCTTTGCTCAGAGTGGTGGCAAGAAGGGCGCACAGGGCTCTGCTTGCTGGGCTGCCAAAAGCATGGATTTCTTTCTGGCCCATGTCCTGCTTTTGATGGATCAAACATGGAAGAAGTTTTCTGAAGTTTCTTCCTTTCATGTGTTTTCTCACTGGAGTGTTTGCTATCTGCTGCTGTAGAATCCACGCTGTAGAGATGAAAGTGGAAGATGACCTGACAAAGGCATATGGCAAAAGCAGAGCATCTCTCAGGCTAGCAGAAGCTGAGGTGAGGAGCTCCAGTGCCAGTAGAATCTTCAGCGGAGTGCTCCAGCATGGTGCACGGTGTGTGTGTGTGGGGGGTTCCCGAACCGAGGGAACCTCACGGGGAGCCGAGAGAGCCACCACGAGCCCACAGCTTGCATCACAGTGCTGGTGAGACCTGGGGAGGGCCAGGAGCAATGACAGCCAAGCCCCCCCACCTATAAAAGAAGCCCCTGGGGAGCACTTGTGGCCAGGCCATGGCACAGCAGTTCATGCAGTAGGGCATGCAGGGAGGGTGCTGAAGCTCTGCCACCTTGACCCGGGAGCAATGGTATCCACCCAGCAGAGATCCATGGCCTCTCTAAGGTCTGCACTGGCCACAACCGATGCAGCTTCCCAGACAGAGCCCCAGTGGGAACACGCTGCCACCCATGCGTCAGGCTGCAGGGACTGCCCTGCTCTTACACCTGTACTGGATGGCAGCAGTGAGCACGCTTTTGGGAGGTACGCCCAGGTGGAGGAACTCCTCCACTTAGTGATGGAGCTCTGGGAGGAGGTGAGCAGGTTGAGGGGTATCAGGGTATGCAAGAGAGACTATGGGAATCACACCCTATCTTCCCCAAGACAGACCCAACATGCAGACAGGATGCATGACGTGGAGGACTCCTGATCCTCTCTCTGCCTGGCTGAACGTGGTGCCTTAAGGGACAGGGGACAACGGTGACAAGTTCCTGCCCGGCACAGCAAGCGCATCTCCCCTGTGACTACCCCACCCTCCCTGGTGCCCTTGCATAATAGGTATGAGGCTCTGCAAGTGGAACCAAACAATAACAAGGACGATGGTTCGTCTAGCTTGGAGGTGTCACCGAGGTTAAATCAGCCTACGCGCTGCACAGCTTATCATCTGTCCTCCAACCTAGTGCCCACCCAGGCTCCCTCCACCTTTGGTGGCTCCAAAGAGATGGCAATTTGTGTTCATGTGTGGTGGATGGACACACTGATTTCACCGGGGCTCATTCCCCACAGCGTGAATCTGACAAACACTGTGTTCCTGCAATGCAAAGATACCGAATCTTTCAAACTGAAAATAAATTAGCTCACAACTGCCAGGCAAAACAGGTTTGATAAATGGAAGTTTTAGTCAGAGATGTTTAAAGTGAAATCAGTAAAGTGTGTGTAATGATGGATGAGTCCAGAGTTTTTTATTAAATACAATAGCCTAAAGAAACATAGGGTGCTATTATAAATGAAGTGAAGGCTAGTTTAACTAAAACAACTCCTGTTTAGAGAAAATGTTGGGATTTATTATCCTATTAGTTGCTTTTTCTCCCTTTTTTTTTTGTAAGGAGCAGCTCTCAGGGTGTCCCGGGCAGAAAGTCAAATTCTCCATTTACCCAAGATGTTTAAAAAACATCCTCTTGAAAGTTGAAACTACTGAGTTTTTGATGGGACAACATAAATATATCTGAACTGTGGTCAGTACAAACTAGGCATCTTGAAAAGTGTAGTACATCTCCACTGGACATAATATTATTAATGTTTTTGAAACAATTCAGCATTTATTTTTAAATAGCAAAGAGGCTTGATTTGCTTCCAAAAGGAGCTGTAATCCAAAAGTGTCTCCTATTATAATATTTTAAATGACTGGACATACAGAAAGACAAATACAGCATTTTTTGAGGCTCAGCTGACTGAAAATTAGTTTGGAAATGTCTGCTGGGAATCAGTTTGCGTTGTGCTGCTGTTCAGGTGTCAGCTTAATGCCTCTGCCTCGTTCTTAGATTAAAGACGCTGGGTTTTATTGGCCCCACCACCAAATACCAGTCCAGCATGGAGGATGGGTTACAATGAGTGCTGTGGGAGCGCAGGCTCTGATCTGCCCTCTTACCCCTTTGCAAAGATTAGGTAGCCCAGAAATGTTCCAGAGACCCTGCTGAAGATTGCCTCCATCGCTCCTAGACCTCCTGGACCTGACAGGAGTCAGAGGAGGAGGGGAGGAGTAATGTCTGAAGCATGGAGGTCTTCAGCTACCTCCCACCTTTCAGACAGTGTTTTGGGAAACAGGATGGACTGGGGCAAGCTAACCTAGGCTGGGTCATGGTCTTTGCTTTTCTCATCTTCCCGTCCTGTCTTCCCTCCCAGTCTGATATGAGGAATTTGTATTTAAGTAATCTGCTCTGATGAATTTTCCCAGTATGACGCAAAACTTCAGAGTTCATTGCTATGTAATGCTGGATCCTGCTGCACACTTTGAACAGCAGAGTGTCAGATGGTTAAAACAGCATCAGATGGTTAAAAATGGTCTTGGGTTCTGTGTCAAACTGTTGCCAGTCTGCTTTCACCATAGCAAGCTCTGTGAACTCTTTCTTACTAACGCTATAGAAAAAGAAAGGAAAACAATTCAGAGATTCACATGTAAGTGACTAAATAAGGCTTGCAATGGAAGAGCTGTTCCTTGTCCTTTTAGCTCCAAAGTATGTCTGGGAAAAGTCCTGGCTTGAGAATAATTTCGATGGCTTTTGAAAGGACAATTCTGAGAGAAAAGTTAGCTGGCAAGAGTGGAACCTAGTTTTTTGATTGTCTTATTTCCTTGAAGACATAAAAAGTCCCAAAAATCACCAAAAAAAGGAGAAGGAGAAGAGCAGCAAGATAAAAGTTCAGTTTCTGCTTCTGGTGCTGCTTTTTCTTGCAGTCTTATGGCAGATGAAGTGCTCAGCACAGATGGTCTTATCGGTAAACCTGAACCTGGGGAGAAACCCACGCACCAAGAGTTGCTTGGGGGTGCTGAAGCTGGTAGGTGGCAATGGGTGAAAACTTCTCAGTGTCCTGGTGGACTGGAGAGCTGACAGGGCTCAGAGTGGTGCTTTTCTTGCACTTTTGTGTTCCCAGAGGCAAAGAGTGAGCAACCGGGACAGGGGGAAGGGAGGTGTAGGCCTCCAGTCATTAGCACTATCTAATCAAACACCTTGCTGTTGCTTTAAATGTAAACCTTCTCCTTGACAGTGTTGCTTACCCTTGAAAACTGTATGTATCACACCTGACTTCTGTTCCCCAAGATAAATTAGGCCATGTCTAAACTGGTGGACCAAGTAGATCCTGGCTCTGTCCCACACCTGTATCAGTCTGAGACCTGGATGCACCTCAGCCTCAGGATGCAGAAATGAAATCAGGTGCACAGACAGAATGGGGCAGTGGCAAAAGTGGCCAGGTCGCATATCTGGACCCTGCTGGGTCAGGAGGTGTGTTTGTCCCTCAGTTCAGACAGCCTTAGGAAATAGCTCCTTGCATTTCCTGCTAAGTCTCCAGGGTCTGTGCACCACCTCCCGATGCTTCCCTGGAAGGCAATGTGAGGGACTGGTGCCTCTGCCAGGACAGTTCACATGGAGCTCACCAACTAGAAACTGCCTGGGCTGGATTTTGCAGCAAAACTCATTCATTTTTTAGTAATCTCTCCTTAAAAGCATACAGACACATAGAATGGGACTTAAGGCAGAACTCAGAGATGAATTGCATTCCCAAAGACTTTAGTAGGGACCTCACACTGATTTCAGATGGCCAACAAATGAGGAGGGTGAGTCCAGGACTGTGCTGCTGGAGATAGCCACCTAAGACTGAAACAGACCTGACTTATACCTGGCCCAAGAACCATCCAAGATTTTTAAATTGTAGCACTGGAGAAAATACAAAAATTTGTATGGCCATTAGCTGGAAATAAACAACCAGCCAACACAGTAAAGATAATATTTTCCTGTGTCCAGACTGGGTCACCTGCCTTTCCTTTATCCTCTTAGGATCTGGAGAAAGAGACCCCAAAATGTATTGCACTAGTGATGATTCCTACTAGAGCCAGCCCTTGACACCACTGATGGCTCTGCAGGGCTCCTGTGAGCTGGTCCAGCTCTGCACAGGCACCTGCAATTCCTGCTAAGTTTTCATTCCTGCCAGGCTCCAGCTGCCGTGAGGAGCTGTTCCCATAATCCAGAACATCAGGATTGTCAGCTCCAAGGTAAGCAGGTCAGAATGGAGCTTGGGTTTCTTGAACACTGCTGACATATGCCCATTTTGGAACAATAATCCTCGGCTCGAGGCCTGTGACTCAAGCTGTGCCTCATCCATCTGGCATGTGTGCTGGCCACTGTGGGTGACTTACTGCTCAAGGCTGGTGCTTGCACTTGCAGAGCCTCTCAGGTGGCAGGATCCATCCTCACTTTCCTGCCAGGCAGGAGGGAAGACTGGCAGAAGAAACATTTTCCTCTACTCTGCTTTGACTGCCAAGGAGAGGTGCAAACGTTGTGGCAGAAAGTTTTGCTGTTCTTCCTCAGGGAATTGAGAGAGGAGGTGGATAAACCAGCCTGTGAAGAGAAATATTTGTGCTGGACAGGAGATGCCACTAGAAATACAAGGCCAGAATTAACCACTTGCCGTGTGCACAAAATCTAGCAATATTCTTTCTTTCACACATGGCATCTGCACAGTAATAACAAAACGTACTCCCTTTCACCCCCTACAGATTAATTGAAATTAGTAGTTAACAGCTTTTTTTTTTTTTTTTTTCCCCTTCACATTGGTATTAAAGCATGATCTGGTATGAAAGAATTAACCACATGTGTAAATATCTCAGCACGTCATACCAGCATTGAGAACCCTGAGCATTCTACCTCCTGAGAATTGTCATCAGTCTCATTTACAGGTAGGGACACTGAGGCAGGGCAGACTGCAGCCACTGTTTTCAGCCTGGTATCCCCCAAACTCAAGTATAATATATTTATGGCCTGGCACAGGTGGGAGTTAACCAGCAGACACCAGGATGCCTTAGCTCTGAGGCTGAGAGACATGGATGGCTCAACTGGGCAGACCTGGCCAGGGCTAGAGAAGGCTTTTTCTTTTTCACTGGGGGTCCTCCGTCCTAGGACAGTCCACCTATCCTTCACCCTGGAGCAGCTTCAAAGCAACCAACGAACTGGCCTTTATTCAGGTAAATTTTGGCTAATTAGCAAATTCTATCTCAAAATCAACCAAACCCATGGACAATATGTTTCCACAGCCAGTATCTAAGCTGTTACATCAACAGGGTACTTGGGAATTTCCATATAGGTGAAAAGGGAATTTAGCAAGCAGTTCCTCCTGACACTGTCACTGTCACGGCTGCCTGCTGGGAACATCCCCACACTAACTGGGAACGGGAGGATGCTGAAGAACCAGCTTTAGGAAGAGATGTGAGAATCCAGCTATTTGGATCAGCTTGCTCTGTAGGGGTTGCCGCCTTCTATTTTAGGCTAAATGAAAAGAATCCTTTTTCTTCCTTTGGAAATACATATTCTCAAATAATTCCCAGTCCACCTATTAGGAGCAAAACCCATTAGCAGTCTACATATTTCTACATGCTTCTGGAAAGCTTTAGACGTCCGTGATCAAGACAAAGTCTTAGTGAAAATTGGCCAAAGCTGTGTGTCTGTAATCACATCACTGCATTTGGCAGCAGAGTTGGTACATATGGCAAACTTCAGAGATTTGGCAAAGCAAGCTCACCTTCAAAGAGAGTGTTCTGATTTCCTGGAAAATGAATTCTGTTTGACAGGTGCTAAGTGCTGAGTGTTTTTTTTCTTACAGCAATAAAACTGAATCCAATCAGAAGTGAAGAAATGCATTTTCAGAGACTATGAACAAATGTCTGTAGGATATCAAACTCTTATAGATTAAGTTACCAGGTGAAAGCAACTCAAGGCAAAATGACTATTAATTCAGCTAGACCAGAATTCATGCTGCCCTGAGACTAATTTTTCCATCAAATTAACCCCTAATGTTTCCTCTGTTCAATTTGACTTCTCTGAAATTTGTATTCTTTCTGGAACACTGCACATCCATGTGGATAAAAGCTGTGTCTTTGCTGTCTCTCTTCTGCAGGTAAAATCATTTAGAAGAACAGTGTAAAAACTGGAATGTCAAGAATCTGAAAGTTAGGAAACACTAGAATTAATAGTTGCTTCTGAAGTGTTAGTCTGCCCTGCGCTTATATGTATCGGGTAACCTTGGGTATGCTATTGCATGCACCTTTTTCTAAGGAATCTTTTCTTGTGCCATGCAGCCATGATGCAGGTGGAGAGGCTGAAGCCCTTCCTGCTCACGTGCAAGTTCTGCATTATGGGGTGGATGCAGGTCTTCCTTCTCCTCCTCCAGTCCCTGACCAACAGCTGGAGCCCAGGCCCTGCTCTAGCAACATACCACAGCGGAGACACTTGCCTGTGCCTGGCACAGACCCAGTGGGGATGCTCCAGTCACAGAATCACAGAATCACAGAATGTTAGGGATTGGAAGGGACCTCGAAAGATCATCTAGTCCAATCCCCCTGCCGGAGCAGGATTGCCTAGACCATATCACACAGGAACGCGTCCAGGTGGGTTTTGAATGTCTCCAGAGAAGGAGACTCCACAACCTCTCTGGGAAGCCTGTTCCAGTGTTCGGTCACCCTCACCGTAAAGAAGTTTTTCCTCATATTTATGTGGAACCTCCTGTGTTCCAGCTTGCACCCATTGCCCCTTGTCCTGTCAAGGGATGTCACTGAGAAGAGCCTGGCTCCATCCTCATGACACTTGCCCTTTACATATTTATAAACATTAATGAGGTCACCCCTCAGTCTCCTCTTCTCTAAGCTAAAGAGACCCAGCTCCCTCAGCCTCTCCTCATAAGGGAGATGTTCCACTCCCTTAATCATCTTCGTGGCTCTACGCTGGACTCTCTCTAGCAGTTCCCTGTCCTTCTTGAACTGAGGGGCCCAGAACTGGACACAATATTCCAGATGCGGCCTCACCAGGGCAGAGTAGAGGGGGAGGAGAACCTCTCTCGACCTGCTAACCACACCCCTTCTAATATACCCCAGGATGCCACTGGCCTTCTTGGCCACAAGGGCACACTGCTGGCTCATGCTCATCCTGTTGTCCACTAGGACCCCCAGGTCCCTTTCCCCTACGCTGCTCTCCAACAGGTCTGCCCCCAACTTGTACTGGTACATGGGGTTGTTCTTGCCCAGATGCAGGACTCTACACTTGCCCTTGTTATATTTCATTAAATTTCTCCCCGCCCAACTCTCCAGCCTGTCCAGGTCTCTCTGAATGGCTGCGCAGCCTTCCCGTGTGTCAGCCACTCCTCCCAGTTTTGTGTCATCAGTGAACTTGCTGACAGTGCACTCTATTCCCTCATCCAAGTCATTAATGAATATATTGAATAGAACTGGTCCCAGTACCGACCCTTGAGGGACTCCGCTAGACACAGGCCTCCAACTGGACTCTGTCCCATTGACCACCACTCTCTGGCTTCTTTCCTTCAGCCAGTTCACAATCCACCTCACTACCCGATCATCCAGACCACACTTCCTCAGTTTAGCTGCGAGGATGCTGTGGGAGACCGTGTCAAACGCTTTACTGAAATCGAGATAGACCACATCCACAGCTTTACCATCATCTATCCACCGGGTTACGTCCTCATAAAAGGCTATCAAGTTGGTCAAGCATGACTTCCCCTTGGTGAAGCCATGCTGAGTGCCCCTAATGATCCCCCTATCCTTGATGTGCCTAGAGACAGCACCAAGAACAAGTTGTTCCATCACCTTTCCGGGGATGGAGGTGAGGCTGACCGGTCTATAGTTACCCAGGTCCTCCTTCTTGCCCTTTTTGAAGACTGGAGTGACATTCGCTTTCCTCCAGTCCTCAGGCACCTCTCCCGTTGCCCACGACTTAGCAAACATGATGGAGAGTGGCCTAGCAATGACTTCCGCCAGCTCCCTCAGCACCCGCGGGGGCATCCCATCAGGGCCCATGGATTTATGGATGTCCAGGTTGCTTAATTGGTCCCTGACCCAGCCCTCATCTACCAAGACAGGTTCCTCCTCTATCCTGACTTCTTCTGAGGCCGCAGGGGTCCGGGGCTCCTCAGGACAGCCTCCAGCAGTATAGACAGAGGCAAAGAAGGCATTCAGTAACTGCGCCTTCTTTTTATCCTCTGTCTCCAGGGCCCCCACCTCATTCATCAGTGGGCCTACATTGCCTCTAGTGTTGGCTTTACCTGCAATGTATTTGAAGAAGCCCTTTCTGTTGTCCTTGACCTCTCTTGCAAGGTTTAATTCCAAGGAGGCCTTAGCTTTCCTAGTTGCCTCCCTACATCCTCTGACAACAGACTTATATTCCTCCCAAGTGGCCAGCCCCTCCTTCCATGATCTGTACACCCTCTTCTTCCACTTGAGTTTGCCCAGCAGTTCCCTGTTTAACCATGCAGGTCTCCTGCTACCCTTCCTTGACTTCCTACCTGCTGGGATGCTCTGATCTTGAGCTCGGAAGAAGCAGTCCTTGAATGCTAACCAACTATCTTGGGCCCCCTTACCTTCTAGTACCCTGTCCCATGGGATTTCCCCTAGCAATTGCTTGAAAAGGCCAAAGTTGGCCCTCCTGAAGTCCAGGGTTGTGATTCTGCTAGCTATTCTGTTCCTGCCACATGAGATCCTGAACTCTACCATCTCATGGTCACTACAACCAAGGCTGCCCTCAACCTTCACCTCTTCAACCAGACCCTCCTTGTTAGTGAGGATAAGATCCAGCAGCGCTCCTCTCCTAGTTGGCTCATCCACCATTTGCATCAGAAAGTTATCATCGATGCAGTGGAGGAACCTCCTGGACTGAGGATGGCTGGCTGAGTAGGCCTCCCAGCAAATATCAGGGTAGTTGAAATCCCCCACAACAACCAGGCCCTGTAATTGCGAGACTGCTCTCAGCTGCCTGTAGAAGGCCTCATCACCCTCCTCATCCTGATCCGGTGGCCTGTAATAGACACCCACAACAGTATCACCCCTGCCAGCCTGCCCCTTAATTCGCACCCACAAACTCTCAACTCGCTCCTGATCCGCCCCTGGACAGAATTCAATACATTCTAGCTGCTCACTCACATAAAGAGCAACTCCACCACCTCTCCTTACTGGCCTGTCTTTCCTGAACAAGACATAGCCATCCATGACCACATTCCAGTCACGCGAGACGTTCCACCAAGTCTCTGTAATTGCCACTAGATCATAGCCCCCCGACCGAACACGGATTTCCAACTCCTCCTGTTTATTCCCCATGCTGCGCGCATTGGTGTACAGGCATTTCAGGGAGCGAGCTGAGCACACCAATTTCACCCCAGGGGGATGGGAGACCTCCTGGTCTACCTCAACTCTAGAGCGTTGCCCCAGTGGTGCAAGCCCAGCTACTACCCCATCCCCCTTCGAATCTAGTTTAAAGCTCTCCGAATGAGCCCTGCTAATTCCTGTCCCAGAACCCTTTTGCCCCTACGACATAAACCTTTCCCATGTATCACTGTCACGCCTGGTGTCTTATAAAACCAGCCATTATCAAAGAACTCAAAGCCCTGCCTGTAGCACCAGTCTCGTAGCCAGGCGTTAATAGAGAGAATCCTACTATTCCATCCCACGTCATCACCTGAAAATGGAAGGAGGGAGGAGAAAACAACTTGTGCCCATCAGTCCATGGGGGCTGATGAAAAGGCCCAAGCGAAGACTGGGAGCCCTCTTCTTTCTGACAATAAATCTATGCCTGTTACTAACTTAAGCACTGAAGTTAATGCCCGCAGTCAATAGATCTTTTACATGATGATTCAGGACACTTTATTCGGGGGTGCCCCTCTCTACTAACTTTCAGGGATCCTAAACCGCTGAATCATGGTGGTGTTTGTTAGCAAAGTGATAACTTGGGGAGTGCAGAACAGTTCAGCAGTCAGCAACCCAGACAAAGAGAGTCTATCCTCTGACAGGCATATCCCGTTCTGCATGGGATATACACACATCTATGTGGGGCAAAGCAGAGGTATGGAGTCTCCTCTGCTGGAATTACAGCACCTGCTGGACAAACATTTGGGAGCAGGGACTGGTGGTGTGCTTCAGTGGTCATGCAGAGTCAGCTTCTTCAAGCTCACAGCATCCACAATTCCAAAGTGGTCACAAATTCTTCATTACAGCCACCTTCTGTAACTTCCCCATTTCTTTCTTTGAAGCAAGCAATGTCTCTCCTTGATGCAGCAGCTGTTTTTCCTTTCTCATTGGCTAGATTCCTTTCTTTAGCTTTCCAAGAAGGGTCTCTTCACATTTTCTTGTCTCCTTATGTTTTGAATAATTGCAGGGCAAAAAAACGTAGTCATTATTTTGGAAGCGGGATGCAAATATGGGCTACTTACACTAACAGATGATCTTGTGTACTGCAAGATACTTGGTCTACAGTGCCATTGATCTCGCTTTACTTTAATGCTGTCACTATTAGCCATCTGTTCTAAGAAGGTAATCTAGGCATTTCCTTCTTGCCCCCAGTAATACCAGCTATTTAGTAGCTGGGAGATCTTTCCAAAACAGCAATTACACAATTCAAACACTAGCAACTTCTGAATCAAAACAAAGAATGATTGCAGGGATCTTTTGCATGAATTGAATATACGTTGTATACTGTGTTTTAAAAACATCTGTTGGCTGGGTTGTATACAGTAAAGATACACAGAACACATGGCACTGTCATTTGCATATAATATATCACTGCTGTATTGAGAGTGGAGAAATATCACAAAAACCGTGCAAAGCCAGCAGAATGTAAGATGACATCTGTATAAGTCATGGAGAGCACTGTGGTAACACAATAAACATTAACAAAACTCTGATGAACTTAGAAAGGGCACTTGCAGTAAGTTCTCAGTAAACTAGCAAAGAACTGGTAGCTATGCTCACACTGGGGAGTCATTAAAATGACCTTGAAGTGGGACAGATTGCCTTTGTATCTTCTTTTTCCACTATGGTGCATGAAGAAAGCTCAAACAGTAGTTTCAGGTCCCTTCCTGTTTCTCTCATGTTTACAAACACATCTGGCCTTTAGTGATAATAGATCTTTTTAAACTATTGCCAGAGCCTTCTTGCTCATGGGAGCAATGTCCCAGATATTCTTATGGCAGAGAGTCCCAAGAGATCTAGTGCATCCCTCAGAGGCCTTATGGGATGGTGAAATCCAGGAGTGTTTCACAAGTGAGAGAGGAGAACCAGTCTCCAACATTTGTGTTTCTGGCTGAGGCTGGGCTCTGTGCATCTCCTCGTCTCGGGGAGCTCTTGCTCGGTTGGCTGCAGCGGCTCCATCTGACTCACCAACTCCAGGGGTCCCGGTATCCTCAGAACCACCACGGTCATGCTGCTGGCCACAGGATATATCCTCAGCTGGAAGGCTGCAGCTGAACTCAGGAGCCGCATACTCATGGGTAAATGTGCTGCAGCCTTGCCAAGGCATGTAACTCAAACAGTTATGAAACTGGTCTCATTTAAAAAAAAAATGAAGTTTGTTTTGCTTGGTTTTCTGGTGTGCAGGCTTCAGTGATTCACTTTCAAAATTCTTTTTCCTGTCATTTTGATGCTATGTTTTTGCTCTAAGCAAAGACTGAGTTTCTGATTTCAGAGCTTAGGCATTTGTGGAAAATACCACCTCCTCTGAAGCCACGAGGGCTTTCAGTATTTCTGCACAGAGTACTGCGTTTTCAAGAGCTGGGGTGAGAGTGCACAACTCCAAGCCTGGTCAGTGAAGGGCATTTGTAACACTTTACCATACGTGACAGCCCTCATTGAATTCCGGGGGCGGCTAGTTTTACAAAGTCACTTCTTGAATTAGCTGTGTACATTACCTTGAAGGAGATTGTCCATCTGACTTCCTTTCGATAAAGGGGAGGGAGGGGGTATTTTTGGTTGCTTGCTGCCCCACTTGAGGTATTTGGGGAATCCATGAGAGCAACAGAACTCTGCTCAGCCAGTTTTTTCCTCTCCCACTTTCTCTGAGCACATGCCTGTCTGCAGCAACTTCAGCTTAATTGATACCAATGGAACTCCAGCTCCTGCTGACCACAACCACAACTCCAGCTCCAGAACTGGGGCCTGAAGTGGCTTGTGACTGAGTCCATGAAGGCATCTTGATTAAACCACTTCAGATTTAGTACAAGCCATAATTTGACAAAGCTTTGTGATTTTCTGAATTGGTTAGAAAAATCCAAGACCAACATTTGGCATTTGGGCTTATAAAATGATTGTCCATGAGAGTGACTAATCTCCCAGCAATGCCGGCAGAGAACACTTCACATGAGCATACACAGCCTATGGTGGTTATATGTTGAAACAGAATCCCTACAGCTGATAAAGAGGTAAGTACAGTACGGGTACCTGCTTAGCCTTTAAAGGCAAATCATTTAAAAAGGAAGGTTAAATCTATTTAGACTTGTCTCTGTAGAGATGAGGTGTGGTGGGACAAAGTTAGTTGTCCACCAGGTCACTTATGCACTAACATCTTCAACTCAAGCACAGTGATTTTCAAGCATATAATTTGTCAAAACAAAAAAGCTTACAGCACTGTTAATACTGAGTCTAATGATCAGTCTCTGAAGTTTAATGCCTTAGCTGGCAGTGTTGACGAGTTTAGAGGATCAGATGTTTAAAGACTCCATCAATTTGTGGAGACTCAACTAATACTGCTGCTGACTTCTTTCTACAACAAGATGGTTTATACCCTTGACTCACAGCATGAAATGCAGCCCCTCTTACACCTCTAGGCTCTGTGTACAGCTGGCTGCAGCACAGTGTGATCCAGAATCACTGCTTAGGGAACAGCTTTAAAATCTACTCACTCAGCAAACAGCTGCCAGGAGTTGACCAAGAGGAAACATGAAGGGTGGAGGTGTGTTACAGATCTGGCCTCATTCATGTGGCTGTAAGGAGGAGTTAGCTGCCATCCTGGGTCTCCAGCAGGAAGGTGTTATAACCTTTGTTTCAGAGCTGGCAGGGGTCCCTTCCTCCTGTCAATGCACAGGTAGGTGGGTCATGCCATGCCACTGCTGAGGCATGCAGCCCTTGTTTTGTTTCACATAAACAGTCCTTGGCATGGTTTATAACATGCTTTTTCCCCACTTTTGCAGAAAATGCCGTAAGCAGTAGAGCACGGCCAGAGAGTCATGTTTCTTCTCTCACTCCATTATGTGCCCAGTGGATCTGAGGACATGGTCCTGAAGCTCAGATGTACATGTCTGTCTCCAGCTCCCATGCTTCTTGGACATGCCTTGATCTTACCCACCATGGCTCTTTCACAGCCCAGGTGGGTTTCCTGCTCACCAGGCTGTTACAGAGCTGCTGCTCCTTTTCCTCTGCATGAAGTGGGAGTCCTCCCTTCTGAGGATTTTGTCCCAGTCAATGAGCACTAGGAGATGGTCAAGCGGCTTGAACCATCCCAGATACCTAGGGGTGGTATTTACATATGATCTGCTCAGATCTGGCAAATGAGGGCAGTCCTGGGCACTCATAGGAATGGAGGTTTTGGCACCTAGAGAACCTGAGGTTTTCCAAGTAGGGCACGTATGAACTTCAGGCATCTCTAGGGCTACGCAGTAGCTGAGCGATTTTGGCTCATCATCCTACTAAAATATAGAATCATAGAATCATAGAATCATAAAATGGTGGGCAGGAACATCTTTCACTAGATCAGGTTGCTCAAAGCCCTGTCCAACCTGACCTTGAACTCTTCCAATGATGCGACATCCACAATTTCTCTGGACAACATGTTCCTGTTTCACCAGCCTCGTAAAAAAAAAAGACTTTTTTTATCCAGTATAAATCTACCCTCTTTCAGTTTAAACCATTGTCCCTTGTCGTGTCACTACAGGTCTTGGTAAAATGTCTTTCTCAGTCTTTCTTAGAAACCTCCTTTTTATATTGAAATGACTCAATAAGGTCTACCCAGAGCCTTCTCTTTTCCAGGCTGAACAACCCCAACTGCTTCAGCCTGTCTTCATAGGAGAGGTGCTCCAGCCCTCTGATCATCTTCGTGGCCCTCCTCTGGACCTGCTCTAACAGGTCCATGTCTGTCTTATGCTGGGGATTCCAGAGCTGGATGCAGTACTCCAGGTGGGGTCTCACAAGAGCAGAGTAGAGGGCCAGACTCACTTCCCTTGACCTGCTGGCCACGCTTCTTTTGATGCAGTTCAGAGTATGATTGGCTTTCTGGTCTGTAAGAGCACATTGCCGGCTCATGTCCATCTTTTCATCCGCCAGTACCCCCAAGTCCTCTGCAGGGCTGCTCTCAATCTGTTCATCCTCCAGTCTATATTGATGCTGGGGATTGTCCCGGCCCAGGTGCAGGACCAAGGTTCAACTTGGCCTTGTTGAACTTCATGATGTTCACTTGGACCCCGTTCTCAAGCATGTCAAGGTCCCTCTGGATGGCATCCCTTCCCTCAAGTGTATCAATCAACTGCACCACTCAGCTTGGTGTCATCTGCAAGCTTGATGTGGGTGCACTCAATCCCACTGTCTGTGTCATTGATGAAGATATTAAATAGTGCTGGACCCAGTATGGACCCTTGAGGGACACCACTTGTAACCGATCTCCATTTGCACATTGAGCCGTTGACTGTAACTCTTTGGAAGAGGCCATCCAGCCAATTTCTTAACCATCTAACAGTTCAACCATCAAACCCATGTCTCTCCAATTTAGAGGCAAATATGCGTTTTCCTTTCTTGCATAAGGCCTCAAAGTAATGGAAAAAATACCCTGTTGGGATAGATGGAGCAATGGCAATCGCTACTACCCCAAAAATGTCTCAACTGAGTCTGTATTATATGTTCCATGCATTATCACAATTTCAGAAACTGACGTATTTTCAAAATCTGAATCTATTTCTAGGGAAATTTATAGGCGTAATATCACGCCTACTCCTCTTACCATCGTTGCCTTCCTTATAAAAAAATTTCAATAAGAACAATTTTAATTCAAAGTACAAACTAAGAGACTGAGAAAGGATATCAGAGTCTAATCTTGTGTCTATCTTTAGTGTGTTTCTCTTTTCTCTGCACAGATTCCTTGGGGTTTGGCTCTGGCATAAAAAATTAGGACTGAAATTTACTTTGACTGATATGTTTCTTTTGGATTATTTTTCTTTTACAAGAGAAAAAAAAATTTTCTGATAAATATTTAGGATTTTGCTCTCTTTCCTCAAGAAACCTAAGCAACTAGAGGACCAGTCCTACAAGATTTCTCGAGTGTCATCCTCACTTAGACACAGTTTCCTGGAGACAAGGGGGAACTTGCGTGAGAGAGGACTGTAAACTGAACCCTGAGAATGGAAATGCAATTTTTAAACAAGCAAAACCAAAGCATCAATGTGGTTGACATTGCTTCCCACTTTGGATTATGTATTGTACATAATCCAGTTTAGACCAGTCAAGGAGGGCAGAAGATTTTCGTGAGCCAAAACCCAAGGAAGGAAAGCCTAAATCCTGTGAGATTTTGTTTGTATTTCAGAAACTAACCAGAGAGGAAATGCATTAAAAACACCAAATTCCATTACTTAGAGCTGACCTGTGATTCTTGCAGTCTCCTTACACCCAATCTGCATGTTCCCTTTGGCTTGCACGCTACCATCTCTGAAGTTCCTGCTACTAATCCCTACAATATGGAGTCTCTAGCCTCAATGTTAACATTAAATGTAGTGGGTTTCAGCTGTAGCCCTCCTAGCATTAAGAAAATAAACCCCCCACTGAAAGCCATTTCAGCCTCATGTCAGAAGGGACCACAGGGACCACCAGCAACCGTCTTGTACTGAATTTTGATCTGTTGCTTTCTTCTTTCCCCCTCTGACATGCATTTTTACAGAGTTTGCAGCTACAGAGATGCCAGAACAGCAAGTCAATCTTCCGCAGATTGGCATCCAGGCTTCTGCAGTGCCCATCACCTCCTTTGCAGTTCAGAGTTGGTCCTAAGCATTGCCATAAGTCTGTGTGTGCCTGGCTGTGAGACAGATACTATGTATGTATACAGCCATGGAAACTCAAGGACAAGGAAGACCAAGAGACCTATACAAGGTGGCTTTTTCTATTTCAAAGTCACTGGTAAGACTCTAGTTTTCAGAGTTAGACTCTACTGAAAATGTCCCCATCCTGTGCAACCTCTTTAACAGTGAGAGACAACTAGCTTTTAGAGACTTTCATCCTTTGTGATGACTGCCAGTTCATCACATCCTATTTACCACTTTTCCTTCCCCATCTCCCTTCTGACACTGAAGATTTTCAGCTGTTCCATAAAAAACCCTGAGCAGTCCTGATGATGGATAGCTCAACGCTAAGGTGGAAGCAGAGGAGCTCTGGCTCCATCAGATGCCAAAACAGTACAGCATGACATGACTGAAGATTGGAAGAGGTAATTTTTGCTGTAGCTCTGTGCTGGTACCTGATCTGTTTGCCAGTTTAAAAGGGAAGGGGATGCCTCAGCTCACCTGAATACCGAGGGTTTGATCCCTGCCCTTGTCACAGTGGGCGTTAGCTGCAGCGCTGAACCGATATGTGATACCACACTTTCACAGGCATAGCTTGCAGTCTACCTGTCAAAAACCTCTTTACTTCAGCAGCAGTACAAGCTATCCTGCCACACAAGTAACACAAAAACAAGTTTGTGAAGTGGAGCTTTTCCCACTGGCATGGAGTGGGCTTTTCTTTCTCCGCCCTCCCCTCTTTTCCTCTCCCTCAGCTGAGGGCAGATGACAGCCCTTCCCCTCGCGCAGGTTATCAGATAGGCCAGTTGTCTGAGCACTTTGCTATACTTTCTTGGAATGCTTATTTAACATAATGAGATCTGAGAGGTTGCGTACCTGAAACATAGCTGTTTCTGATCTGGGGTATGCTTGAAGAACTATCATATACCACTCTAGAAGGACAATTTCAAACTGAAGACACAGAAAAAATATTAGAGATTGAAATCCAGCTTGATATTTCAAATGGAGACATGCATAGCAAGGAGCTGTTTCTGCATGTTTACCTCCTTTTCCCACTTTCCCACTCTTTTTACCACTGCAACTGAGACCCTTGGTCTCTCATCAGATGCTGGCAGCCAGGCCAATGGGGCTGGAGCATCTTTATGCCCATCTGGTACCACTCTTGCTTCAGGCATGAGCACCAGGAGTTCATAGGATCTCTGCAGAAATGAACAATTTCCTGAGGAATATTGACTTCTTGATGCAGCTTTGACTTGTCCCTAAAAGCTTTCCATAGCTGACTGCTATGTGGTGCCTAGGGATGATGATGGGCAAAACTCACAAAGGACACATGGTGGCCCTAGCGTGTTTGAGTACTATTGTAAGCATTTTAAGTAACAATAGGGCTGAGTATAATACATGTGGCTTAATCACAGATGCTTGAAGCCCAGAGGGGAATACAGGTGCGTGCAGCTAGGCATGCAGAATAGGGCTCTTTCCTCTCCTGCTCAGAGCTGCAGGATGGGACCTGAGATGTGACAGGGTGCTGTGCAGGCTTGTGGTGGTACAAGAGAGGGACATTGGGCACTGCACAGTGACCATGTCACTCAGTAGTGGAGGACTTGAGCAGAGCAAGGCTGATGGGGAGGAAGAACAGAGAAACCAGCCCCCCCCGCCCAGCTCCCTGCTGGATCACACGTCTCCATGCATCTCTGTGATCATGGACAGATGTCGCCTCAATGACAGCTGCTCACTGGAGGCTCTGCTGCTGCTCAACTTTTCCTCACTGCTCCTGGGAAGAGGAATAGCTTGAGGGAGAACATTTGTGCCTGCTCCTGGGAAAAGTAGGCAGATTGCCTCACAGAGAGCTTGCTGGAGTACTGGTTTTGCCCCAGGTTTCAAACCAACCTGTCCGTCAGCAGAGCTGTGGGGGCAGCAGCCACCAGCTGGTGAGCGATGAGGGGCACCTTGGCAGGGCAACATCTTCCCCTATGGCACTTGGATCTTCAAGAGGCTATGTTTGGCCACAGCCTATACTGGCGCAAGGTAACCAAAAGGGAGTCTGGGCTAGCTCGATACATGAACATCATGAGGTTCAACAAGGTCAAGTACAAGGTCCTGCAGCTGGGTTGGGGCAATTCCCAGTATCAATACAGGCTGTGGGATGAAGGAATTGAGAGCAGCCTGTGGAGAAGGACTTGGGGGTACTGGTGGATGAAAAGCTGGGCATGAGCTGGCAATGTGCGCTCGCAGCACAGAAGGCCAACCATATCCTGGGCTGCATCAAAAGAAGTGTGGCCAGCAGGTCAAGGGAGGTGTCTCTACCCCTTTACTCCACTCTGATGAGATCCCTGGAGTACAGCATCGATCTCTGGAGTCCTCAGCACAGGAAAGACATGGACCAGGTCCAGAGGAGGGCCACAAAAATGATCAGAGGGCTACAGCACCTCTCCTATGAAGAAAGGGTGAGTGAGTTGGGGTTGTTCAGCCTGGGGAAGAGAAGGCTCCAAGCAGACCATATTGTGGCTTTCCAGTACTTAAAGGAGGCCTGTTAGAAAGATGGGGACAAACTTTTTAGCAGGGCCTGTTGCGATAGGACAAGGGGTTATGGTTTTAAACTAAATGGTTTTAAACAAAAAGGGGGTAGATTTAGACTAGATATACGGAAGAAATTTTATACAATGAGGTTAGTGAAACACTGCAACAGGTTGCTCAGAAAGGTGGTAGATGCCCCATCCCTGGAAACATTCAAGGTCACATTGGACTGGTCTCTGAGCAACCTGATCTAGTTGAAGATGTCCCTGCTCATTGCAGGGCGGTTGGACTAGGTAACCTTTAGGGGTCCCTTCCAACCCAAAATATTCTATGATTCTATGCGCTGAAGAAAGCCAGACAACAGCGCACATTGAACTGACTTGCTCTCCCTACAGATTTCCCCTGAATTTTGGCATCTGTTCAACCATCTGTTCCTCTGACAGTACGGAGAAGAGGGCTACAGAGGTAGACAGACCTCAAAGAAGACCTTCTGGAGTCCACTCTGCAGGTGCCTGTATCTTGCCCTTGTAAAGGGCTGGATTTGATGGCCTAATAGGTCTTCTCCATCCTGTGACACTGTGATCCTACATGGCCATAGTTGATGTTCTCTCCTCTTCCTTGCCTGGAGTCTCCAACTGCTCTCCTGCTCTGTCACCTGGGAGGCTGAGTGTTTCTGCCAAGCCAGCTGCTCCATATGAGAACTGACACCGAAGGAGGAGGGAATTTTATTCCTCCAAACAGAAAACCCTGTGTAAATTCAGGAATGCCAGAAGGAATATTCTTGGCTTGTCTTTCATCTGCGCTGTAAATGGTGTATCTAGTGAGTGGTGATAGCAAGTTGCATCCAAATCCTAATCAGCCAGAAGTATGGTCACAACCAATAAACTAATGAACCCCTGGAAAGTTCAGCCTCCCAGGAGGGGTCAAAGCCTATTATAGAGAGTGAGAAAAGACCTCTCTTTCACAGGTCCTGGAACAGAAAAATCAGGTTATTTGCTGGCACTCACTTTCCCTCTGTGGAGCAGTGGGGAAGAACAATTGGCCCCTTGTTCCCTGTTACATGGCACTAGAATATTTTGGGTTAAAATGAAGCAGTTTTTCGATGAAGAGTAAATTAGGAAGGTATTCAGATATTTGTGAATTTGGGTTGAATTTTATGGTGGTTCCTGTTGGATAAAAAAAAGGGAAGAGTGGGTCTGAGAACATCACAATGTTTTATTTGGTTGCAATATTTGTGAAATGAAACGTTTGGTCTCAAAACAATATTTTCTATTTGAAATGTCACCTTTAAAAAAAGTTTGAAAGGATTTTAAAAACAGGTTTTGCAGTTTCAAAAAAGAAGTCAGTCTTTCTCTTTGAAGTCAAGGGAACCATTTAAAATAAATCTCAGATGACTGCTTTTTCTTTTCAATTAGCTTTGCCAACTGCTGTCCTCCTTCCTGCTGTGTACTTCACTTTGGTTTGACAGGAGTTGGCTCCTTGATTTCTGGTACTTTCCTCTTCTCCTTAATTGCCTATATCACTTTCTAGGCCAAATGGGCATTGTTCACCCAACACAGTTTAGGTCCCTTTGGACTAGAAAAGAATCAGAAAAGATTTCTGGAAGAATATTATTTTAATTTCCTTTCTCCAAAAATGAAAATTTCTGGAGCCTTTAGGTTTCATGAACTAGTAAAACACATTGAGGGCATTGCAGTGACCCTAAGGTTATGCAGTTTGCCTGTCTGATCCAAGAACAGGTAGACTTGGCCGAGGAAAAGTCTTGGGTTACTGCAGATTCAGTATTACTGGTTGTCACTGGTCCAGGGGAAGGAACTTACTCCTAATATATTCCTCTATCTAAATAAAAAGTTGGGGGTTTTGACAGCCCTGTGAACACTTCTAGTCATATGTTGAAGAACCATGGGAACCCAATTTGGTCTACCTATCTTGTGGTCAGTTGACTTCTTAGCAAGCAAAGCCTTCTTGTATCATCATTGGCATCAAAACCCCAAGTGCACCCCAAGCCTTTTGGGTGTATCATAACATCATAGTCTGAAAGGGTTGCAGTTGCTTTCACACTTACTTCACTGGTCTTCTGTTGGAATCATCAAAAACTTGTTTCTTCACTGCTGTAACTCAGTTGCATCCTGTTATCAAAGACAACTGAGGCTTTGGATAAAAAGGAACACACAGTTATGGCATTTGCTATGGTTGGCAAAATGCTGTAACCATTGGATTCCAGCAAATGTGTGCCCGGCCTTAGAAGTAGAGCTCTGCTCTGCAGCCCAGCCTTGCTTTCCTTTGCTTATGTATAAACAACCTAATTGAAATCAGTGGCAAACCTCCTAATCTGTTCAGGAGTGAAGCTCTCACATGCATTCCAAGATGAAAAAACTCTTTCCTCTTTATGTTATGTACTTTATGTTACCTGATGTTAAATGATATCCAATGATATTTCACTGATACAGTGAAAAAGAAATAGGGATCAGGTAGATGATTGCATATGAGCTGTAGCTAGAAGATCAAATGTGACCACGGCGTGATTAAACAAAGAACCTACGTGGTTTGTAACTGCCAAGTGGAGATGTGATTTTTCATACCGAATAATCCATTTGTTGGAAACTGAGTCTAGACACACTCAACCGTCGAAAAAACTGACATTTTTTAAAAGGGATGATAAGGTATTACTACCACTGACCTAGGCACGTGTTGGATTTTTCTACTCTTGAGGTCTTTAAATAAAAGCATTTTAATAAGAGATACACGTTTGTGTATCCAGGGTTTTGTTGCTTTCTGAAATGATACTTTGAAATTCTCAGACATGCATACATAGATCAGACAAAATACTAAATGTGCTTCTGCTTTTAAAACTTGTGATTTTTTTCTAAATAAAATCACTGTTTCATGTGCAACTCTTGCTATATTTCTGTTCATTAGAAATTACATGAATTATGTTCTTGATTGTCAGCCTATGTATTGTACAAGAAAAATGTAAAAGGTGTTTTCATATTTTTTGACTTTACAGACCTGTGATGTTAGACATTTTGTGAGCATTTTGTGAACACACAGTGCTACAGGGATAAGGAATAATACTGCAGGCAGGGTTGAAAAGATAATCCTAATGACTTCGTTTTGTTTCTACATAAATCGTAATCAACACTTGGGAGTCATATTCTGTATGGTAATGCTTTGTAAAAGTGTTTCTGAATCTTCATTTTGACCTTTTTTTTGTCTATAAAATAAACATTTTTGCCAACAGAGTATCCTTTTACCTTTTGGTATCTGACCTTTCACAAAGAAAAACTTAGTAGTGTGCTGTTTATGCATTAGGAAATGCAATGCTTATCGCACTTCCCTGGCTTCCCTGTTTTGTTGGAACCCAGCAAATTGATCCCTAATTATTTCTTTATGAGTTAAACCAGATCATTTTCTCGTCTGGGGATGGGTTAGTCTAAAAGCCCAAGCAAATGAAATATTGCTCCTTTTGGGGCAAATATGGCTTTCACAAAGGAAGTATGAGAACAATAGCATGTTGTCATTGTCAATATCAAAGTAACCTTAAACCAGTAGATATGAAAGCATTAAAGAAAATGCTGTTTGTCATGGAAAATCTCATACATGCAAAAGATGAATTTCACACAGCTTGACAAAAATACCTTGTAGTCTTCTGTCCAGAAGAGGAACCACTAATAAAGAATCAATAAAGCTATGAAGCCTGTGGCAAGTGATGGCAAACGAGTTGCTCATACAGGGGCTGAGATCACAGGCAAGAGGAGGGAGGACAATTCAGAGGCACTGGCAGGAGGGGGACCTGGTGGGCTCCAGCCCCAGCTGAGTTCTCCAGCCTTTCTGTGGCGGACCAAACACATGAACGTGTGATGTTTGGCTCCCCCTCTTGGCGGGTTATTAGTTGTAAGGGAATAAAGTTCCCTTTTTTTCCCTTACTAAAAGCAGAAGATAAGAATTTCCTTTCCGCATGTAAATTATACACCTGGAAATAGTTTTAGCTTAAACCAGAGCGTTTTGTCCAGTGATTCAACATAAAGCTATTTCATCCCTCTTTAAACAAATGGACTCCACTCTTGTTTTGCTCTTGCTCTCTCTCTTGGAACTATCTTCTGCTGGTTTCTATGACCTGTTGTTTCACGTTATGAATAAATTGGTTTTCTTCACTTTAGTTATCCCCTAATCCCTTTTAGGCATATGATAGTTTTGGAACTTTATACAATGTCTCTGGTTAATGTGCCTCTGAGAAGTTAGATAAGGCTGATCCTTATTTAGCCTGCATTCAGTAGAATTGCATTGAGCTATTTTTGGCTGAGTGCCCTTTTAATTTTCCAAGCTCTCAAATGGAGTCATTTAAAGTATAAAAATGTATGAACATCTTTCCTCTGAAATAAATGGCACTCTTTTTCTTGGCTTGATTTCCTTTGGAAATAAAAGCTATACTATGCTTCACTGGTACCAACAATCAGTAAATGTAGTATAGGTTGCCAGACATAAAGATTAGATAAGTATTTGAATTTCCAGTAGTGTTTTCATGGAATTATCTATATGCAGCTCATATTCTATTTTGAGAGCCCAGCTGGGCTAGCAACACTGATTATATTTCTCATCTAAAAGGAAATGATGTTTGCTAAAATGGAGGGACTTGAAGTCTATTTGATGTGTATTTATACTTTTTAAAAATCAGCCTAAGGGTCAATATTGAAGTTGGTCCTGAATGTATTCCAGAACTTGAGAACCCCTTGAAGATACAACATTTACACTGCACAATTTGCTCTAGATGGCCCAGAATTAAAAAAACCTGGCATTTAGTTTCTCCTAACTGAATTTTCCTTCAAGGTGAACCTATAATCTCAGTTATTCAATACTGGAATAATAGTGACTTTCAAATAACAATCAGTTCTGCTCTAAGAGGTATCTATTTAAAACTGGCCCAGGCTTCCTCATCAGAACTATTCCTTGAATGCACTGACTCATTTTTGCAAACTGAGGACAAAAATAACTTTTTACTCCTGTTATTGTGGGAGAGCCAAGGCAGCTTGGAGAGATGGGGCTGGAATCGATTTCTCTTCTGCATCATCTATTTTGAATGAAGTGAAAAATCTTAATTTTTAAAAAATGTTCCCTGAAATTTACATGCTTCTCAATGAATCTCTGTTGCAAGTAGTCAAACTTCTCCCCTGTCTCCCCTTTGAAAACTTTTGTTCACCAGCTGAATTTTCTCAGTCTCACTCTTCCACTAGGAGGAAGCTGCTTGTACAATTCTGCATTTATAATCCCAAACCTATTAATATTTCTCATTTTCAATAAAACCAATAGTGGAATTCTCTTGCTGGCCAAGCCAGATTAGACAGCTCTTGAAGAAATATCAGTTTTGGCTCTTTCAGAGGGGATGTGCAGAAAGATCCATGGGTTCCAGAGCTGAAATACTCAGCAATTGTAATTCATAAAGAAAGTCCTCAATTATTAATCTTGTTGTGTACTTATGTAATGGCTAGAGAAGTACTTGCCCAGGATGGAAGGAAATGAAGAAGTCTGGTTTGTAGGGTTCATTTTGCCCCCCTGGGAGGTGCAGGAATGTGTCAACGAGCAGGGCACTTTGCCACTGTATCTCATGTGCTTTTTAATCCTTCCAGCCAGATCTGCTGATTGGTCCGCGTGTGTGGGGGCATGAACCTGTTTTTCCCCTGTCCCCATGGGAGGATTAGGAGCAATGAGAGTGTCAAACAATACCTGTGCCTTTTAGGCCTGTTTTGGCCAGGTGCATTTGATCTCATCAGGACCAGATGCATTAGGAATAAGGTATTTTTTTCTTGCCACTCTTCCTATCTACACATTGCCTCCAACTCCTCTCCTCAGTGAATATTTGAAATTTCAGGATTATACAGCAAAACTGTGTAGCTGAGCAGCTCCCGAAGCTGGGAGCACTCCTGGTTGGGGATGCCAGTGCAGACTTTGCATGGACTGGGATGAACAGCCGCAGTGTTAACGCACCTGGTGCGTTTCACGGGGTCTTTTTGGGCCTCGACCTCAGAAGCTCTTCAGAGGGTGTGTTTGTGTAATCAGTCAGGAGTGTGTGAGGGTGGGAGGTGAGACTGTGTTTCTTTATATACTACTTATTCATTTTTACCTACTTCCTAAATCCTTTACCAGAGCCTCAAGGGATCATTAGTTCAATATAAAGCTAATAACTTGTGTATCTTTCCAGTATTTAAGTAAGTGGAAAACAGCCCATTTTCCTAATCTCATTGGCATCTAGATTGTATTTGATGGATTTTATCATATGGAACTAATATTTCAGTACATTTCAAAAAGACTTTTCTTAATGCAGTCCAGCATTGCTGATTATACTGGCCAATTTTTACAACATTATGAAACAATTAAGATGATACATATGCAATATGAACATGGCATAAGTAAAATATGAGCTGAGCAACATGACGGTGAATTGACCTATTTATGGTACACTCTTTGCTGGATATTTGACTAAACAAAGAGGGACAGGGACGAAAGAGCTGGGAAGGTGCTTCTCTGTAAGCCTGAGGCTCATGTACATACAGCATGTTCAAATGTGTGCAAGAGGCAGCAATGTGCAGAGGTCCTTATCAGAGCTATCCCTTCTGCAAAGCCTTGCTGAACTCCTACAGAAAACCCAGAGGAGTGCAGGAGTTTTGCCATTCCAGTGCATCTGTGTGCCTGAGGCCAATGCTAAAGCCGTAAAAATTGCTCAGATAATTTGGTAGGTATTACACTGTTGGACTTATGGAAGAACATGAGTTTGCCAGGCTGCAGGCATGGAGGTATGAGAAGGGATCTGCCCTGGGAACTTTTCTGGGGGTGGTGGAGAGCAAGGTAGACTGTGAGAGGAGGAGGATGTCGCTGGGAAGGAGACAGCCTCTCACTCAAACCAGCCTATACAGGGTCCTCCCAGCAGTGTGCTGTGTTTCAGTGCCAGGGGTGGGGGCAAGGAAAGAAACACAGATGTACTTGCACACAGACAGACTCTTTGTTTGCACCCCAAACCTTTTCACTCAAACATGGGCAGAGAGCTTCCGAATAAAGCTGTGGAAAGGGCTTACCCCAGGTGGCTTATTTACTAAGCAGCAAAGCAGTAGTTTGCCTGCATTTCATGGTTTAGTGGTAACTTTTCCACTCGCTAATGGGCAGTGGCAGGGTAGGTTCCCCAGTTCTGCATACACAGCAAGTTAGCCCAGTATCAGACACTTCTGCAGGACCAAAAGTGGAAAATACTGGGGTCAAAGAAGGAATAGACATAGGCAATATGTCTGCTGGCAAATTATTTGAATAAAAGCTGATGAAGACTCTTGTGTGTGTACTCTGTGCAATAGTTTTAGCATTGCAAGAACCTGTTGTCTCATGCATGGTGCCTGGCAGGAGTTTAGCACTGGTGGTCTCATGGCACTGACTGCCACTGCTCTCCTGAAGGCACTAACAGTGCACCTAAGCCTAACTCTACTGCTCCTATTTCTGCAGCCTTGCAGCAATTTCATGCATCAAAGACCTGCTGTGGTCCCTCCCCCTCTTCACCTTTGTTGCCCCAGGATCTTGTGGGACTCCAAAAGCCTCTCACTTCATTTTCCTTTAAACAAATTATTTCTGGACATCCAGCTGTAGGAGGGGAATGGGATTCTGGCAACTTTAATGAAGTCCAAGGGTATTTAGGTTCAAGTGATGACAAATGAATGTAATTAATATATTGAAGTATGAGTCTGTAAGTACTCCCACCCTCAGAGTAGTTTTGCTTGTTTTTAAATACAGTTTCAAAACATAATTCATTATGTGATCTGAGGGGATGTCGAGCCAATTTCCACTTGGATCCATGTCCTAGAGGACTGTAAGGAACGTGTTATTCTGCCTAGCACCAGGGATAATGCGTGCTTCTCAAACCAAATTCATGTGAATTGCTTTCAAGTAGCCGTAGTCAAGCAAGCAGCTGGTTGGACTAAAAGCTCCAGAGAAGGCATCTCTGAAGTCCCAGGCAGACACGTAGTCAGATCTGTCCCAGCTTTTCCTGGCGGTCACTGCTTTCACTCAGATGCAGCTTTTGGTTTGAAAATACTTGCTTACTGGCACCACCAGCCACAGCAAAAGACATGATTCCTGCCCTAGGCTAATAGTCTCATATTTCAGAAAGACGATCCACACCACTGGCCTCCTGTACTTGAGTACCTGATCAAAAATATTGGGATATTACCACTTTCTAGTCCCAAACTCAGTCCCAGTGACTGTATTCAAAATTCTGGCTGAATTCTCAAAGTGAACAAGGACTTGGATTTCACTTTAGATGTTTTCGGGAGTTCTTTCTTTGATCTTTAGGATCTGTTGATCTTTGATCTTTATCGATCTTTATTGTTTGTTCCGTTGGTTGACGCATTTACCACAATAAGACACAATGTGTTTGGATTGCACAAGATCTTCTGCTGACAGAGAGCTGACATACACATCTTTTACCTTTCTGGATTTGTCTTTTGTTTCCTGGGTCTCAGGTTATTCAAAGCACATGATTCAGAGGGTGAGTCAGAGCAGGAGTCTGAATTGCCCTCGATTGCCTCTATCTCCAGAGATAACTTACAGAGTCCATGCGAACTGGCAACCCACACTGATGCAGTAGCAGTAGCAGTAGCAGTAGCAGTAGCAGTAGTAGTGTTCCACCATCCGCAGGATAGGAAAATTCTCCTGATTACCTGGAAAATTATGGCACAACAGAGAAATATTTGTTAATATATCTGTAGCCAATATTATATTTCTACATAGAAAGGCACTAAAGCATTAACCACTCAGTGAATGAGCCCAAAACCAGGAAGGATGACTGTTTAAAGAAAACAACACTCTTTAAGAGCATAAGTTATTTTAAAACATAAGCCATGCTGCATGTATATGCCATCTTGATTTATACTTTTATTGGGAACTGTTCAGATGGATTGCATTTGCACACAAAATTTGAAAATTCAAACGGGAATTGATGGAGCAAGTATTTTAATTAAGGCTTCTTAAAGTATATAGGGTGCAAAATACAAATAGTCAATAGTTGTGCATGCAGTTCGCTTGATAACCTAGTTCAAAAATTAAAAGTCCTCCAAAACTGTCATTCATTGTGCTATACATTGTGTGCACATACTGTTTATATTACAAGTGCTTTATACCACACAAAGCTAACCTGCTTCAATTAAAAGTCTGAAAGTGCCCCAGAATAAATAGCTATGGTGATTTCAGTAAGGAAATCAACATGACAAAAAAAGCTCCCTGAACAGTAATAATTGTGCTATATCTCTCTGGTCAGTTGTAAAAATAATGATTTTGCATTTCCCAATGAAAATTAAAATATCAAGTTCTGAGGTGTTCACTTATGATCTAATAAAATATTTACTTAGGCCTGTAACAAAAATGGAACAATAAATGCATGCAATTTCTGAAAAATGTGACTTTGTACCATTCTAAGTATTTCATCACTATTGTTTATCCAGAAAGAAATATTGGAAGGCCTTTATAGTTGAGACAGCAGGTATCTTCATAAACTCTTGGAGTCAATTGCAATATACAGTCTGGGTACAGAACAAATCTGTTTCTGATTACAAGAAAATTATCTATAACTTCAGTCTGGAAAGGGCTTAACAAGACCATGCCCTCCTCCCCAGCCCCATTGTGCCTGCTTGCTGCAATACGTGCTCCATGTGACATGAGCGGGCAGTGACCATGCAGCTGCACAGCCTCTCCGTCACCTCACTGCTGGATGTGGCTCTGCAGGTTACAACAACATTAAAATGATTGTACTTGGTATTAGACTAGTATTTTCTGATTTGCTTCAGCAATCTAGTCTTGAGACCTTTTCTCCAATATGAGACAGGCAATGAAGGACCCAGGTATTTGCTATGTCTACCGTTGATGAGCAGATGTGGCAGCTGTCTATAGGAGAGGTGACATGCCAAATCCTGTTTTTATATACTCATATCTTTCAAAATATTAACACCTCAATTGACATTTCCTGTAATTTTTTCTTACCTTTTGGGTTTGGGATTTTTTGCAGTTGCTGCTAAACCCAAGTTTTTGATTTCCCAGTGGTTGAGACAGGTACACTCTTCCATTTGCAGAAATATTCAGACTCCTGCCTGAAATGAAAATGGCTAATACTTGAAATTTAGTTTAGCTCAGACAAAAACTAAAACAACAGAAAATGCAAAAGCCATGAAGATTTCTCTTAACTGGGCTAATGAGGCAGCTGCCAAGGTTCTTGGATAATTTAACGATGGCCTGCCCACACGGAGGTGGATCCACAGCCTGGAAATCCCAGAGACTTTCACTGACTTCAGCAGGGCTGGGATCAGCCTTTTTGCAGGGTTGCCATTTCTTCTCCTGCTCAGGCTTTGTTTCTAGGGCAATTTATCAACTGAGGCTCACACATACATCGTGCCACGTGAAAATTGTGGTTCATGCATTGACGTGAATTTAGCTGTAGTAGAGAAGGAAAGTAAAACCTGCCTTCTCATCCTCCCGAAGCACATTGTCCTCCAGGCAACGGGGCCAAACAACCTGCTTCGTAGGATGATTGTAAAAGCTACCATGTTGATGATTTGGCTGCTTCTCCAACTTTCTCCACTTCCCTTTCCTTCAGAGAAGGGTGGTGGATAGTTTGGTCGGTTGACTTGGGCTCGTCCAAGGAGGTGGACATGTCCCAAAATACCCAGATTTTCTGGGGCAATACCTATCTGCAATCATATTCAAGCCCTTCAGGACAAATTTCAGATTTGTATGAGTTTATTACGCTGTCCTTGAATGTTTCTCTTTCACCCTTTTCAGACACATAGTAAACTGTTTCCTAAATTAATTCCAAGCTGGGACACGAGCCTCCCTCATTCATTTGTACACTATTGGCTTCATACAAACAGCACTAGCTCTGCAGTTTTGTGAAATGGACTAATTTATCACTGAATGTGATGGTGATGATACCACCACCCTTTACTTATGTCGGATGCCTCACAGCTGTCTGATCAGACAGATTTCTCGTTCCTCTTGCAAGACTTCATGAAAGGCACAACGCTAAAGATGAAAGGTCAGTTTTACATAATGGATGAAAACAATGAGTAGCAGATTAAACTAGCTTTCTGGTAAATGGTGCCATTACTTTCCAGTAAATAATGTCATGAATTACTTGATGAATAACATAAGTTGTGAGATAAAGAAGATTCTCATTAAATGATGGAAAATTATGCAGCTTTATAAACTCAAATATGCCTTTAGTTTTCTTTCCACTGTGATCTAGTCCTTGAAATATTTACCAACAGGTCATTTTAGCTAGGCTAACTAATGAAATATGCATATGAGCTTAAGCTAAATTCAGTCTGTGGCAAGAGTACTGTTTAAGCAGCATTGTTTCTAGGTTTACAGGAATCTGAGATGGTACAAGGCATGCAGCCCCTTCCAAGCAGCACACCCAAAAGACCTTGAGCATTCCCCCGCACTCCAGACCCTCCTGAGAGCCATCCTCACTACTTGCATCACAGCCATTTAAAGCAATCACTTCAATTTCTGGTTGCAATTCAAAAGCATCTCCCCTGCTAGCAAATAAGTAGAGAAAGTTTCTTTGCAGAGGTAGGAGCTTTTCTGTGGTTTTGCTTCCAGGGGAAATTACAGCTGGCACGGCTGCTAGCCAGTGCAACAACAGGAACAAGTCTCTTCTGCAGTGGAAAGGAGGAAAGATTATTTCCAGCCTAAAATACTCAATTCTGTTGTCTTTACAGAAGTAGCGAAGCCAAAATCAGTGGGGAATCTTGCATGAAGAACAGGAGGAAATATAATATGGTCAAGTAAGAAAACCTATTTAAAGTAACTGTCTTTCAAATAACTCCTCAGCAGAGCTCAAAAAATCCTGGAGAGCATGTGTGACCCATTGCTAGTGGTATGAATAGAAGAAAGAGGCTCTAGAAAGCACTTCTAGCAGGCATAGTGGAGGGTTATAAATGTAGCCTTTCAAAACTGAACTTCATAAGCTGAGAAAGGAATTGTAATAAGTAGTTGCCAGTGACCTTGAGGAGACTCAACTTGGTAACCCAGCAAGGTCCCTTCCAGTTTTGCTACCACACTTAAAGCCACTTTGCTTAAGTGTGATTTAGCCTTTTTATTTGCTTTCATAAACACTTGTGCCAAAGGGGTTCTGTTTGCGCAGATATACAGGGAATGGTTGTTGTGGATGCGCGTGTGTGTCCTCCCGTGTGCAGGTACTCACAGAGAGGTCTCTGTGTGCCAGGCTGTGTCCTCTTCCCTTCGTTTTGAAATTTCAATCACCCAGGCAGAGAGAAGAAATGGGCGGCTGCATGTTACTTAAGAAGATGGAAAATAAATCAGCAAATAGTCAAATAGTTGCAGCTGATGGAGACGGCAGCTCGGTGATATCTGGCTTGCACGGTGTGGGCGTGTTATCTCCAGTATACCCATGAGCAAGGATTTTGGCAAAGCTGGTCACAGCTGTGCACTTGCAAACCAAGACATATTGTCATGAAGGCCATGGCCACCTTTTGGCCCCCCCACCCCTGCCCAAGCTCCTCTGCACTCTCATGTGGGACTCCAGTCCCACAACAGTGTCTTCTTCTCAAGTATTTGGCTGGTCAACACCAGCCAGCTGTCAAAATCTGCTAATGAATAATCCCTGCCGGAACAAAGGGCTTTGTTCCCTGGGCAAATGGTGCTGGAGAGCCTGCTGAGACTCCCTCTCCGCCCCTATCATACGGGGCTGCAAATCAGCCGAAGATGTTAATCTGACAAACAAATATTTATACAATATCATTGACCGTTGCAGCCCAAGGTCGCTGTGGAAAAAAACAACACAGTAAATTTTTATAAACATCTTTTGATTCTGTCTTCTTCTTTAGCAATTACAACACATTCACTTTCTAAATTATTTTCAAGGAGGGCAAGGGATGAACCACAAAAATACACATTTTGCAATTATAATTCATCTCCGATGTAGCCAGAGTAAGTAGATTTGCAGATATATTTTCATTCAAACTGGCCTTCTTTAGTATTTCCATCTTTTTCCATCTTGCCTAAAAAACCAAACACAGATCACACAAAGAAGGGAATCTGCTATTATTCATTTCTTCTTTCTGGCTGCAGTAGGGACCTCTGTTTATTGTTTGTTTTGGAATATATAACAGCTTTTCTTCCTTACATGTCTGTTTGCTGGCTTCTGCCTCCTCAGGACATGTTACCCTCAGTTGATGCACAGAGAGTTTGACTGCTGGGAGAGCACTCACCAGGATCTCTTTTTGAACCATCTGGAGATCTGGGATCCCCTCTCCCACTTTTCTTTCTGGTACCCACACTGTGTGGGGGGAACATGGCTCAGTCCATCGCCCAAACACCATGCAGTGACGATAACTGGGGCAGGATATTTTTCCAGCTCCTCAGCAAAGCCCTTGGGTTGCCTACACAGATTTGGCACTGTCACTTGCTTTTCCGTGCCTTTCACCCAAACAATTTACTTTCAGCAAATAATTTCATTCTCACTATCTGCATTCACCCTCATTTATCCTGCCCAGAGGTCCAAGCTACAATAGTCCTTTGGGACAGATGCTATAAAACTGAAGAGAAGGACACTCTCTTTGTATCAAAGAGTGGATTAGCCTGTGCAGGAGACAGTTGGTCTTCTTGGTCCATATGGGAAAATCAAGACTTTCAGGCCTGGTCTTTAGTATCTCAAAGAGTAAAATCTAGTGTAAGCTAGTCTTGGGTCATTTGACAGATGTCCCGAGAGTGATTGATCACTCCTGTCCCAAACAGCTACCTGAGGATGGCACAAGTCTTTCCATGGAGGTACCTGTATCTTTTTAGTGTCCAGTTTAGACTACATGACTATCTTCTAGGTGGGTAAAAGTGGGTGAGATGACTCCTGCTCCTCATGGCTTGCCCACAGTTTGATGAGAGGTGTGTGACAAAGGTGGGCATGACACCAGGACAGCCCAGGTCTGGGTCGGTGGTTCACAAGCCAGACCTCTGTGTTCCAGTTCATCAGTCATTCTGCAAAGAGGTGCACCCTCAAGGCCCCTGAGGAAAACATGGACAGTGAATGTCGCCTTCTCACAAAGAACTTGCAAAGTCAATAAATAGGGGAACTTGCAAAGTCAGGCTTACTCAAGTAAGCCTGAATTTTGTTACTTGTTCTATTCAGACATTTTTAATTACCAAATTCTCCACTTGATATTTTCTCTCAATTACCCTAAATCATTAAAACTATAAAAGAAAAGTCTCCACCAATCTGGAAACAATAAATCTCAATGCTGCAACACTAATCGGGTTTCCAAACACCCTCCTAAATAGCACTTAATTTGAATTATGGATACTAGCTGCAGCTGTGTTCAAATAAGAATGACAAACGTGATTTCATCGCACCGAGGCACGACTGCAGCTTCACAGTTTCATCGCTGAACTGAGAGGTCGTTTCTAACCACTATGCTAGCAGAAATCCACCACTGTCAGCCATGTTTGGAAATGCCATCGAGACATAGTCTGCAACAGTGCTTGATGTGAACGTAAAGTGTGGTCTCCTGGCTGTGGCCATTGCAAAATGTTTCTCAAAACTGAGGCCTGATCTGCTTTGGGGTCTATTCACATTTTCCCTGAAACACTGGAATTTCGTAGCCACCCAGCACAGGATTTACCCTAATACAGTCAAACTGCATCTGCTTGAGGGCGCAGCTAGTAACTCTGTGAATTGTCAGCTGTGCAGTGGGTCCGCAGTACCCTTGACCATGCAAAATGTGCTGCATACAGTAGAATGTAACATGTTCTAAAGAAGTTCACATCTGTTCATACATGTATGCAGTTCAAAATACGTCATTGGAAAACAGTCAAGAGACATCTTTGATGCTACTTCTGTTCTTTTATGTATTCTAAAACCAGGTTTGAAATAACATTTTGTCTGGAGTTAGTCTTGCTGCACTACTGAGGGTTTTTAAAGGCTACTTTCTTGTTATGATCAGTCAAAAAAACAAAGGAAAGAGTATATTTCTTAAACTAAAAAATAAATAAGTAATTAAACATTCCTAACACCTCTCCTTAATTTCTGGATCCTAAATATTGAAAAGCAGGAGTCCTTCCACAACTCCAGTATCTCCACAGCTCTCCAACTGAAAAAAAAATTTAAAAATCCTGTTCATTTTTCTCTTCTGCTCTGGTGCTGCCCAGTCTGGCTAAGACGAGGAACCTCTAGCTCAGATTACAGTAAGCCCTCCTTCATATCGCCAGATCAATTCTGAACTGTAAACAAGAACCCGAAAATACACTCATGGTGCAGCTGTGCTTGTGGCCAAACTTCAATGTGCTATTACTTTAATTTGACTCTTATAAACATGAACAGATTCACGTCTTCAGGCAGGAAAGCACCGCATCAGTGGTTTCTTTGCTGTTCATTTGTATGCATGCCTCTGACTCTTGCTGTGACTGCCACAGCCAAAAGGAGAACCAGATCTCCGTTTCACTTAGCCTTGCATAAATAAAAATATCATTAAGCGCTATTTAAAATATGTTATATTTAACAAATTGGCATGAAATCCCTCACAATTTATTGTACTTGGCAATATTAATAAATGTGGTCTATATTCTATAAATCAAGAACATATTTGCTGGAGGTGTGTGCACTTGAAATCACTTCTACCCAGAATTCTGCTCTTATTTCCATTAGGAAGTGTTTTCTCCTGTTTTACTGGATACATGTCTATGGGAGTGACTACAAGATATATTTTAGTCAAACAACATATTCTCTCTCCTTCCACCAGATGGGAAGTGCTTTTTCCTCATTGCAAACTTCATCTTGTATTGATTACCAATCACAATAAATACATTATAAGGGTTTGAATTTGTTCCTTTACTTTAAAAAAAGAATTCAGAAGACAGAACAATGGGTACAATTAAATATTGAAAAATGTTTTGCCATTTTACTGTGAAAAGTCTTTGGGTTAAGTCAGTAATGTCATCCTCTTTAAAACTTACATGCAATAAATTGTTACTAATTTTTTACTTTTCCTAATTTAAGAGGTATGTTTTAAAGAGCTGTCACAAACCACAGAGCTTTATACATTCCAGATGTGCTGGTAGGTGCAGAGGGGTGTGTCAGTCTATGACCTACTGATGTCCCAGATGCGGCATTTGTGTGATACAGATCTACCCTACGAAAGGCTGTGGAGGCTCCTGTTTCCTGTCTGTGCGTAACGTTACAGCTCATACATACAAATCAACAAAAGGAGGGAGCATGAAAGTCATGGATTTTTATTGGGGTATTTGGAGTCTAGCCTTTCCACACCTTCTCTGAGTACCTCCTAAGCCAGGCAGACACAATTTCCTTGTAACAGTGAATCCTCCAGCCTCCTGACTCTCAGGTGGAGGCATTTGACCAGACCACCCTTTGCTATCTCTGAACCACCAAACAAAAAAAATAATCAGTCCTGGGGCAGACTTTGCCCTTCAAGGAAAGGATGAAAACAGACATGACTAGGAAGGTAGCAGAGTCTCCTGCGATACAGAAGCCTTTGGTTCAGACAGCAAAACTGAACCAGAGAAGCGTGGATCCACTGAAATACATCCATTGGTTCCAGCCGTCTTTGGAGAAGACATTATCATTAACCCACGTCCATAAATAAGCACAGAACCAGTGAGGGGCTGGTGCAAAATGTAGTGGTGGAAGATCTGTGTTTTAAATGCAATGTAAAACTCAGGGACTGGTCCCCAGAATCCCTTACTGGAGTAACCTGCACCTCATGGGAAGTGCATTTCTCTCCTGTAACCTTGAGGCTCTCCCTCTTGTTGCTCCCACCCAGGCCAGCCCATTGACACTGTCTTGAACATCCAGAGGCATGTTCGAGTTATATGGCAAAACTTACAAATCAAGATGATAGACTGTGTATTTTAAATATTTTCTCTTACCATGAAAGGGCATTTTATGTTCATTGTTTAAACTGTCATTACTCATTTTTCTAAATCTGTGGGTTTAAAACTAAGCCAACTATTACACTTGCTCCTGATGGGTACACTAAACAGGTTTCACTACCTACCTTGTCCTTTCTGTTACGTATTAACATTCTTGCCCCCTCTTCTTCATTGATAACACTGCAAATATGATATGATGAATCTGTTGTCAGGAGGTTGTCATTTGTTTCAGTTTCATAATTCTCAGATGAAAAAATGTTGGAGATCAGATTATGTAGTCACAAACGCATGACCTTCTCCCTCTGTGCTTCTTTATAGCAAGGCTGATTTTGACCAGCTGACCTCAAGTCAGCAGAAACCTTGCAAGTGTTGGTATTTAGATTTCAAAAGGTTTTTTTATTATTCTGCCCTTACATTCTCTTCTCTATCTCACTTTCAAACAGTGAACAATACAAATAAAGCATTTCTAATTGTCCTGATTTATTTTAATAATCATAGCTACAGAGAAGAACAAAGACCATTAATTATTCTAAAAATATACATATTTTGGTTATCCCCACTTTTCTTGGACTTGAAAATGACGATCCTATATCACCTTTGCTACTGTATCACATCACATATTTGCAGTAAGCATTGCCTGGTTTCAAAGGAGTCTTTTTAATCAACAGTCTTTAACCTCAGATACGCAGTTGTCCTCTCAAGAGTCATGTTTTGTCTTTGCAAAAGCATCGAGAGCTTTTGCACCACTGGGGTGCTTTTACACACCTCACTGGTTAATTGCCCCCTGCACTCACACCACTTCATGTTTGCTGTAGTGGATGGGATTTGAACCCATGTCTTATTTAATGTAAAAATATTGGCATAAATCATGCTGTCAGAGTGGAAAGCAAGTGAAAAAATAGCCCTAGGAATTCACTGCCTTGTGAAAAAGGCTAGGGGAAAGGTAGATGTTTTTAATAGTTACTACTGAAGCAAAGTGGAGCTTGACTGAGGAAAATGTTGGGTCCAAGAAATATGCCCACAGTGAAATATGTGGACGTATGGAAGGATTGGACATACTTCCCAGATAAACTTTCTTGATATTAATGACCGCATTTTTTAACACTAAAGGGCTATTCCATCCAGATTTGGGACAAAATCCAAGAATTTTGTTACACTGAGGTATGTATTTAAGTGGCATCTTGACCTAAGGCCAGAATTAAGCGTCTCCTTTGACATGGCTCTGTGCAATTGGGGGGAGGAAGAACACCTCACCTCAGATGCTCACCCTTGGAAACACACCATCACCCAGCTGCAAACACCCCCACTCCTCTTCCAGGAGCTACTCTCTGAAACGTACAGTGTGCTATACTAGATAAGGGCAAGAACCTCAGGGATTTTTTTCAAATGATTGAAGAAATTGCATCATCGCTAATACATCATCCCTAACACAGCACTCTTTGCCAAGGAAAATCCCCCACAATCACATAAAGGCAACAAGCGAAGCAGCAGACATGAGCAAACTCAGAATTCCTGAATGCCTGCGTTAGACTGCTACTGTTGCCTGCAACACAGACTCTACATGAAAGGCCCTGTACACTGATCCATACATTATTTAGACATCTAAGCTGCTTACCCACAAATCTTCAAGGCTAGGCGGTGCAGAACCCAGGCTGCCTGGGGAGAAGAGAAACCGCAGGCACCAAAGCCAGACCCCTATCCCTTGCCACAGTGTGCTCAATTTAAGGATAGAAAGGAAACTTGGGAAACTTTTTGAAGGTTAATTTTCATACAGGCAAGAAGTAATACAGGTTTACTTAATGGAAGAGTATTCTAAGAAAGAAAGGCACTTTCAGAGTTTGTATGTGGTGCTATATGTTTAATAACCATTCTCATAGTGCATATCTGAATCCTTCAAAGTCACTGAGGGTAAAAATTGTCTAGTGATCTAGGATAGCGCTTAGAGTGTTCATCCAACAAGTGGGAGTCCAAGGTTTAAATTCCTCTGCAGCTGGAGGAAAACAAGGTTCAGACTTCATCCTTCTTTCAGGGGAGTCTGGGCTGTGGGATGGCGGATGAGCACCATCTCACATTCCAGGGCCATGCTGCTGGTCAGGAGAGGGCTTGTCCTTCTGCTGCAGAGAGGGAGCAAGCGAGAGAAGCTCCTTGGCCTCGTCTGCTGGGTGTTCAGACCTGGGGCTCTCTGCTTCCAAAGGAAATGCCATACTTGGGGTGTTTGTGCAGAGCAATAATGAGAAACAGGTCTGGGAGAAGGGATGGAGGGGCCAAGGCCAGTATGACCAGCCTGAGTGCCCTATGCAAGGCACAGTGAAATGCTCTCTGCCCAGTGTCACAGCTCCCACAGGAGACAGTCGGAAAGCCCACACAAACATGTGTGCACACAGAGGTCTCTGCCCTCCTGCGTAGACTCAGAAGCCTGGAACGGCCTTCCACAGGGGTTGTACTCCAGTCAAAGCTCCAATACAGGAAAAAATACATACCTTTGTCATCCTGACGGGTGTTGATTTAGCATATCCTTAAATCTCCCCCAGCAAGGGACATTCTGTAGCCATCCCAAGTAATCTCTTACAGGGCTTCATTGCCTTGCTGACAGAAACATTTTGTTCTTCTCTCTAACCAAAATCTTTCTTGCTGCAATTTAAGTCCATTACTTCTTGTCCCAACCACAACAGACAGAAAGAAGTAGTTATTCCCTTGTGGTCAGTCGAAGCCCTTTTTATCTTTGATATTTGCTGTTGTTTTAGTTTCAAGTTTTCCTCCTTCAGGGTAAATAACTCCAACTTACTGAGTCTTCCTTCCCTGTCTTGTTTTCCAGAGCCCGATCATCCTCCAGATGAGTTTCTGGTTGATTCACATCTACCTCAAAGCATGGCACGACAATAGGAGGCAGCAGTCCAGCAGAGGCTTTGCCAGAGCTGAGAGGAGCAGAAAGGGTACTGAGTCTGGTAGTAAGACTGGTAAAGGCAGTCCAGTAATGGTGGTCCCCATTCGTACATCTGGGTGCAGCACTGGATCTTCACAACAACTTGGTGCACACACTCAGTGCACGATCCACTACCAAGAAGCCTGCGATCCACTACAGTCAAAGGTCCTTTTCTGCAGAAGAGCTGTCAAGCCAGTTGTTCCACAGATGTGTTTCAGTAGTTGGTTGGTCTTATCTCATGAAAACATCTTATAATGCCACCTGTTTAAAGCATCTTAAAATACTACACATTTGATAGCATCCTACCTTTTTTCAGACTAAATCTCCAGTCCTTCTGGAATTCCAGTCCAGTCCTCCAGTGTACATGAAGTCCCTCCAAGTTATGTGACAGCTTATTTAAAAAGCATTTGAGCACAGCCCAATCTTACCAGTGCATACCAGTAGGGAAGAGACCACAGACCACAGACCACACACTGCAGTTCTTCTGACTTGCTCACTTGGATCCAAGGGATGGAGGCCCTCCATCTCTCCAGTAGCACCTTTCTGGAGCCACAGTGCTGGCATATCAGCCTCCCCCCCCAGAAACCACAAATGAAACTCCAGTGTAAAGGTTAATCCTGGTCCACTCCTCGCTTAAAATAAAATTCTGTTTAAACAAAAGTCCATGCTTTTCCCTTTCTGCATTTCCACTACAAACATTAGGCAGGGGAAATTCAAGTCAGGAAAAGAATTAAAAATGTGCTCACTTTGCTCCCTGTGGCCAGTGTGGTTAGTATGTCCAGAAACTACTGGAAAAAAAACAGAAAGGCTCAGAAGCAGAGTAGGAGCAGCTCTGCTTTGCATGCTGGGTATGAGACAGTAAGATCTTCTCAGAGAAAACATGAAAAAACACAGAACACACATTATGTCTGAAGTCAGAAAGCTCCAGACTATGCAGTGACATAACAAATATTTAGTAATTTCATGAGAAAAATATTAGCTAAAATCATCCTGACATTTTCTTTTTATCCTTTTATTTGTCTTCTTAAATGATTTTAGAAGACTGGCAAAGCTGTTACCTAAGATTTAACCATATGATCACAATTCATTAAGCTTCTTTGTTTAAGCTGTAGCGTATCTTTCCATATCCAGCTGTTCAGAAATTTGTGCCTAGCTCTCAGATCTTACATGCTAGACGTACTTCAAATCAGGATGAGGAGGAATTGCTGAGGGTTCACCAGCAGCACCCAGTGGAGGTTTTCTATTGTATGAATTATGCTCCTAGGCAACAAAATCTTCTGAGTCTCAAATTTGGAATTGTTCCCATAACGCAGGACAGAAGCAGTCTTCTGCTTCTTGTCATCACTATTTTGAAGATTAATGCCACTGAAGTTAATAGGGTTACATAGTGACCTGGTACAACTAGGAGCAGAGTTGTTCTCAGATCATCTTTTCTGTTGACAACAAAGAAAAATTTTGCATCAAATCTTAGCAGAAAAAAATCTAAATTCAAATTGATATCTTTACTTTTGCACTTGACTTTCAAATGAGAGTCAGGCTTAAAAATTCCCCACTCTTTCTATTTGCTCCAGTAAATTAGATAATTATTGCCATTATTCCAGAACTTAAAACTAACCTTTCATAAGATAGCCCTACATCATTTCAGTATTTCAGGATACCAAAATATTCTTAACCTCTGCTCTGGGACGTAATGACTTTCAAATATTTCTTCAAGAAATTACTGAAAATATTCCACAATTTATTTAAGACAAATAGAGGGGAAAATGAGAAATTCTTAAACATTACAGTTAGTTAGAATACAGGCTAAAAGAAACCCTTTAATCCCTAAATAAAATAAAGTACTTCATGCCCAAGAAATGTATTTTTAATATAGTATTTTAATTTGCACTCATAAATAAATATAATAAATATTATAAATGTACAGTTCTGATTCAATGCCTGATATACCACAGTATAACCAGGCATTCAGATATCCACGTATGTAATGAAAATTAGAAAATATTAAGGTGTTTTTCTTAACCTTTGGTTATGTGAATGTGTGCAATCAGGTATTAGCAACAACACCTTGGGCAAATACTAACTTAGCAGAGGTGATTCTGGTACTGAATTTCCACTTAACTCACCAGAACTCACAGGTGTGTATGACTTCCTCTAGTTCTTAACTTTGTGCATTGCTTCCTTCCAGGCTGTTGCAGATTTAGTACATTTCAGTACTTTAAAGTACATTTAAGATAGAATAGAATGGTTTGGGTTCGAAGGGACCTTAAAATCATCTAGTTCCAACCCCCCCGCCACAAGCGGGGACACCTTTCCACCGGACCAGGCTGCTCAAAGCCCCATCCAATCTGGCCTTGGACACTGCCAGGGAGGGGGCAGCCACAACTTCTCTGGGCAACCTGTTCCAGTGTCTCACCACCCTCACAATAAAGAATTTCTTCCTAATATCTAATCTAAATCTACCCTCTTTCAGTTTAAAACCGTTACCCCATGTCCTATCACTACTTGCCCTTGTGAAAAGTCCCTCCCCAGCTTTTCTATAGGTCCCCTTCAGGTACTGGAGGGCTGCTAGAAGGTGTCCCTGGAGCCTTCTCTTCTCCAGGCTGTTGCATTTTGCCTTGAATCTGTAAAGCTGCAGGTTTGCAGCTAACATGGCTGAGACCTGGTTCAGAATTTGGACCTGGACATGGCCCTCCATACTGCTGCAGGCTTGATACATGTGTGTGCAATCATATGCAACCCCCCTGAAATCTCCTATTGAAAAACTTGTAGCAGTATTGTTATAACCATACATAGCTACATAAAATATCTGGAATCCAACCAGCAGCCAGATTTGAAGGATCATCCATAAAAGTTTCACATAGCTAAAGAGAGCAGTCAACGCACTCTTAATAAATTTAACATTTTCACAGATTCTCTGGTCAGCTTCACAGTCTAAGGTACTCTTTAAAGAGACATATACATTTATATGCATGTACACAGGTCACCTGGAAAGCATCCAAACCCTTCCTTAAAGCAGTCAGACACAACTTTCTAGATGTATTAAGCAAGATCTTTGTGCTGTAGCAATGATGTTGCTCACAGCACTGAAGATTTATTTGGTGTAACGGTGGGTTCAGCAGAATTTCAGACCTGCAAATATGTCATAAGATAAGCATGTCAGAGGCTTATATCATATCAGGGTATGTCAGGTAATTTGACTTGTACACCTATCTTTGTTCTGGCATCTGCCCACTTGTGATATACACAAATGATATAGCCGAGGGAGTACTGAAGATCTGACTGTTACTGGTACCTGTTAAAGTGAGACATAATATGGTAAATATTAAGTATCTATCTACTTGGTTTAGAGAAGTCGGGCAATATATTTCTGGCAGGATGAAATGCTAGCCAATGTGGTACATGATATTTGTATCTGATACATGATTAAATGCCAACATGTAAGTTGAAACACTACAGGTCTGCTTTACTGCATGGTTTCTAGCAAGAAGATATTTAACAGTGGTAAGAGAAAATACATATTAGGAATAATCTATCTGAAAAAGAACATACCACATTTTGTGAGCAAGAGCTCACCTCAGAGGATTGTCACAGGTATCCTGCTGTGGGCCTTGGTGCGGAGAAGGAAAATGAGGAAAGAGAAAACAAGTAGTGACCTGGCATTAAGTGTAATGTTGGAGGTTGTCACTCAGCTGGGCTGAACAATATGGCAAGAAGGCTTGCAAATGGAGGAAGTTTGAGGTGTTATGGAATGTAAACCTTCATATGAGTCCAAATGTCACAATAAACTACATTATTTGTGTAAAAATTACAGTGCTGAACTCCCAGGTCCCAGAGAAGGTGAGAAGTGGTTTGGCAGACTCTGAATATGAGGCGGATTGACATAATGAAGAATTTTGGTCAGCTCTTTTACTAGCCATCCGTATTTCTAAAGACTTTCTGTTCGTTTTCTCACTATGTTTCCTTGAACTGATTAGGGCAAGACAGTGTGCCTTAAGGGCACTATTAGGAGGTCATCAATAATGTTATAATGCTATTAAAGTTTAATAATAATTCATATATGGTCATTCCCTAATTGAAAAATTAGGTGCACATTGATTGATGCTTTCAGTTTCTGATGTCTACTAGGTGGCCTAAAGATTAAATCAATCTCCGATGCATTTTTCTTCATCAAACCCAGTTTCCTGGCTATTTCTCCAAATTATGAAATCACACCCATTCCACCGTTCTTTACTGTTTGCCTTCTCTAAGCTACCAAGAAAGTTATATTTAGTCATGAGAGAGGGAAATATGGGGTGCTTGGATACAGAACCAGGAGATAAGAACACCTAACGCAGTTCCATCCTAGTTGAAACAAATTATTACACAATATTTTAGGATAAAGAAACCTATATAAATCTATACTTTTTGGGGGTTTTAACTCTATAGAATATATAGTTGCAAGTCTCTTTTAAAATTTTTAAGTTTTTAAGGGGCTCTATGTCTTTCAGATTTTTAAACTTTGTAGAATACAGAAAGAAAAAGTTTGAAAGAGTAAACACAGGAGGTAATTTAATTAGCACTTAGAACCTATGACTTGTTCATGCTGGAGGGTATCTTTCAAAAGTATTAACTTAAAATAATTTTGCCGGTATTTGAACTGAAGTTTTGCTGGAGGATATTAATTAGAAATATGGCTACGCATGTAGATGGATCTCACCAGCTCCACTGAGCTACACTGAAGTGAGTTTCAAAAGGGGGTGCTGTGAATGACTGTTGTTAATTGAAGTGGGCAATGCAATAGTTCATGGGTAGGGTTTATGAAAGCAGGATCTAAAAAGCTGAAGTAATTGCTAATTGTAGGGTGTTCACAAATCTTTTTTCAGGTCTGGAGTCTGAAGTGGTCAGTGTGATTCACTGGATTGCTAGGGCTTGCTGGGCTGGTTAAAGTCAGCATTAGGAATTAAAATAAGATTTGAGACACCAAGCACCAGAGACTTTTGCTGCAAAAGCCCACAGTCTCTACAAGGTCTCTGCTCACAGAGGTCAGTTGGAATCACTGGCACGTGCTTTAGCTGGGGGTGAGGACAGTCGACTTTGGCAGCATGGGCTATGGAGATAGGGTCACTGCCGTATCTCACACATCTACATGTAGGATCTGGCACATAAAATAGCTCTGCAGTTGCCACTGACCTAAAAGAAGCTGTAACCATAACCCACCGTCACTTTGTCAAAATACACACATTTGCCCCTGCTGATCTAAGTCCTCATCCCAGCCTTGAGGACTTGCCATGGCCCTGCAGTTAACTTGGTCCGCCAGACCCAGATGTTCAGAGCCTAAATACTACCCGAACCCTAATTGCTGATCCAGTTTATTAACCCATGGTCAGAAGCAAGTACCAACCTGCTCAGACTAAGCTGTCCAGGTAGAGGGAAGGGCAAAACTCTACTGATCTAGAAAACCTTAGTCCAAACAAGGATACTTAGAGTGAGTCCATGTATTATGCAGGATTAGTTGCCCAAAGTTTCTCCTTTGCCCTGGAGAAACTTTGGGCATCCAGGTCCTTTGCTGGGTATATGACTCAATCTTTTTGTGCATAGATATACCGATCTTTTTTTCCTGATGTGATTGGTTGAATGATGCTGCTCTGTGTTTGCAGTGGTATCAATGACCACAGCCATATCCACAAAAACATCTGAAGCTAAATACTAACATGCTTTCACCACAAGTACTAGTTCATTTTGATTTTCTATTCCTTCAAATTGTTTTAACTGCTATTTACCTGTTTAAAGTCCTTTATTACTATTTACAATGAAAATATGGTGCTTCTTAGCCTAGATAAACAACCTGGGACCAAGAAAAGCAGACACTAATAAAAAAACGAGCAGTTCTGGAATAACCAAGAGACTAAAGTTCCTTTGCATGAACTATTCCTTTAGTATTTATGAATAACAAATAAGTCCACTGAAATAAGGTTGTGAATGACTCATGTTCAGAAAAAGGACAAAATTCATTGGACAATCTGTTCATAACAAATAATTTAACCAGCTCTAAAAATATTTGTGGGGTTTCTCCTTACAGGGGAAAAGAAGTATATCACCAAAATGAACTTGTTAAAAGGCAAAAAAAGTCCAAGGACTGGCTCGTAACCCTGCAATCCAGCCCAAATAAGGACAGTATGTGGTTGCACTATCCCAGGAGCGGAGTGCTGACCGGACGGTGCCTGACAATCTGATACTACCCCTCTGAAGCGTGGGAGAGAGAAACCATTCGGCTGGTGTATTACAGCTCCCTGTCTGCCCCAGTGCTGGCCGGAGGAGCATGGGGCAAGGTGGGGCAGGCTCTGCAGTCCCCCCGACACTGACAACTTCCAGCAACACAAGTCACTCGCCTGGGGAGCTGGGCAGCACCTCACACTTTTATCTTACACAATGCAAACATACAAGAAATCTCTGCTTGGTCTAAGTTTGCAAAACTTATTTTCCAAATCTTGAGCAGTAGGGGGTTTTGAACATTTGCATAGTTTAAAGAAACGAAACGTGCGGATGTCTCACACTTTTGCTTGTATTCTGCAGGTTTTTGGTGCCCCAACCCACTGCTGAACTGTTCCCATTGACAGTTCCTGCCTTACCATCCCTCTAATGCTTTCCGACTTACTGAGATTGCACTGATGTGTGGTACAGCACTAAACGCATTCCTGAAATCCGAAGAAATGATGTCTGTCCAGCTAGGTTAATGTACCTCCAAGAATCCAAATACACTTATCAGACATGAGCTATTTTTTTAATCATTTCATGCTGAGTAACCTTTAATAAATCAGAGCTAAACAAAGCCCTTAGAGGTCAATGCATGTATTTCCTCCCCCTAATGTGCTCCAGTCTATAGGTAGGTAGGAAAATGTTGTAACTTTGCAGCCTTATGCAAACTTCCCCTAAGTGCAGTGAGAATTGGTGCTGTTCTGGCTGGGAGCCTGCATGCATAAACTCTTATGAGTAAGAGGTTGTCTTACAAAATTTTACCCTGCTAGGGCTGCCTGTGGCATACCTCCCCCAGCCCAGAAACCATAGGAATAAGATGTTGCCATTCAGACAGAAGCAACATGGGAAGATGAGCTATATGTATGCAAGGTGCAACCACTGTTCTCCAGGATATCTGTAGGAAAAATGGCTTGAGAGCAGAGAACAGAACCGAAGAACAAGTCAGTCAGTGTGTGACAACAACCAATGAGGCTGAAGCCATTCATGGTGAAAGGCCTGGTTTAACTGTGGAAGCAGCTGAGGGAGGCAGAAAACTGCAGCCCATAGTTCAAAGGAGAAGCCACGTGCCAGAATGAACTCTTGAATCTAACTCCATAGACCGCTTGGGAGCATGGAGGAAAATGAGATGGGGAAATGGTCAGTGTGATTTAGTTTAGTTTTGTTTGTTTGTTGAGCTACTGAAGGAGTGATTTGTCCGTAATTCTTTCAAAAACCCTTCCAAAGCCTGTGCATGTGTTTGCTGTGCATATCGGCATGGATTGATTCCCCAAAATAAAAAACCTGATTATATCAGAACAAAACATTTGGTTTATCAGCTTATTTAAGAAATTGCATTCAGCTGGGCACGAGATGGGCAGACTGTCTCTACTTCTTGGCCACAGTGCATGCAGGCTCATGATATGTCATGTGAAGTCAATCTCATCATACATGAAGTCCAAAGTCCCGGCTCACAACAGGTGTTGTACAGGGTCAGAGCTCTCTGAGGGTGTGAAAGAGAACCTGGGTTTGCTGCACATAGTGTAGGTACAGGTGGTGGAAAGTCTTCTGAGCACTTGCACAGCAGTTATATATACACAGTCGCTCCATCAGCATATGGACTGTGCACAAATTGCCTTCTCTCAGAAGCCTCTCTACCTGTGGTCAGGACCGAATCCATAACCACCACTTGCAATGCCACTGGCACACAGAGTACTGTTATTACTCCTTATCTGCCTAGCAGAGCATACAATGATTTATTGCAAGTTCATATTACTGCAATGATTCCCTTGTCATAACAGGATCAAGAGATAAACAGCCTTGAGTTGGGCAGGATGCAAATGATTCAGGTTATGACACTGGAAGAAGGAAACCAGAGGTTCACTGTTCATCACTAGCTCTGCCTTGAGCTCTGGGACCCCAGTGGCACATTTATGTCTTAGAGCAAACAGGATGCAAATTCCCAGTATATTAGTTACAACGGAACTTGCTCAGTTAAGTTAGATGTAAATGAAAAGCAACTCATCAGTGCTGAGAAGCAGCTGAATGTTTTCAGCTGTAGGGTCTAAATACAGCTTCAATCTTTCAGTTAGTCCATGAGGAAGGACTTCTTGCCCATAAGGAGCATATTACAGGATTGGGGCCAAAGCCAACGAAATTCTTCCAAAGCATTGAAGACATGAGTGATTTTTGTAACATAATATTTATACCAGAGCAAGCCACCATATATCTTGTTTCTGCCACGTTCTGGAGAGAGCACTTCACAAGATATTTACAATTTATACCAGAATAACTGTACCCCCAAACTGAGGATCTCAAATGGGCATGTCCATCTCTGGCTGATGAGACAGCTTTCCAGCTACAGCATCCTGGACCTGTTGCTGGTCTCTGTTCTCGACTAGTGTAATTTGGGGGAGGAGGATAAAAAGGGAAACTCCGTGTTTACAAAGGAAAGGAGGAAACCATCTGTGACAGGGCTTTTTTTGAGCATTGGCTGTTGAGCTCTGCTCAGAGGTTTGTAATACCAGAAGTGGTCCCAGGAGAAATGGATTAGTGGGCAGAGAACAAGTGAGGAGGTCAAAAGGTGAAAAATAAATGCAATTTATCACATGCCTATGCTGTTTATCACCTAGTTAGAGAAATTAAGGGAATCACATGGATATCATCACTTTACACAGGATGACCCTACACACATACAATCTGATCTACCGTTCTGGGTTAGCTTGTTAAACTTGTCTACAGGGATGGTGGACTAGACCCAGCTAGTTTGCATCATCTGGCAGGCTCCTGTTTGGGGAGTAAACATATGTCAATAGCTTTAACATGACCAATCTTTACAGTAAAGGGCTGGAGAGGAGATTTCATACACAGACTGGGAAATTTCTATGGCAGTTTTACAATTCAGAAAATATACATATCACAGAGGCACATATGCAGTAAGCACAAAAGATTAGCATTGGAACTGACAACTTGTAAGCCAAGTTTTAGCTTTATGTGATTCGAAACAGCTGAGTGATAAATTAAAATAAAAACAAATGCCAGCAGCTCCTTAGCGCTAGCGGGATTGGTGGGTGCTCCTGTCATGAGAGCCTGGTGAATACATATTGTTATAATTGGCCGGGTGGAGGTGGTAGAACAAACGTGACTCTTCCAAGACAGTGTTGGCACTGACAATAATTGTTAACAGATTGAGTTTCCTATTCACCTCTTTTTTCCCCTATAATTCCTTCTTAACTTATCAGCAGATTTTATTTTGAATTATTAGAAATCGCATCCTTCTTTTATTGATTCTTGTGAGTTGCCAGCCAGCCGCTAATTGCTTCCAGCTCTGGTGTTTCAAAATTGCTGGTTTCCTTTTAGATACTTTAATCATTCATATATCTTTCTCTCCATTCCTCCACCCCCTTTTGACTTTCTTTGGCTTGAGATTTTCTCAGAGGAGCTGTCAGCTTAGTTAACCCTAGTCATTCTAGCCAAACACTGTTCTCATTCCTATGGCAAAGGGGTAGTCAAGAACTGCTGATAAATTTAAATCCTCATCTAACTCAACCCCCAGCACAAGCGCTCTGAATCCAGATACTCTGAATTTGAACACCTAGTTCATGTGGTGTCCAGGTGTGCATATGTATTTGTATATATCACAGAATCAATCAGGTTGGAAGAGACCTCTGGGATCATCGAGTCCAACCATTGCCCTGACTCCACCATGTCAACTAGACCATGGCACTAAGTGCCATGTCCAGTCTTTTCTTAAACACATCCAGAGATGGTAACTCCACCACCTCCCTGGGCAGCCCATTCCAACGTCTAATGACCCTTTCTGAGAAGAAATTCTTCCTAATGTCCAACCTGAACCTCCCCTGGCGAAGCTTGAGGCTATGTCCTCTTGTCCTATCGCTAGTTGCCTGGGAGAAGAGGCCAACTCCCACTTCACTACAACCTCCCTTCAGGTAGTTGTAGACTACAATAAGGTCACCTCTGAGCCTGCTCTTCTCCAGGCTAAACAACCCCAGCTCCCTCAGCTGCTCCTCATAGGTCAGACCCTCCAGACCCTTCACCAGCTTGGTCGCCCTACTCTGGACTCACTCCAACACCTCAACATCTTTCTTGAAGTGCGGGGCCCAGAACTGGACACAGTATTCAAGGTGCGGCCCCACCCGTGCTGAGTACAGAGGGACGATCACTTCCCTAGACTGGCTGGCTACACTATTCCTAATAGAGGCCAGGATGCCATTGGCCTTCTTGGCCACCTGAGCACACTGCTGGCTCATGTTTAGCCGGCTGTCGATCAGCACCCCCAGGTCTCTTTCCGCCGCGCCGCTTTCTAACCACTCTTCCCCCAGCCTGTAGCGCTGCATGGGGTTGTTGTGGCCGAAGTGTAAGACCCGGCACTTGTTCTTGTTGAACCTCATGCCGTTGGTCTTGGCCCATCTATCTAACCTGTCCAGATCCCTCTGTAGGGCCTTCCTACCCACCAGCAGATCGACACCCCCACCCAGCTTGGTGTCATCTGCAAATTTGCTGAGGGTGCACTCAATCCCTACGTCTAGATCATCTATAAAGATATTGAACAACACCGGCCCCAGAACTGAACCCTGGGGAACGCACACATATATACATACACACATACATACACACAGACAAATATACATATATACACGCAAAGCGAGCATGTGTGTTTATATGTAAACATACATGAACGTAGATATATTGTATAAATACAACATATAAATAAATGCATATACATATCTGTATGTATAAACTAATGGAAATGCTTGTATTTAAGGTCTGACTTGCTACACCCTTCTGCCTCTCTGCCGCACGGCTCCTGGAGCAGAACGAACGTCATTGCACTGAGACCGCTGGAGTCACCCAAGAGTCACAGATCAGCAAGTCACCACGCATCAGCTGAGCGGCAGGAGCCGCTGACAGACTCGTTGCTAACCCAGGGCACAGGAAAGGAACGGTGACTGCTTACAAGAGCTCTCTGAGTGTGAGCAAAGATAACTTGAATTACATCGCATTAGCTGGGCACTAGAAATGTGCAGACAGGCTGCTAGTGGGGCACCGCTGAGTTGAATAACTTGTCAAGAAGCAGTATCTGATGCATGAGCCTACGTTTGGCCCCACTGACCAAGGCCCCTCTCCCGCCCCTCCGCACAACGGTGTCTGTGCATCCTCCTGCCCCTCTCCCACCTCGGACCACCAGCATGGCTGCTCCTTGTCCCTTGGCACTGGCAGAGCAGACAGATTGCTGCTGAAGGAGAGCTCTCCCGCTGCGCTCGTGACAGCGAAGGGACCTCAGTGCTGCTGTGCTTTGAAGTGAGAGGACTCCTGGGGCATGGGACCTGCAGGTGGTCTGCTCTGCAGTGTGGAGCAAAGCTGTAAAGCCCAGAGACTGATACCAACATGCCATTTTCCTTCATGAGGTCATGGGGTTGTTTCCTTTTCCATCCCCATCGATTTTTGTTGCCTCTTCTTCACCACAAAGGCCTGAGGGGGAAAAAAGGGAAAATACCAGGGCAAGTTTTGCCCCTTTCAGAAATCCTTCTGGCTGCCCTAGTCCAGAACAGGTCCCAGCTACTGAACTTTCCCTCTAATGGATCAGAGCTGGTCCCAGATTAAAAAATCCCCTGCCCCCTCCACGCCTGCTCCCGGCTTCCTGGAGCCACACGTGCCTGTGGAGGGGTGCAGGAGGGGAAGTCTCCCCATGGTGCTGCCCTCACACAGGCACTGCCTGGTTCCCTGGGCTGGAAAGCCCCATCACAGCCTCATCAGGTCTTTGTCCTGGGAAGCACACCCTGACACCACTGTTACTGCAGACACCCAGCCCTGCACTTCCCATCCATCCCATCCTGGCAGCATGGCCAGGCAGCTTCCAGCACTGCAAGCCCAGCCTGCTACAGACTGGGGCTTTCCAGGCTCTCAGCCTTGTTTGACCTCTCAAGAGGCCAGCGTTACTGTCCCAAGCGCATGCCACTGAGGTGTCCAAATCAACACATTCTTGTGGAAACAAATAGAAATTTTGCTGGGTACAATTTTTTTTCTGTCAAAAATGCAATGCTCTGAGCTGCCAGCAGCACAGGGCTCTTTTAAAAATGCATAATCCATAAATGAATAAATATAGGACCTAGGGGCACTTGAGGACACTCCTTCTTTCCCTGTGACATTGTTGCTCCCTCTCCAAAACTTGCCCAAACTACCCCGTTGCTATGCTGAAAGCAGCTAATGACATCTGTTAAACATATGGTTTAATTTTAGGGATAAGTCCCAGGCATGCAAATTAGTTTTCGCTTGGGTTTAAATGCGAGTAGCAATCAAGTGCCTCTTTGCATAGTGAGAACACAGGCAGTTGGGAGCTGCTGCCCAAAGCAAGATCCTGCCTGAGAAGACCAATAGTCCTCAAGGTGCATCCCTGAGTGCAGGCACAAAGGTGAAGGGATGAACTGGTTGCAGCTGTGTGCATCAGTAAAGCAAAGGCCTGAAGATGGACATGGCTTTGGGAGAAAAACCACATTCCTTTCAGCTGTGGTATTAATTGGAAAAGCGAGCTTATTGAGGGTAAAAAGCAAAACCTGGTCTGGTCTGTCTTACTGTAATATTGCCTTGTTCTATTTAAAACAGTTCTCTAAAGATATGCGATATAGGATGTGTTAAAAGAGATGAGTTTAAGAAAAAGGAAGAAGAAAGGAACTTAAATACCCAGAATTGCTGTGTCTTTTTTTCCATAAGCCACTTCCAGTCTTATGCATTTTGTTTTGGTGGTAAGTTTACCTCAGGAAGCATGCTCAGGTTTCACAGAGTGGCGGTCAGCATCCTGGGATGATGTAGATAGCAAGTATCTGTATGATGAAATGAGTTGTTGGGTTTTTTTTCAATTTCATGCAGCAGTTGAGCATTTTGTGGAGAGTTTAGAATACTTGCTGCCAATGAGAAACATATTTCCTTGGAAAAAATTCTGTTTAATATCTGACTTTCAGGATGTTGATAAACCCACCTTTATTTTGGTTGACAAAGCCTCATGTTTTCAACCTGTAATGATGAATGGCCTGTGAGGGTCAACATGATACTGCATCATAGTTAGAAACCAACTCAGTGCCTACCATCAGGCTTTGAAAACCACCTTTCCACTGCATATACGCAGCAGTGGTTGTGACTCTGGTAGTAAGGGAGAGCTAGTGTGGCTCTGTGTGTCCTGAAGTTAAAATATTCCAGGCAAACCAAATCCTCTAACCAAGCCTGGATATGTGGTCCCTGTCCCAGCCGATAAGTTAGTATAGCTTTCCAGTTCAGCAAAAATTTCAGTTTCTTCAGAGCTCTGGAAATCTACAGCAGAGTAAGCACGTAGCCAAGGAGGGGCAATTCTATTTCCAAATCCACAGGCTCACCCTTCAAATTGCACCTGACCTTGAATTCTTGTCCTACTTCTGTGGTAGAACCATGATTCTTGAGTGGTGTCTCAGCGAAAAGAGAAATTTTGGACTTTGCCTACAACTTTCTAGGAATGTCACTGTATCACTGACAAGATGGCTCTTGACAGATAAAGTGGGATGCTACAACTGCAAAAAAAAAAAAACAAACAAAAGCCTGAGTGTTGCAGAAGATTCTTCTTTTCAAATTGAGCAGGGGGAATGGTTACCCTGTTGAATCACAGGGGGGCTGTGGCTGGGTAATTTAAAAGATTTGCTGTCTGAGAAAGCACATTTAAAAATTCCTTTTCTTTCTTCAGCTATCAAGATACCACTGGGACTTCACCAAGTCCATAGATTTGCTGCATAATGTGTGAATGGCCATATCTCACCATGGAGTCAAGGGTTGGGCTGTTAGGAGTACAACATAAATAAGACCATAATCAGAGTTGACTTGCGAGGGGAGACATAACGGCTGTGGGTAAAAGCAGGAAGGTGGGGGGGTGGAGAAATCAGATGGGTAAAATACAGAACAGCAAGATGCGTTGGCTAGATGGATTTGCAACATTCAGCATCATCTCAACTGGTTTTATTAAACCCTGCTCATCGTTTTGAAAATGGCAGTTCATTTAGGTCATCTCAAAATTACTGAAGGAAGAGGTGGCACAGTTTGCTCGAACATCCTGTATCGTAAGTCTCTGTATAGACATCTCAGGTCATCCCGAGTATTGCTATATCACTCTGGAATAAGCAAATCCGCTGAAATCAATGTATTTACTACAAATTGACACTGGCATCACTGAGCACAAGCCCTGTCTGAAAGATTTCAAATGTGATGTTTCGCGAACAATGGCATGAACCGAACTCCGTAATACAGATCAAGATCATCTAAATCCTTATGCAAAAAAAACTAAAGATTTATGTCCTAGACATTTCAATGTCCAAAGAACTGTATTACTGTGTCCTCTTTCCAGCTATTACAACAGCCCTACACAGGACTGAAAACAAACTGTATTTCTCAAACGTTCTTTCCCATCAGTATGTGAGATAGCCACCCCTTTTAACATGGCAAGTACTAGAAATTATGTTAAAGCTGCACAGATAAAAATTAAAGTATAGCAGTGCCAACAGGAATAAACACAAATTGCTCTTAGGTTAGCGTCACTGGACAGGATCAGTGGATATTAAGGGGAAACATAAAAGCAAAGAGAAACAAAACAGAGCCTGCATCACTTAAATGCCTTTGGCTTCTGCATTACTCCAAGGTGTTAAGCAAGGGCTCACGCCTGACATATATAAGCCTTACCCATGCCACTTACTACTTTTTCTGTAGTTCAGAGCTTCTGCAGTGCCGAGCCCATGTGAGTCTCTTTTGTCCCAGTGGCATCCCATGTGCTGGTGTGGGGTTTTTTTGTTGAAGGGAGTGAGGGGTTTGATGTACCAGCATACCTGCCTTACAGGGGGAATTGTTCCTCAGATTTATGCCACACCTGAGCTGCCAGACCTCGTACAGCAACAGCCAGAGTCTAGCCCAGCAGCAACAAGAATTTACCCTAGGCATGAATTAGGTTAGGTGCCTTAGCATCATCTCTATTTTGACAACATACTGTACAATTTAAACATCCTAACATCTCAATTTTTATAGTTACAGAATCACAGAATCACAGAATCACAGAATGTTAGGGATTGGAAGGGACCTCGAAAGATCATCTAGTCCAATCCCCCTGCCGGGGCAGGATTGCCTACACCATATCACACAGGAACGCGTCCAGGCGGGTTTTGAATGTCTCCAGAGAAGGAGACTCCACAACCTCTCTGGGCAGCCTGTTCCAGTGTTCGGTCACCCTCACCGTAAAGAAGTTTTTCCTCATATTTATGTGGAACCTCCTGTGTTCCAGCTTGCACCCATTGCCCCTTGTCCTGTCAAGGGATGTCACTGAGAAGAGCCTGGCTCCATCCTCTTGACACTTGCCCTTTACATATTTATAAACATTAATGAGGTCACCCCTCAGTCTCCTCTTCTCCAAGCTAAAGAGACCCAGCTCCCTCAGCCTCTCCTCATAAGGGAGATGTTCCACTCCCTTAATCATCTTCGTGTCTCTGCGCTGGACTCTCTCTAGCAGTTCCCTGTCCTTCTTGAACTGAGGGGCCCAGAACTGGACACAATACTCCAGATGCGGCCTCACCAGGGCAGAGTAGAGGGGGAGGAGAACCTCTCTCGACCTGCTAACCACACCCCTTCTAATACACCCCAGGATGCCATTGGCCTTCTTGGCCACAAGGGCACACTGCTGGCTCATGCTCATCCTGTTGTCCACTAGGACCCCCAGGTCCCTTTCCCCTACTCTGCTCTCCAACAGGTCTGTCCCCAACTTGTACTGGTACATGGGGTTGTTCTTGCCCAGATGCAGGACTCTACACTTGCCCTTGTTATATTTCATTAAATTTCTCCCCGCCCAACTCTCCAGCCTGTCCAGGTCCCTCTGAATGGCTGCGCAGCCTTCCGGCGCGTCAGCCACTCCTCCCAGTTTTGTGTCATCAGCGAACTTGCTGACAGCACACTCTAATCCCTCATCCAAGTCATTAATGAATATATTGAATAGAACTGGTCCCAGAACCGACCCTTGAGGGACTCCGCTAGACACAGGCCTCCAACTGGACTCTGTCCCATTGACCACCACTCTCTGGCTTCTTTCCTTCAGCCAGTTCACAATCCACCTCACTACCCGATCATCCAGACCACACTTCCCCAGTTTAGCTGCGAGGATGCTGTGGGAGACCGTGTCAAACGCTTTACTGAAATCGAGATAGACCACATCCACAGCTTTACCATCATCTATCCACCGGGTAACATCCTCATAAAAGGCTATCAAGTTGGTTGAGCATGACTTCCCCTTGGTGAAGCCATGCTGAGTGCCCCTAATGATCCCCCTATCCTTGATGTGCCTAGAGACAGCACCAAGAACAAGTTGTTCCATCACCTTTCCAGGGATGGAGGTGAGGCTGACCGGTCTATAGTTCCCCGGGTCCTCCTTCTTGCCCTTTTTGAAGACTGGAGTGACATTCGCTTTCCTCCAGTCCTCAGGCACCTCTCCCGTTGCCCACGACTTAGCAAACATTAGAGTCGGGTAATTAATATCTCCTCAGAAGCCAAAGATAAAATTCCTACCTCTTTTCAATTGACTAGTCTAGATGTAGCTTAACTACATTACCTGATCATGTGAATGAGAATATCGTGAAACATATTGGCAAACTGCTGCTTTGCTTAGCATATATGCCTGTGAGAAATAACGGTTGTGAAAAGATTTGTGTATAGCCACTGGCGTGGAAATGTGTACTCAGTCTTAGCAGCTCTCCAGTTAATATTAATTAATAGATAGAACCTAAAGAAAATAAACATAAATGCAAGACATCTTTTTAGAGCAGACTTGTTAGACTTCTGGTGCATATGTGAAACTTTGTAAAGACTCTTGAAATCATCATAACTTTATCTAAATTTGTTTACACACCACCCAGGCATAGTACCCTCAGGGCTCTCTGTGCTGGAGTATCTCTTTTGAGGGGCAGAATGTGACTTATTGATTATTTCTCATAGGGTTTCAGGAGATTCTCATGTAATTACAGAATAATTCAAGTGGGAAGGGGCCTTGGTTTGCCAAGGCCTTGCCCAGTCTCCTGTGCAAAGCAAGGTCAACACCAAATTCAAACCAGGTTGCTCAGGGCTTCACTGCAGTCAGGTCTGGAAACCCTCCCAGGATGGAGACTGCACAGCACTTCTGGCAGTCTGATGCACTGCTTGACTTTTCTCATCTTGGAGGCTTTATTATGTACGTAAATGTCTCCCTACTTCAGTTTATGACATTATTGCATTCCCCAAAATCCAGTCCTCCTGGATTTTTGTACTTACCTAAAGTCAATAATTTCTGACAGGTATGAAGAGAAAGGACAGTCAGACTTCTCGTGAATACAGTCAGCACAGGAGGAAATGGAAGAACAGCAAGCAGTGGGGTGAATGACATGAGCTGCTGGAGGCAAGCAGGAAGAATTACATTTCTACTACAGCTGTGCAATGTAGGTAAAATTGGGAAAAACTTACAATACCTTAACCAAACAGCTAGAGGAAAATGTGAAATGAAGCTTGTTTTCCTCAAAACATACCAGTGTGGTATGCAAATCATATTGCAAAAAAGTTACCCTGCTGCTCATTTCTTGAGCATGTAGTAGATGTGAGAGGACCAGGATTGTCCAGCAACCGTACCCACACTAACCCCCAAGGTAACTCAGTTCAAAACTCCTTTTCTGCTAGAAAAGCTGCCTTGCCAGATGGTTTGTGCTTCCTCCTCCTGTCTCAGACAGAGCTGTCTCCTAGCAGGCTGGGAAGGAGCCCAGCACTGACAGCAGGGAGATTCCCAGCCAGGGGTATCTCCCTGGAAGCGGTTCTTTAAATAAACTTTACAGTTCATCCTGCCTATAAAATTATTGTTCATAATTTTGATACTCTGTCAGATCAGCATAACAGAATTGCACAGCTTGTCAAATAAAATGGCAAACAGAAAACTAGTGTCCAAATCCATCCTTCAATTTGAAATGCAAAGTGTAATACTTTACAGGAATCCAGAGGGCTAGTGTAACAACGAATGTATCCTCCCCTGAAGTGAAGGATTCATTTCAAAACACACTGATACTTTGGCACAGAGCAGTGACTTCATCAGCATAGACAAACAAGAAAAAATATTATTTAGAAGATACTACCTCTGAGCCAGATCATCATATGTCACAAATTTGGATTAATTTAAACAGAGCTACATTAGTTTTTACCAGTTCCAAATCCACCTATTTCCCATGGTCTGGAGCATTATAAAATATTTCCAAATTTTATATTTACTAATATTTTCCAAATGTTGTTAGAATTTTAGGGAAGGAGGTTTATATTTTCCTTTTCCTTTTTCCTGCTTTTTACCACTCAACAATCTTTCATAAGGTTTCTTGATTTGACAGAGAAATTCTTTAATAAAAACAAAAAAGCTGATCTGCTACTTCTTGCTAGCCAACATTGTAGAATGTTTGTCAGGTAGGGAATCATTAAAGAATTGGACATTAAAAATCTGTAGTCTTAGAAAACCAGGTATGAAATAAATGACAGGAAGGAAACTTTCTGCCCAGTACTTTGGAAAGAGGCTACCACTGAAGGTGAGGTTCAAAGTAAAAACAAGGAAAAGTGACTGTTATTAAATTCCGTAGTCTTCACCCATTTTTTCATTATCCTAGTGACAGCTTTCTTTAAATGTCCACTTAGCATGAAGTTAAATTATCTGTTTGAGATTGGGGAAAATAATATTCATATACTAAAATTTCATATTATTTTTGCAGTAGTGCTATCTTCTTTTAACTCCAGTTTTCACTGTGAGTGAATCAGAGGCTCATAAGCCACATCTGTAGCATCTCTCACAGCTGGGCCAAAGCCTGCACCGCAGGCAAAGACCATCTCACTTGGACACCGCTCAACACAACTTCTTGCTTGGACCTCAGCTTCCTACTGGGGGAATTATTTCACCACAGAGAGAAGTCAATGACTAAATAGTGTTCGCACATCATAGGCAAGGAGGGCTCCGGGATGTGAGAAATGTGGGGAGATTCATCTCAGCACAGCAGTGAAACCGCGAGTTAAAGTGTCTCCTGACAATCACGCTCTGAAACCCTCTCTCTTTTTTCTGTTGATGTTATTTGTGTAAATATTTGTGCCTGCACAATATGCAGAGAGAATATGAACAAGTTGAAAATGTGAAGATAACTGTGTTTCTGAACTCTGAGAATCTGTACGTACCCAAAAATAGCCAGTAAATGGATGATTTTTTAAAAAATCTTACCCTTTTGACACAGTTTTCTTCTGAACTGCCTATTTTCAAAACATTCATTAATAATCTGAGAAATGACTTTACTGAATGTCTTTGAAAGTTCAGCTGTGAAATGTCTCTGCCTTTCCATAGTTACTGTGGCAACTATATCTTTGAAAAATAATCAGTCACTCAATTAAGTATGACCCATACCTCATAAAACCATATTGGCCACCTCTAATAAAGCTACGCTTTTTATTTTGTTCCCTTACTGAATCCTTTTAAAGTGTTTACAGTGGTGTCATGACCACCCATGCAGAATATGCTGGCTTATTGCTGCCTCTTCCTAATCACACCTACTGTGCCCACGTTTCCTAGTCCCTGTAGATGTGAATACCTTTATCAGCAGAGGCATCATCCATTTTTGTTCTTGCTTCCTCCAAAACTCAAGGGTGAGAGCTAGCCAAAGCCCACTCCTTCAAACTCTGCCTGGCTCGAGGTCTTCTAATCTTTCACAAGCCCCTGAGAAGGTATTTGTTTAGGGTGGAATTCCTCTTCTGCTGCACTTGAGGACTTCTTGCCTTCAGCGTGTGGCCCTGCTCACCTTGACACTGTCAAGTCTAGAGGGAAGAGAATATCTCGTGCCAAGCAACTTATTAGGTGAAGTTTGCTTCTAATGTTCTTTTGCAGATTTTCTGTGCTTAGAATTTCCTACATGCTATTCTGTAATCAAAATGATTTGCTGATCAAGATCCATTAATACCTCTCGGCACTCCACCACCAGCCACCCCACCCCATGGCTGGTTTTACTGGGGCAGCAAGAAGCTATATTCAGAACTGTGATAGGGTGAATTAAGTTGGAATGAGTGCAAAGATGATCTGATCTGGATGGAGGTAGCTCTCGGAGTAAGGTCCATTGAAGCATCACTCCGTCTCATGTTGGGTACTGAGCTAAGCTCCCAAAGTTAGAAACTCTGGTGGTGCCAGACCTGTGGCCACAGGACACTTCCCAGTATGCAGAAGGGAGACAAGTGTGTTCCAGCCAGTCCCCGGTCTGGGCAACTGAAGGACCAGACCCACCACGAGTTAGGAAGCTTTTCTACTGTGCAGTTATGCAGAGACACACTGCGTTCACGTATGTGAGAAAGAGCCAGGTGCTCAGAGCTATTCAGATTTTAGGTAAACTGCTTTCTAGAATAACCCATCCCTTCATTGGGAACTGACGTCAACTAGTGAAGCTGAACTCTTACCTGAGAGACTTCAGGCTAGTTGCCTAAATTTAGGTGGAATGTATCCAGGCCCTAACACATGCACTAGTTCTTCGGGGTAGCTGCAGACACAGCAAGATTCAGCATTTCCATGAAAGCACTTGCTAGTCAATCTTCTCAATACAATATCTGCCAGTAGCACAGACAAAAGTGTGTGCTTATAATAATAAGATAGCAGAAATTTCGGACAAAGATTTGAATAATATGTTTAGCAGTACTTGCTCAGGCTTGTTAAACCCAATTCAAAACACACAAAAAAGTTGCTCTTTTTTGTGAGGTCTGTAACTCTGTTTCTTAAGGGGAATTACCTCAAAGGATAAGTTAATTTCTTTTACATGCTACTAACCACGAATACATTTAAAAAAGCCATTACCACTTGCATAGTTCTTTTGGTATAAACTCTTCTAACCTCACGTTAGCCCTACAGCTCTGTGGCTGGACTTCATCCTAACTTGGCCCTCCAGCCATTTTTAGCCTTCATCTCTCCAAAAAGATGACAGTACTTGCATTCTGTACTAGAGCTTAAAGATTTTTCCTGTTCAGCTAGTAATCAGATACTCTGCTGATGCCAAGTAATCCGTATGGACATAAACCTGGTTGGGACTGATAACCACATTGCTACTTATATTCAGTGGAGGTGTAACTCCACTGCAGCCACAGAGTTGTTCATACCAGTGTCTCTGAGGTATTGAGAACAATCACAAATTTTGCTACCAGAAAAAGCCGCAACTGACCACAAGTGCACACAAATATGCAGCAGCTTGACTTCTTGCACATGTACAGAAATCACTATAATTGCATGAGCATACATAATTCACTTCAGCGTATCCTGCTAAGAAGAGCTGACTTCAGGATTCTTTTGTTTTGAACTTTGAAAACCTTTCACAGTGTTACTCCTACCTCCTCATCCAAATGTTTAAGTCCCTGTACATTTAAATATCAAATCTTATTTCTCATTCTCAACTAGTAAATCTAATATCTTTCTAAATCCCTCTTGAAATATTGGTGTTATTGTGCATATTATGTAGTAAGTATTACTTTGTGGATTACACTGCCAAAATACATTTGTGATCTGTCTGAGCTTAGCCATTTTAAATCCAGCCATTAATACACATCTGCTCAGGGCTGAGCAAAATTCTCCATTGGAACTATAACAGATAAACTTCATAACCAGTTATTTTGATAGGTGTTTTCTGTGTGTGCTTTGTGTTTTATTTACTCCTAGACACTGGGTCCTGTGGATATGTGTCCCTGGTTGGGATGAGACACTTGCTCTTGGCTTCTTTGGAGCCCAGTGAAGAAGTTTTGTTGGGGCAGGTTTTCACCCCATGGTGGCAGTTTCGAAAACCATCTAGTATCTGAGGGGATCACAGCTGATGTGCTTGGCAGAGGCATGGCCTGAACTGGTGCATATGTCCTGGCACAAAGCTCTTGAGTTTGGCCAAATCCACTCTTGGGCTTGCAGAGGGGAGGTGATGGCACCATCAGCAGTGCCATCAGAAGGTTTCTTCTGCCAGCCTCCTTGCTCTGCCAGCCCAGGCAACTGGGTTGAATCCTTCTAGAGATGTCTGGGAAACACAACCAAGCCATTGCTGTCAAGGGCATGACAAATAAGTAAGTTATCTTGTGCCAGCTGACTAGTAGTAACAGTCTGTATAGATATTTCTACCTTGCTGCACCTATTAGATAATGTGTCTGAGTTTATCCCTCACTAAAATACCCTTCAAAAAAAAAGGTACAAAGTTATTTCACATTTGCTGTGGAGAAAGAGACAATGTCAGGTGAGACATTGTTTTAGACTGACAGATGTGTTGTTTCTCATGTACCTGGGCTTTGAGAGAGCTGCAATATTTAATATTTTTAGTTTTATATATATTAAGGTTACAAGAATATCTAGTTCAATTTCTGTATATCACAAGCCTTTAAACTTTGGTCTCACACCTGTTCCAGCAATATTTGCATGGTTAAAAACACACTTGAGAATTACATCTGGTTTGCTTGAAGGGTACCAGAAGACGAAATGCCTGTTTGCATTGTCCGTTTGCCAGAGCGATCGGTCATTCCTCCTGCTGAATATCTGTGTCTTTACTTGTAATCTTAGCCTGCCTGTCTGCAGTTCTCAGACCTTGGCTCTAATGCCTTTCAGTTCTGAAGAAAGGGCTCCCAGCCTCTCCAACGCCACTGACTCTAGCCTGCTGTCATGATGGGCAATGTAGTCTCTTTCCTACACTAACAGACTGGACAACACATCTCTGCAGGTCTCTCACTGTGAGGAATCCTTCCCCAGGCCTTCAGCAATTTCCCTGATTTTCTACCCTTGACAGGTTTTAATAACTTCTTTAAAAAGTGCTCAGCAAAGCTGGGGGAATATTCTGGCACAGGTCTTGCTAAGGACCCTCTCTCCTCCATGTGAAGGTACTTGGATGGCTGTTTATGATTCATGGTATTTCAGACTGATTATAGAAGCATGCTAATGACAGGAGGGGCTAATCCACAGCCCTGGCAGGTTAAGAGCTTCCTTTGTTCAATGAACTAAAGCACTTGGCCATATCCATATCATTCCCACTGCTGTCACTGCCTTCTCCTGTCCTCTGGCCTTTCCAAATCCCATGCACGTCACACACCTCCAACCTCTCCAGATGGCTGCAACCCAACTCTGATGTTGTCAGGCAGTTTCACTCCTCCCTCTTATACCTTTCCGTTAATAGACAAATAAGGAAAACTAGGTCTGGAGCAGGATGCTGCATTGCCAGTAGTGTTTTCAAACACTTTATTGTGCATGGTCCAGAATGCTGAGCGCTTCTCAGAGTGTGCTGGGGGAATGCAGCCCCTTTTGCAGATCATCTGTGGGCAAGTTACAACTTCCCAGGCTTTATTTGCTGTTCTAAATCAGGCTGGGAGCTGCTGCTTCCAAGGGGTGTAAGTGGCAGCGAGGTGTGTTCTACTTCCCTTACCTACATGCCAAGGGGTCCCACCAGGCAACAGGGGAGAGGGGAAGGAGGGAGGGAAGTGAGGTCCATCATGAGGAGAAAGTGGGGAATGTGTGCCCTACATGGGGATGCTTGGGGAGTCCAACTCAGCTTCTGCACTGCCTGGAATTTATTTGTCTGTTACACTTCAGTGTTGCTTCTGGAGACTGCTCAACCAGCATATATTGTTCTTGCAGCAAGTGACCACAAGGAGCCTGAGCAAGATGTAATCAGGGTTCAGCTTCCACCTCAGATGGGTGTTGGTGGAAAGACTGTACTACACCTCTTCTAGTACCTGTCCCCAGTCCTCCTCTGAACACCTTTCTGAGTGAATTCAGGAGTCTGCTTGTGGATATCATGTTCTAGTCCAAAACTTGTGTGTCAGGCAGTGAGCACAGACTTCTTGTTCACAGAAGTGACCAGGGGCTCCAGGCCTATCTCCTAGAAGGACAACAAGGATCCAGGAGGAGTGCTGTGGCCTTCTTTCCACATAGGAATAGTGCACTCAGGACACTGCTAAGTTTCAAAAGGCCTTACATATGCAGTGACTTCTGCCAAGGTGACTGCAGTGTTGGAGAAATAAAATCTAAGGCTGAATGAAGGCTGACATGCTTCCAGACTTAAAGAAGAAAACATCTTTTTATGAGTGGGAGATGGCAAACTTTTCAGGAGATGAGGTATTCTGGGAGGTCCTATGTAGGGAGGCCAGCAGGCTGACTGTGCCTGTGGGAAATGCCATTTTTTGAGAGATGGGGCATTTCTCGGTGGCACTTCTCAAGGACATGTCAGCAAGATGTCTGTCCCCAGGGGGTGCGCATCAGCCCCACCTTGACAGAGACCAGGACCCCACATTGTGCCTGCACCTGCAGTAGCACTCAACAGACCTTTCCTGGCCCTTCCTGCAGGTGCCAGATCTCCAGCACCAAGAGGAAACTAGGGCTTTTCTCAGTACCATGCCAAGTGATTGAGTCCTACCAAGTCTTCCCCCCACTCGATAAGGAGAAGAGCTGTCATCCCATCTTGTTGAATACATTCTCCACAGAATTTGTGCCATGGAGGGGCAGGGAATCAGTGGCAAACAAGCCCCACAGACATCATTTCCACATGGTGTCTCCAGCACGGGCAGTATCTGTCTGATATAATCATTGCTTGACTTCTATCAGCTGTTGGGCAGAACTCTAGTGTCCGCTCTTCTACAGGTGGTGATAATGAGTCCTTTTTAACAACTGCCTGTAGCACTTCCCCTCAACATACTTCTCCAAACTGCTGGTCCACCTGGTGCCCTTAGTGGCTAAGACAGAAAACAGCCTGGTTTTGTCCCTTCTGTTTTGCTGTTAATATTATCCCTCAAGGCTCTGTACATATAAGGTTGCTACGTGCATTTGGCTTGGATCCACGAGCTGTTTCCCAGGTCAGTAATAAAGAGTGGTCTCTCCTGATCGTGATTTTTCTTGAAGAAAAATTCCTCAACTGCTCCTCCGCCTGAAGCAGGATGGTTTGTGCAACACCACGCTGTAGCTGGCAGCTCCGAGTCCCAGATGCCAGCTCCAGTGAGACATGCTGGTCTTGCCCTCATGCTCTCCTGCACCTTGAGCGACACGCACTGCCCTGCTTGATAAGCGAAAACTGACCCACAGGTGCCACCACAGAGCGGCTGACACACTGCTACAGGGGCATTATGGACACCGCTGCTGCAGGTGCTGCTACTGCTCTGCTTTCCACCCCGGATGGTGCATCGAGCTGTGTGACAAAAGGTGTTTATCACCTCTAGACCTGTACAGTCAACAGGTCAGTCCTGACTCACCCAGCCTGGTTGCATTGCAGACATCCTTGCCTGCAGGGACTCCCTACATTGGTTGTGGTGACAACAGAAACTGGCCCCATGTTTTATGAAAATCTTCCTCCCCCTCCCAAAATGAAGTGGCACGTGTCTCATAAACTTTCCTCTCTTGGCTCTGGTGGGAGACGTCTGTCAGGGCACAAAGACGAGAGGAACACATTCAGGCACAGATGTACACCAAAGCAGATACAACTGCAGAAAAAAAGGGGAAAAAAAAAAGTTGGCTACGGAACAAGTATTTTTAATAGTGTTCCCTTTAACGGAGCCCAAAGAGAAGTAACACTTCATTTTACCTTTTCTATTAAAGCAAAGAGCTCACCAGTGTCAGTTGCGTGCAGGTGCTATGCACAGTGGGAAACAACCCAAACCAGCACGTGTTCTTTGAAATATTTATTTTAAACAGACACTAACTATTTTCAGCTTTTGGAGAATGTGGTTCGAAATAACAAGAAGATAAAATATCACCGTGCTGTGCGAGGGAGTATAGATGCAGTTATCTTCTGTGATTTCATGCTAATATTTAGCTATCATATAGCACTCTCTCTGCTGACCCCGCTGTATAAACATTCAGTAATTAACCAGCACACTCCCTGCTATGCAACAGGTAGGTAATATTGCTCTTACCATCCCCAGGCTGCAGATAAGGAATTTAGAGAGTGAGTTGACAAAGCTTATCCAGACCCGCTCGGGAAGTCTACAGCAAAGCAGAGAGCAGGATCAGTCCTGCAAGACGTGTTCGCTTTCCCCTTCTCTGCCTTTAATGTTACAGCCCAGAGACCCATAAGACGTCAGCGCAGCCCTGAGCGGAGAGGAGTCCACCTGCAAAAACTCCTAAAGCTGTTTCACACCACTGACAGTTTCTGGAGCAGACGAGGCTCAGGGGGGAGCCGCGGGAGTGCTGTAAATCAGGACCAAGGCGTATTGGCAGAGCTTTGTGGGAAAGCTTGCCTGGGGTCCGCCTGTTACTGCTCGTTTTTCTCAGCGCTTTTAGTGCTTCTTGTTCTTTACAGCTAAGTGTTGCCCCAGTCACCCTATGCTCATCATTTATTAATCAACCATTTTAATTACCACGTGTGGTTTGGGTGTGGAAGAAGTGCAAAACCAACCAGAATACGAACATTGCAATGATTTACTGTGGAGGGCAGCTGTGGATACACCGCTGAAGGAACGGCTTGTGAGCCTCCTACAGCCAGTTTGCCTCAGCAGAGACATTGTCCCTCACCTGCACTTCACGAAGGAGCTGCCTGTCTCTCTGGTTTCATCCCATTTGCCTTTACTGCCATTAGAAGCAGCAAATGGAATAATGCAGAATGGTTCTCAACAACAAAAAAAACCAAACCCAACAATATTACACATGTAAGGATTAACTTCTCACATTTTGCGCTTGATTTTGCTTTAAGCTTTGAGTGATGACGAAACAGAGGTCATGGACCACTGAGATTTTTTTCACCACAGGAAATGATGTGAAGCAAAAGGAAATCTTCATGAGGAACTTAGTCAAATCTTGTTAAAACTTCAATTCACCTTAAGGACTGCATTTTTTTCTGCAAGGATGTCAGCAAACTTGGAAAGGTACTAAAAAGCACTGTCCCATTTTTCCCATTTTTCTCCTGAAGGAATCAATAGATGCAACTGCAGGGACAGTTAGTCAAAAAACAGGCTTAGGGAAAGCAACATCATTTTGCTGGCACAATATTCACAAAGTTTTGGCTTGGCTATTGAAAGAGGCTGTGAGTCTCTTCACTTCATTGCATGGAAACTGTATATGGCCAGTGTTTTTCATAGCCCAATGTGTTCTTATTTCCTTGTATAAAAGACATCCACTTAAACTGCAGCAACGTTGCCACCACTTCTAAAGCAGGCAATGCAGTGCAGTCCTGGCTATCAAAGCTCACATCTATTACAAAAATCAAACTGCATGTTTTTCCAGGTGCTACCATCTTGGAAACAAGGCACATGGGGACCAAAAAATGTGTTTCAGGACTTAACATGAGGCCTACAATTAGAATTTTTTATTGAATCTAGTTATTACAAACTGCTTTCAACTGAAGTGTACATTTGTTTAAACACCTTCAAACCCATATTTGCTCTGGCTGTTGAAGTAATGTATATTCTCAGAGTCGGTAGAAGAAAATAGTGCAGTTTAATTGGCAGCTTAATTTCTTGTGACTGAAATGCTTTATTTAAATCAGTACCATTTCGCAGAGATGAGCATTTGAAGAGATACTGCAAATGTTTTAAGTGTTCAGGATAAAGTTTCTCTGTGGAAGCATGCTGTGTCATATACAAGCAATGCAACACGTACATCCCAGCTCAAGTGCATATGGATACATACGCATGGTGAGGTTCAGAGTTCCTATGTAACTCAGGAAAATTGCCACGGACCTCTTTTCCAGAGTTATCTAGCACTTGTCTCTTCAGCTGACTTCAGACGTAGTTAACTCTGAAAGCTAAAACATCTCTTTAGCTGAAATTTTAAGGGAGTCTAAAGAAATCATGCAGACCTTACACAAAACACTCCTGGCTTCTTTGAAAAGGAACCTTTGGTTCCTAGTTTTCCCCTGCAAATGGGAGCAATGATATTTCTTTTTTCCTAACTTTTGCCTGTCTGTTTTACTTGTTCATGCAATGCCTAATCCACCTTGTCTGAACTCTCCAGGTGTTACTCTGGTTTGAATAGCATCATACTTACCAATCCAAACAGGACAAAGCCAAGCTCCAAGCTGTTGTGTCATGAACCTCAGAGTTACAGGAGCACAGAGCAACTCCTGGAACAACCCTCAGTGCCAGATTAGAGCCGCAACGTGTCACTGTGAGCTGGAAAAAGACTTTTGGCCTGTCCAAAGATGTTAGTGAGACTCAGTCCAGCCCAAATATTCATGTGGGGACTCCTTTTCCATTAGATCATGACAGTTTAAACATTAAGTGCAGAAAGAGAATTAAGGGTTAGGAAATTCTGAATACTGTCTACTTCTGGGTTTGACCAGAGTATACAACATATATATGCACAAACACATATTAAGTTAGTAATTTTCTGTATTACAACACTTCTCAGATTAACACCAGGAAAATCCATAAAATAGCCAAAATTAGGACTCCTTAAAATGTCTGTTTGTTGGGTCCTTATTGATTTTCTTGGAATTTTATCTTAATCACTGGGATTTCTCAATGGTCAGATCTCCACGTATGAACTTCAATGTGTCCTTGACAGCGTCTAATTTTTTTGCAGTCCTTGTCATTTCTAGTTGCAGATTGGTTTGGAAATGCACAGTGATATTAATTTTAGAGATGAACCTCAGCAGCACAATGTGCATCTGGTCTAAAACCTGTTTCTCTAGGCTGGAATATGTGGAAAATTCCTAACTCAATACCTGTGTTGAAAGAACATGAAACTGTTGGTGTATTTACAGTTGTGTATACTGCATCTACCATATTAGCAGTATATGTTATAATTGTAACATTGTCACATTCAGGGAGTACAGAAAATAATAAACGCTCCATGTGAAAGGTAGAGTACAAAGGAAAGAAAAGATGAACTTCACCCCCTCCTCCAAGGCAGACTCCTGAAAAAATGGCAGAAGTGGGGAATGTAGGTTAGTGACAGCCAAGAGGCCACAGCCAAGGCTGCTGGGGCATGTTTTATTTCAGCACATCCTCAGAATGTCCCTCCATCCACCCTCATACTGACACCTGGCACAGTACAAGATAGATATTTGTGGTGTCTCCTTTATCTTAGGGAGGACAAGTTAGAAATAAAAGCTATCAATCAATCAATCATCTTCCTCTGTGATACCTTCAAGGCTGTCATTATTTTCACAGTTTACCAAATGATAAAGCTGATAGCCTGTCCTCTGACATTGTTCCAGGAGACCTCACTGCTAGGACACTTCTCTTTTTACTCCACCTGTCACTGATTTTCCAAAGGTTTCGTTGTGATCCTAGGTAGCACCCACTAGACCCTCTCGAGGAATGACAAAGGGCTCCATTCCTCTGTGCGTTCAGCATGGGTCCAGGGCCAGCCCAAACATCTGTTTTAGGAGATCCTAGATAGCACTTGTGTAACATTTGCTACTTTCATCCTGGCTGCATGGGCTAGAGCACAAACTCTGTAGTGATTTTGGCAGGAAAAATAAAAAGAAACAGATTTTTCCCAGGATGGTGTCGATGTGTCTCTATTTGTTACTCTCCCCCTGTTACAATAAGGAATTTCCCCCCCTTATTCATGGTTCTTGCCAACATTGACCAGATTGATCAATGAGTAGAAATCCCATTCCAGTGTAAGTCAAGTCAGGCATAAACTGGTGTAATGTCATTAGAAGTCCCTGTCTCTATTCCAGCCCCTTATCCTGAACACTTCTGCAATCACTTGCACCACAAAGAAACAAAGCGTGGGAGATCGGAGCAGCTATGAGACAAGAGAGAAACATCCCAAGTACTGAGATTGGCAGCCAAGGTGAAAAAAATGAGTAATTTTGTTGTAAGCTAGAAGTGGCTTCATGTATCCTTCTCTGCCTCTGCCCCCCTCCATCATGTGTTGTCCTCGCTTTGCTAAAACATACATATTTCTGAGTTTTTTCCAGTTTCAGTGTATACCCTCAACCATGTCTGTGGTTTGTTGCTGAAGTAGGGACTTCACTCTCAAACCAAGGAGCCCAGAATTATGCTGAGTTTTCCTGGAGGAAAGCCTGTTGCAGCACCTCAAGAGTGAAAATTACCTCTCTGAGAACTGACGAGATGCCTCTGTGTACAAGATACACAAACACAACCGCACCTTTGCTGTGACAAGGTATTGCTAGGTCATATCTGATTTGTTACCTATTATCTTCCCTAAATCTTCATAAACTCAATGGCTTCCAAGTATTCCCCTCCTGCTGATTATGTGGTTAGGGTGATTTTTCCCAAGATATATTAGTTTGTGTTGTTTTCTCAGTTGAATCTAATTGTGCAGTTTCCTGCATGTACTTCCAACCCTGAAAGTCCCTTTGGAGAAAGGATTTCTCCATCCTCACCAGTGTACATGTGAGGAAGACTAAGCAATTGCCCAGGGCAGAAAAACAGGAAGGGGAAAAGTAATAAAGGTTCTCAGTTCCCAGGTCCCATTGATTTCATGTGTACTGCACAGCTTCCAGTGGGAAATCAGCACCATGCAGACATGCGAAACACAACTGATCCCTGAGACAGAGCGACAGGAGAGCTGGTAATGCATTACCAACCTCCAGTAATTTAAGAACAATTTTGTTAACTACTTCAACATGCTGGGCTTATATATTAAAAAAAATTCCTTTTATAGTGTAAATAAAGTTATTAAATAAAATCAGGATCAGTTATAATCCCTGCAGACTTCCCTCCAACTCAGTATATTGCTGTTCACCATTAGCATTAGTTTCCAATCTTTTATTCAGTTTTCACTCCACATAATAAAGTTCGTGTCCAAGTAAACACTCCAAAGTCTAATAGCAAAGAATTTACCGAGTGCTCTAATCAGTGTGATATTACAGTGAAACCATCCAGATACTGCAGTGATCTGCTTTAAGGTTTCTATCACATACACACACACACTTCTGTTTTTTTTGCACAATTCATAGGTCACTTTGTTTACTCTGGAATTGCATTGTTGGCAAACCAGTGATTTGCTATTAAAAATAAAAAATTACTCTATACCCAAAAGTTATGATTTGAAGAATATTTTCTTTGGTAGTCAGGATCAGTGCATCTTCTAATCTCCAAGAGAAATCTTAATAAAAGGTACATAACTCCTGTAATTTATCAAATTTTAAAAAATTTAATGGCATGTGTCTGAGACAGTAAAAAAGAATTACCCAAGCGTTCCTCTTCACACAGAAGGTGTTTAGTGTAGGAGCTTTACTTAAAAAATGAATAATTAGTCCCTTTCTAGATTGCCAAAACACTTCAGAAGACCATCACTGAGAAGCCCATTTACCTTATGGAGTTAAGAAATTGTTTCAGGGAACCTTAAGACTATCTAGTGTGCTTTAGGCCATGACTTTTCTTAAACATGCTAAAAAGTTTGGTCACAATGATTGAGATGTTCTCCTTGACTCCAGAGGCTTTGAGAAGAGCCTGGGTTATTTTCTAGCCCTGCACCAACATATTTATGACGTTTCCAGCTTGGATCAGCTTCAATTTGGAAAATGAGTGGAGTTCAAGAGCTCTGAATAGGTTTCGTTCTGTGATTTTTGCAGTATTCAGAAGTTTACCGAGTCAAAACCCACACAGATCAAAACCAAAGAAAATGTTCCCATGAACTCCTGTGAAGACTGAATTTTTGGCAGCTCTGCTGAAACCTAAAACAAGCATGAGAGAGCTGCAATCGACAAAAATTATTCATCAACATTTTCACTATATATGGGTCTATTTTATTTATATGAATATTTTTTATGTGTTAGGATGTATGAACTATTTGCCTGTTATTCGTCATCAAGGAATCTCTGGGCAAGCACCAGGATTTGAGTGTCCATCTTCTTGTGGCCTTACTGCAGAGGTACTGAGTTCCTACTGATCTCACTGTACTGAGAGCTGTAAGCACTCCTCACCACTAACTGCGAGATCGCTGGTCATGAAAAATGTAGAAATATTGGCTTGTTTACTGTTTGTGTCAAAACTGCCAAATTTGTAGTTTTCTCAGAATTTGTCGGAAGGCTTTAGGCATGTCTGCTGATCTGTGTAATCTGAATTACAAAACCCTGAGATGATTCTAACGCTTCCATGCCAGCCCAAATCAAACCAAATCAAGTTATACTAAGCCACCTGAATTTAGTTCTACTATGAAATGGAGGTGGAATTCCCAGATAAAATAGCAATAGAAGAGGTTTTTCTTTAGAAAAATGGTTACAGAGGATCTGTATTCATAGCACAACCAGCAGCAAGAAAGAAAGAAAGGAAGAGATTTAAAGTAATCTAGTAAATGTAAATACATTTGCTCCCATTACACTTATCTGTGTTTCCACCATTTTCTCAAGGTAAAAAGGTCTCACAATAGGAGCAAGCATGTGCCAAGGTGTCATGAAGGGGCTCAGCGTGAAGGATGGACGAGCCTTTATTCATCTCGGTCCTCTTTGCCATGTCTGTCTCTGAACTTCCCTTCAGGTCCTCGCATCTAAGTTTCTTCCCCTTCACCCAAAAAAAGAAAAATGTGCAGACGGGTATCTCAACTCTGTGAAAATGGTGCCTTTGTGAATATTTGGACTTCAGGAATGAGAAACAAAGCTGAACGTGTCCAGCTCCCAAAGTCCTCAAGAGGCACCTCTCTGACAGAGTTATAGATGCCCCAAGTGAACCTTCCAAAGGTTGCATTAATCAGAGGTTTCCATGTTTTAACCGTGAGGGGAAAAATAAAGGAATGGCAAAATCTCTTCAGAGCATTTTGCATGTAAGTGATAATCTTGTTAGTGAGCTGGAGAACTCTTCTCAGAGCTACCCCTGGAGCATTCCTGACCTGGAACACAAACTGGAGTAACCGTGTGCAATAACCATCAGGAGGAGAAGACAAGTCATTCCAGCAAGAGACCATCTATAGCCACAGGTGAACGATATAACATTGTGAGTAAATAACTAACTGGATGAGGCTGACAGTTTTGCTCTGTCTAACAGGAGGGGACGCACATTTAGGTACAAATTGACAGCTGCTGCTGGGATGGCAGGGCTTTCATTCGTGGTGCTGAGTGTGATGGATCAGTACCAGTGTGAGAATTGCAAATCCATGTTTTCATGCACAGATAGCTGCTTCTGGGATGTTTTTAAAAATTCAAGAAGAGAAGGAAAAATGTTGTCGTGTGGGCTGCCCTTCTGCAATTTTTATATGCAAGGGAATTCTGAGAGCTTAAAACATCTGGCTTGTCGGTAAACTAAGAAGCCTGGAGAGACAGAGGAGGCTGATACCATGTGAGGTACAGAAAAGTCTCTTAACTATAGAGTCTCAAAGCAATATTATCTTGGATGTTTCCCTCTCTGTTCCCATGTTTATGTTTCTTATTCAACCCACAGCCTTTGTTTGCCCAGTCTTGTTCCAGTGCAATGTGTAATGCAGAAATATTTGAAATGAGGAGAAATTAGGGTTACTGTAACAGTGAGGCTCAAGTATTTAGAAAGCAGGACTTTTTTTTTCAAGTGAGAATATGCTGAAACCAGCAGTTTCTATTTTTCAGTTTTTATGCCTCAGAGCTGGCTGACCACACTACTGGCACATGGCACGGTAATAACAGCTACAGGGAGCGGTGTTGCCATCTGGGCCCAATGGAGGCAGGCTGATTTCCCCCACCTGAGAATGTGATCCATAATCTTTCACAGGTGGATTCGGCTAGAACTAGGAAGTAGCAAGATGAGCACAAATAAAAATCAATGGTAGCAAAGTTACCACAGCCTCTTCTGCATGCAATCAAAAATCACTTTCAGACTTTTGCAGTTTCTTTTCATCTCCTTCTTTTCTATCTTTCCCCCCCCCTTTTTTTTTTCATTGTTATTATTTTTTACTCTGCTTGTCTTTGCTGGTTGGGTACATTGCTCATTCCTGCTCACATGGTATCAATGCCACATTTTTGTGGATGTTCTGCCTCCTGGTGGGCTTGGGTCCCTGCCACAGAGCTTGGCCTTTGGGACACTCTGCCCCTTATGCTGCTGAAGGAAAACCATTCCCTACAGCTCTTTTCCTCACATATGAAGACCAGACCTGGGGCATCGCTACCCCCTGACTATCATGTTCATCTAGTTGAGAGTGGGAGAATTTTCCAGCAGTCCAGGCAAGAGAATGCTTATGAGGACACAGAGCATACACAGTGCCTGCATGTATGCACAGAGGAGATGATCTAAAAGTTTCTCCTGTTACTGTCGTACAGCTACTAAATGTAAATTGACAGAATGCATAGAATATTATCAAGGAAACATCAGCAAACAGAGTAGCCTTTGGGAAAACATCACAGGAAAAGGAAAAAAGAGTTCCCTTCCACTTTTGGAAATTTGGATGAAGTGTTAAGCTGCAGGGGTTGGATCTTGAACTAAATGTCAGTGCTTCGGGGTCAGTGACCTCACCTCTACAGTACTTTATTGGTAGTGTGATAGATAATTTATAGCTTTAAAAAATGCTGGAAGGACATACTATTTCATGGAACATATGGTTTGGATTTGTACTATGTCCATTATTCTTGTTTCTGACAATATGTAATAAGTCTATACAAGTTTGTTACTAAATTGCTATTCTCTAATAGATATACAATATTTCCATTATTTGATGATATGAGGTACATATGTCAAGTCCAAAAGCTCTTATGAAATGTATGAGTATGTGCCAGGATTTCACTTTGACATCCAACCTTTAATTTTAAATACAATCATATAAGCAATAAAGCTTCAACATTTCAGCTTGAATTCCTTGTAATAACAGTCTTTTGTTTATTTCCTTCTTTTAAATAAAACTGACACTGACAGCATATTGGCACGATTAAAACAATCCTGTTATTACAAGTATTTAATCACAATAAAAGGGAAATAATGTATTTTTAAAAAATATTCCTTTGAAGCATTACTGCCTGATTACCTCATAAGATCTTTATCTCTTAGCTATTCCCTGCCAAGCCTGTGTTTCATTCCTCTGTCTGTGAAGAAAGTCATCTTTTTTGCCCAAGTAGAAACAGAATTTATTTCAGTGGCTGAGAAATTCTTTTCTATTTCTGATACTCTTGCAAGGATCTCCAACGGTGATTTATCATGGGACATGGGTTTTAATTATTACCATAATTTGCTTTGACATTAAAATAATCTGTAAGCTTGTGTCTGTTGTTTGGCCGAATGTGACTGTTTGCATAAGCAATAACTTACCATTTCCTTCATGCTGGCAACACTGAGTTCCTGTGGCCTGGAGAAATTAGTGCATCATCTGCTCCCATATAAGTCAATGGGGTTTTGCCATCAACTTGCATGGGAGAAGAATCAGGTTCCAGGTAAGAAATAGCCGAAAGGGCTGCTTTTTACCATGTTTCTTTACTGAAAGCTAATTCTTTAATGAGATTCAGGAAAAATCATACAAAAGCTTTTGTTTCTTTCATTATACTGTCCTAGCAGCAAAGGGTCACTGCTGAAATGTTATGTCTGCTAGAGACTGCCAAGGTTTGTCATTAAGCATGATCGCTTGGGAATGTTCCAAACCCTAATACTTTTACATTCAAGATAATGATATTTTCAGTCAAGCGATATGCAATTTTTGCCAAACCCAAGCAATGCAAATACAACTTCTCTTTGGTCTTATTGGCGGGACCTGTATTGCGTGGCAGGTGTCCTCCACAGCTTTGGTCCCCTGAGAGGTTGCTCTGGGGCCCTCCTGGAGCATTTTGAGTCTCTCTCTTGACTTTGAGCCTGGGTTTCCTCTGCAGAACTAGCCAGGATTGCCTGGAAATGGTGCACATCTGAGTTTCATCCCAGCAGGAGAAGCACTCCTGGATCCCACATTGGAGAGGAAGAATTTATCATTGCCTCTTCCCATTATTCTGGCGCTCTGTTCATTTTATGACAAACCATAACAAAACAACAAGAAAATGTTCAGTCTTGCCATTGTTTGTAGTATATCTTTCAAACATAATTTGTTATTTTTGTTTTTCAAAAATCAAGGTCTGTGACATGGCTGTTCTATTTCCAAGCAAAGCATTAACTCTAACTTTACCTGTGCAACAAAGACATTGAAAGCATAATCACTCATCCTATTGCCATTGGAGATCGGCAATTCCCCATCAGCACAGAGGGAAAACAAGAGCGATCTGCTCCAATGTTTGACAGAACTGTATCTTCTATTAGTAATAAAAGTACTTTGCACATATAAATTGCATTTCATGCAAAGATCCCCGTGTGCATTACAAAGATTGAATTATCATTATCCTTGTTTTACAAATGACCTGCCAGTGTCACAATGAAAACCATTATATCATTGTTCCTTCAGCTAGATCTTTTAATCACTAGTGGCCAGGGCTAAGCTTGACATTCAACTCCCACGCAAGTTTCAAACTAGTATGTAGCCCTCCTCATTGTCCCCTGGTGACACTTTCATGGAAGTAATAGTGATGAGCTTGAACATGTTGCTGAGTGCTGCATATTTGTGAGAGACCAGCTCTAAGAGCATTGAACGCTCCACTCTGCCATCAATTTGAGCCATTCTTGGAGTAAACCAGGACTTATCTGTCCTGAGACCTATTGCTCTCTACAATTACCTGAAAGGAGGTTGTAGCAAGGCAGGTGTCAGTCTCTTCTCCCAAGTAACAAGTGATAGGATGAGAGGAAACGTTGTGCTAGGGGAGGTTTAGATTGGATATTAGGAAAAATTTCTTCACGGAAAGGGTTATCAAGCATTGGAACAGGCTGCTCAGGGAAGTGGTGGAGTCACCATCCCTGGAAGTATTTAAAGGACTGGTATATGTGGTGTTTAGGGACATGGTTTAGTGGTGAACTTGGCAGAGCTAGGTTAATGGTTGGACTTGGTGATCTTAAAGGTCCTTTGCAACCAAAATGATTCAATGATTCTATGATTCTATCTAGTAGAGCACCTCTCAGGACATTGTAAAACCAAACAGGGAAGAAGTACAGCTATCAAAATAGGCTGGGGTCAAAAGAGAACAGGTGGGACCACAGCATTTATGATTACAGGTCAGACAACCCCTCCTTTAGGAAAGGAAGTGTTGGGGAAGAGCCTACAAGTCTTTTCCTTCTGCATGCACATCAAAAGGTTTCATGATCCTTGCATCATCACAAGACCTAGCAGTTGGTAAAAAACTCATCTTTCCAGCCAGGTCACAGGAGGCTAATCCATAGCAAGAAAGCAAGGCAGTGCAATTTGCAACCTGGAAGGTAGCAGAGGAGTAGAAGAGGAGAGCAAGGGTAAGTCCAGAGGGATGTCCTTATTGCCTCCCCAGTCCTCCAGGAAGTGAAGGTGAGTTTAGTGCCGGAAAGGAAATAATGCCATGGCAGAGATGCTAGCTCAGCCTGCTCCTCCTCTCCCTGCCCATGGAGGCAATGCAGCCCTATGTAACTCCCTGCTCCACACAGCTGACAGCAACATTCCTTGGACTATTCTTTTTGGGGATTGTGACTTTAAGCAGGAGGGGAACCAAAACCCCTGACATAGATCTTATTGGAATTTTGGACTAGAAGGAATTAGCAAATCGACAAGTCTGACTTCTGCTAGTTCATAAGCTGTAGGATGTCACAAATACTTTTCTATGCTTTAGGATCAAGGACTGATTAAGCCAAGTAATTTCAGTTTTCAGGTAGATTAACAGGCAAAGCTACAAGCAAAGAACAGAAGAGGCTAGATGCCCAGTATCTAGAAACCCAAGATATTAGAAACACCAAAACAGCTTCAGCATGGGAATTTTGAGGCAACCCCTCACCGCCGCAGAGTACCCCTGCCAAGATGAGGAGTGGAAATCCCGTCCTTACCCTAATTTGTGGATCAGTATTAATCTATTGAGCAAGAAGTCAGAGTTCAGGCTAAGGAACTTCAATACCATCTTAAAGCATGTGTGCCCCTTCTGCCTTCCCATTGCTGCTGCAGTTGCTCTCATGCTTCAAGGGAAGGCAAAACATCTCCATGAGACCAGACATGTGCCAGTTAGACTCCGAGAAAAAATCCTCCTGTGTGCTTGTAGAGATTGTGAGCTGTCTTGCACCGAGCTAGAAGTGGTTTGAAAGAAATACAAGTAAGCCTGAGATGTCCCACTGCCAATGCAGAAAGAGGCTGAATGTGGTTTCACACACTCACAGCTGACCCTCCCTCCGGCCACGATTAGCCCATCAGCCATAGGCTATCTGGTCTCCAAGAAGCTAGGGCAAAACATGTGTTTTTCAAAGCCTATAGTCCTGTGCTGATAGTGCAGCATTGACTTTGCCTGAACTCCATGTAGGCAATGATGGTGTTAATATTACAGGGACAGTCATGGCAAAAGATAAAGGAGAGAGGGTTGCATATTATAAAAACAGTTATTCTCTAATTTTGCTTCTTCCCACCTGGCTGCCTGTGTTTGCCTTGTCCCATGAAGCTCCTTGTGAAACAGGACAGGCCTCCTGCTCACTTCAGCAAGGACTTGGTGGTGTTGCTACAGCTTTATGAAAGCACACCAAAGCCACGTGGATGTTTATGGTAGCAGCAGTGGTATTGAGTAAAAGAGAAAGTTGCAGAAAAGATGGAATTTTCTCTTCTAGACCTTGCTAAACTCCTTTGCCAACACCCCAGGTTGGGCAAGTTGTCTGTCATTTGCACATGCTGAGGTACTCCTTGGCACAGGTTACATATTTTTAAATTTTTCCTAATGATTCTACAGGACTCTGAACAGATGTGTTCTCAGTATTACCCAAGTTTTCCAGTTCACTGGGAATATGGAAGTAACCTCATCAAAAATGGGTGGACTCTTGCAGTACTGATAAAGACACATTCCTCATCTTTGTTCCTTAAAAGGCGTGGGCATTTTTTCCTATTCAATTATATTACAGCACTAAAAATTGTGATTGGATATCCATACATTTCACCAGTATGCCTGGAGGATGCCCCCTGACTGGGGCAGCGTATGTAATAGTTTTGTCTCCTATGAAATCTCTTCCAGTTCAGCTGAGTTTCAGGAATCACACATATGAATTCTAATAGAAATGTACAATATAAGTTCATAACAATTTTAATCTCAAGAGGAGTAGCAATATGTAAACTGTGGAAATAAACAAATCCTGTATTTTGTAAATTCAGCAGGATAACCTGTATGAAGAACATATATGAAAGGTGCTACCTTTGGCTGTAAAAAATACATTGCGGTGTCTTGTGTGGGGTGATTACTTCAGGCTACATGGCTGGTAGTTTGTCTGCTTTTTCACAGCTGTATGAAACTTTCTAATAAGAGGTTTATCCCCTTATAAACCCTGACTCCAATAATTTAAGATCCTAACACTTTATTTATTGTAGCTTGACCCAGCAGTTGACTGCCTTTGCCTCAGAGGAGTCAGGGAACAGCCCTCAGGGAATGATGCAAACCCCAAAACTGAACTCCTGCATCTGGATGCAGCCCTGTGGCTGCCTTCACTGCACCTACCTGGGCAGAAGGGTAGGTAGGAGGCAAATATGCTTATACAAGGACAGGAGCTCAGACGCGTTCATGCATCCTTAGGTGGTGAGTTGAAAGGAATCAAGTGCCTTGCTTTTGCTCCTACTCTGTCTATATCACCTCTTCTTTCACTCAGGGATCACAGACAGTGATGAACGAGTCCTTTTTTCCCTCCTCTTCCCTGCCAGTGTATACCATATAATTTTGTTAACTACCTGACTTTGCAGTGGTAACCACCATCATTGTGTGGGCACCTCCATACAGACCGCGGCCGCAGTGACACCACACTGATCTATGTTATGGCCAGCCCTCAGAAGACTGAACTGCAGCCAGATGCTGTAAGCCATACCCAGTGGTCGGTAGGTAGGAAGAACAGATGAGAAGAATAAATGCTGTAAAGTGAAAGAGAAGAAACTATTTCCTTAAACTTACATAGCAAGTGGCTGCTCGAGTAGGGAGCAGAGCTATGTCTTCCCTCACTCTGTCTCCCCACAAGCATGTCCCTGCAAGTGTGCCTGCATTTGTTGCTGTGCAGAACTGATGTGTCTTTCTGCTTGCCTTTGCTAAAGCTTTTCAGCCTATTCCTACTTTTAACTCACCTAGCAACAGCTTCCAGCCTTTACACTGTGCTATGCCTTCATCTGCAAGGCATCCTGCTCCCAGCTTTACTGGCATTCTCCTGGGAATTGTGTATTTTCTCCTCCTCTGGGTCTCCAGCAGCTGTTGGACAAGTGATAAAAGGGAAGTAAAATATTGGCCAACACTGTAAGTATACAAAGGAATAACCAAAACACCTTGGAAATCTGGGTAGAATTATTTCATACACAGAGGGTCTTATTTTGATATTTCTGTTTTAAACACATTTATTTTTTAAGCACAGCTGTGATTTCCACATCTGGACTTTAGCAGGCTGAGAGGTCTGAGTCCTTCTCTGCAAAATCAGGTGAAGTTGCAAAACAGATACAGATACCAGTGGCTGTGTGAATCAAGCACTGATAGCTAGATGCACTGAATTTACATTGAAGTCCTTCCTTGAAGCCTGTTTCTGTCCAGAAATGAGCTAATGCCATTACTGTCTGATGGCTCACAGGTATACTGTCTCTGGAGTGCAGAAAATAAACCCTGGTGATGTTTGTTCAGGTTTTGGAGAATTGCTCACAGTCACTATCTGACACCTTTTCAATAACTTCATTGGAGAGAACAAGTGTGGAATGAAAATACTCTCGTTACTCCAGAGCAGAGTGGATTATAGCAGTAAGTCAGCACTAGCATAATTGCTCTGTGTTGCCTGGACAAAAAAAATGCAGCATAATATTTATTTTCTGTTCATAATCAGGTTTGCTTAATTACTGACTACAACTGCTGATTATATGTGGGATGTATGGTTCGACCAGGTTCAGACCTATGGACTATGGCAAAGACAGTGGTCTGATTTAGCTGCTACCTGAAATTAAATAACAACATAACAAAATGCATCTCTCTGTGAATCCTTGTTCAGGTTAGGATTATTAAGGAAATATAGATGGACACAGTTTCCATGAGCTTTCTTAAAACTTTTGTTAGGAATTAAAAGAGGAAACTGATCTAAGAATGCTGAAAATTACTGGTTTGGTATTTTCTCAGTGAATCCTTTATGATTTTTCACTTTAAAATATTTTTTCAAATTAAAAATAAAACAAAACTTTTAATTTTATTAAAAACAAAATATTTCAATTACCCAGAAATTTCCTCTCATCACAGATTTTTTTCATTTCAAAATGAAATCAAATTTCAAAATCCTAAGAAACTCTGGGAAATGAGTTTATATTCTCTTCCTAATTCTATCACTTGTGGTTAAATGACTTTATTTTGGTTGCATTCAGTCTTTTCTGTCTGTGTATTGCAAGAAGTGTAGTGCTCAAGTCTTAACAGAAAAATATCTTAGGAAACGAAAGTTCAAAGTCACATCACAAGTGTTTCTGGAGGGAATAACCCTGGTAGTGATGAATGATGAATCACAAACAAGGGATCTGATTTAACACTTGAATTCATGTTCAATTTACAGAGTAAAACAAACTACTTAAACAAATTAATGGAAAAAAATGAATTCACCAGAAGTCCAAGGTAATGGAATTTCCCCTTCTGTGTTCTTTGAGTATGCTTTTCTTTGTGAGTTATTTGCTCGGATCCATTCATGACATAATATTCCATGCACAAATAAGTGGTTCAGTCTTTTTTTTTAGTATTTCTAAATCACTTAGTATATCTAACATTACTTCATTGCAAAGATGCCAAGAATTTAACAGGATTAAAAGATGCAATCAGATAATTACACAGATATTAAGAATCTTTACAGTTGTGTTACATGTGTTTTTCTTAATCCTAGCAGGTGTAGAAACCCTCACATTTCAAACCAGAAAATGACTCGAGGGGAGAAACACATATTTCACTGAATATTTAATACTGTAACCAGTTGTCTGAAACATCTATGGTGGTAGACTGGTCTACACAAAGACTTAAATGAGGAATGGGACTGAAAGAGATGACATATTTATTCACCAGTTTTCTTCACTCATGCAACATACTAAGCGTCAGGTAACAGAGAAGAAATGAATCATAGAATCATAGAATAGTTTGGGTTGGAAGGGACCTTAAAATCATCTAGTTCCAACACCACTGACACAGGCAGGGACACCTTTCCTCTAGACCAGGTTGCTCAAAGCCTCATCCAACCTGGCCTTAAACACGGCCAGGGAGGGGGCAGCCACAACTTCTCTGGGCAACCTGTTCCAGTGTCTCACCACCCTCACAGGAAAGAATTTCTTCCTAATATCTAATCTAAATCTACCCTCTTTCAGTTTAAAACTATTCCCCCTCATCCTGTCACTTGTAAAAAGTCCCTTGTAAAAAGTCCCTCTCCCGCTTTCCCGCTGGCCCCCTTCAGGTACTGGAAGGCTGCAGGAAGGTCTCCCCGGAGCCTTCTGTTCTCCAGGCTGAAAAACCCCAACTCTCTCAGCCTGTCTTCATAGGAGAGGTGCTTCAGCCCTCTGATCATCTTCGTGGCCCTCCTCTGGACTCGCTCCAACAGCTCCATGTCCTTCTTGTGTTGGGGGCCCCAGAGCTGAACGCAGTACATTAATGCATCACATTATTTTTCCCCAAAACAAACTGCTTTGAATGCAACTAATAGTAACTTGGTCTTAGCTTCTCACAGAAAGACACAGGCCACCGAAGACATGTGTGTAAGTTGGTACAACCTCTAAAAGCTGAGCGCCTACCCTGCCTTGATGCCCCAGTCCCTCTCCAGCCCAGCCTAGGCTGGAGGCAGAAAGCTCTTCAAGAGCACCAAGAGCTGCAAGAAGCATGGAGATGAGTCCAAATTTTAGGATCCTGAGAAATTACTCCCTCTCTGAGAAAAGCCATGTGATGGCAGAGATGGTATTTGGATAACTAAGCACAATCAGTCAAACCTTCATGCCTCTGCAAATCACTGTTAGTACCTTGTAGTTTGTCATCTGTCAGTGCAATCCCATCAACCCACATACACCAGTGCTCTGACCCCCACAACTCACTCTTCGTCCGCTTGTGCATTTTGCTAAAATTGTCCCTCCTTTCAAAGAGATCTGGAGTGACAGCAAAGCACCTTGGCAGTATCAGATAACCCAAAGCCAAGAGTCGCTTAGTGTCCAGCTGTGTCACGTGTGTATACTAATTACCTTGAAGCTGCTTTGTTGCTTCAACCAAAGCAGGTCAGCATGCCAGAACGAGAGGAAATAGCCCCAACTTGTGCTACGGGAGGTTTAGATTGGGTATTAGGAAAAATTTCTTTTCTGACAGGTTTATCAAGCATTGGAACAGGCTGCCCTGGAGGTGTTTAAAAGACGTGTAGATGTGGCGTTTAGGGACATGGTTTAGTGGGGGACTTGGCATTGTTAGGCTTACGGTTGGACTCGATGATCTTAAGGGTCCTTTCCAATCAAAATAATTCTATGATTCTATGATTCTAATTACCTTGAAGCTGCTTTATTTCTTCAACCAAAGCAGGTCAGCATGCCAGATGACTGTTTTGGGGGAAGGTGATAAATGCACAGCAGGAGCACTCTTCCAAACATCTGCAGGAGATCCTGGTTAGATGGTGCCCAACTAGAGTGGCAATGGCCACAAAATGTTCCTACACAGCTCCACCTGGCTGGGCTTCCTATGCTGTCCTCAAATTCACCCTGTTCCTTTTGAGATGCTCCTATCTCTTTCTCTAAGGAAACCATTTGCACAGGGGATTTCAAAACCGTGTGAACCATTTCAAGTTATATGACTAAAACTGCACACCATACCTGTGTTTTGAAACACAGCCATTGATCCTGCTCATCTTGCTATGTAGGTGCCAAGTTGCAGGTACCAAAGGGTCAGTTTGCAAAGTGGTTTAACATCTTTTCCACAGATAGTATCCAGAATTGTAAGAGGATGATGCAACTGGTGCTGAGATCAAAGCTATCCTAGATAACACTGGCCTGTCAACCTGCACAGGCACAGCTTCCCCAGCAAGCCTGAGTCCCAGTGTATGTGTCCTCTGCCAACAAAAGTGTGGTTTTGCTAAGCTGCGTGCTTCAATCTGCTGCTCAAACAGGTGGGACGAAAACTCAGCAGAGCACGGAGGAAAGGGAGTAAGAGTCAGCTGGGGGCAGTTACATCTTCACTTATGTGGCTGGATTGTCCGGTGTTTGTCCATCAAAGCCCTCAGCCATGCTGATTGCTGCCCAGGGAGAGGGCCAGCTCTTGCCTGTGCCTGCCTGCCTGTGCGTGAAGGGGGACAGGATACGTCCTGCCTGTGTGAGCAACGTTCCCTGCTAAGCTGTGAGTAGGTGTCCCTTCTTCTTCTGTGGAGGCAAGCACAGAGGTCCCAACTGGGCCTCAAGAGACACATGCAACCCTGAGATACTCCAGAGCCTCACTCAGAGTCTGTGAAAGCCACAAGAGAAATCTCAGCAGGGTTTTCCATCAGGCTCTGTCAGAGTCTCATCAAATGCATGCAGTCTTGGAGGTGTCCTGAAAAATATCCAAATAAATATGCAGTGCCTTTCTGTTTCTCTTCAGACTCAAAGCAGGTGTAGCAGCTTTTGCACTTTCTCAATCACTTTGCTTGATACAGGCTGGCTTGAAACAGACACAGGAGGGAGAGAGAAAAGACGGCACTTGGGCCCCACTTCTGTTATTAAATAAACCAGACTGGTGAGGTTTCTGTGGCTGATGGGCAAGCACCCGCGTGAGCTTCACTCACATCCACATGGCTGGTCCATCTCACCCCCCAAGAAGAATGGCCATGCCCAGAGCACCTCTTAGCAGTGGTCACTGGCATACGGTAGCCTTGAACCATGCCCTGGTGATGCCCAGGACAAGACTGAACAGAACAGGTCAAAAGCCACTCTGGGGTGCATGTAAAGAATTAAATGATTCATGCAATTGTGAGTCTGTACCCTGGTCCTGCTTTATTTACTGTAATAGACATAGCTGCCAGTTGTTGCTGCTCTGTGTTGTGCTTAAGCTGCCCTCACATCCTGAAGTAGGTTATTTAAAGCCATAGGGGTATCTCCACAGGTGCTGTGGCTCCAGTGTAGGCTGCACAGGTGGGACCTAGAGACCTCCCTGGGGACAGGATCTCCTTTTCCACCTCCAGCTGCCTCTGTGCCCCCCACAGCAGACAGTACCACCCAGCCCTCGCTGCGTGGCTCTCCGCTTTGTCCCATGCCCATTCGTGTTGTTCTGTCAGGATTGCTAGTGGCATTATTTTACTTCTCTTAGACTTTGTGAGCCTGCTTCAGAAAAAAGTCAAGCTGAGACACCGTCTGAAGGAATTTGGACTATTTCTGCCTTGCATTTGGGCACAAAGATTTTATTTGCCTGTAATAAGAAACATTACCTTCTCCTCCCCCCCAATAAAATTATTCCTCTAATATTGAAGTTTCAAGACTGTACACTGTGTTTATAAGCCTCAGGCCCTGAAGTAAAATAAGACTGAGTTTCCCTCAGGTAAGTACTTCCAGACTCTTTATCTGCTATATCATTACAACTATACTCTATTTGTTACTGTACTATGTAACACAATACTTGCATTATATTCCACATGAAAAGCTGTTTCTGCAGCATCTTGTCATCATTTCACGAACGCGTCTTTGAAGCCGTTTTGAATTCTGAATTCAGTGCATAACAGCGAAGGCTCAAGTGCACAACACCGTATTATTTACTCAGATGGGGTTAATTGCTGAATAAAAGAATGGTTCCTTTCAGTTTACCTTTTTACAATCTCACTCACACTGGATATGGAAGACAGGAAAGTCTGTGATAAATATCAAACTTTCTAATCAGAAACGAGCCCAGTCGTATTTGAAATCTTGAACTTAATCCAGAATCAGGAAATGCAGCCACTTGTGTTACTGTTGCTGAAAGAAGAAAATGACCTTTTTATTGTAGCTTACTTTCACTATTGTACTTGTGAACCATGGGGAATGGAGCAGAAGAAATGCAAGGGCTTAAGGAGACCTTCTTTTAACAAGAAAACTGAAATTAAGTGTAATAAAAATATATAGCTGGTATAAAGGATGTGTTTCTCCAGGGGAAATCTGTGACTTTGACACGGATTCACTCATAACAAATTACTCCTGCTTCCTAGCTACTGTTAATATTTGCTGTCACGCACCCATTGCCTTAAATTTTAACAGCTTTAGCCTCAGCAGAGATTAATTTGAATGTAGAAAAATTAATACTCCACACCTTTAACAGGAACATAAAAAGTGAAATGATACTATAAATTTTTAAGTGGAGATTGACTTTCAGTAAACACTTTTATTTCCCAGTGATGTTACAGGGTGAATGCCTGAAGGATTATTTCAATATAATGACTCTATGCTGATCATTAATTTAGAGCTGAACTGGAATCCTGGACCGACATCCGTAACAGAGTGCCATAATTCAACAGCGTGCTCTTGGATGGCACACAGTGGTAGGTAACGTTGGACCAGAAGAGATCAGAATCATTAAATTATACACATTTTTTTTTTGTGATGTGGAACCTGGATGGAATTTATACCTTACCCAAACCAATTTTTTTGCATGAGCAGTTTATTGTGGTGCCCTCTGTTGCTATGAAGAAGCAGACATAAAGCATATTAACAGCACAGCCAAGCAGTCATAATATTGTGTGGGTACTTAAATTAAGTGGAGGGATTTTAAAATAATTTTAATTTTTAAAAAATGTTTTAGAAATACTGAGAGCCTTACACATTCCCTAGGGCTGGCCGATCTCTTTTGGGAAATAAGTTAACTTAATTATGTGGAGAAACCAGAGCCTAGCCATGAGTGAAAGTTTAAGTTGATGGGTCAGACAGTGGAGAGTTGTGAGAGCTTTCTGTGCATTTTCACAAAGTCTTCAGTATCTTGTAAAAGAGAGCCAGCCTTGTTTTCTGACCCCTAGATCTCATTTTTCACTCTCCTTGATTCTGAGGATAAGATTTTGTTTTCTTTTTACTGTTTATACTACAAAGATATTTAAAATTACCTCAAAACAAAATCAGACATCAACAAAAAAAAAAAAACTTGTAGGAAGTTCCTTAAGCTTGCATGTTATTGAATGGGATACTGGTATTGACCGAAAGGATAAGCTCATACTTTTCTGGAATAAGGCCTTATAGATTTTTCTTATCATCTCACCAGCTCTCATAAGCCACAACAAAAATATTACCATGAGCTTCAGCTGGAACAAATTCAGGCCTTACCTGGGTGGCTCGTTGGCTATGATCTGCAAGGATCATCCAAGGCCAGCACCAGCCATGCTAATGCCAAAGGATGGGAGAGCTGCTGGATTCCCCAGTGCCCCACCTCAGCAATGGTGGTTACGTGGTGCTCCCCAAGTAATTAAACTGTGTTCCCATATCCCATTAGCAGGTGGAGTTGCAGCAGATAAGTTGTCAGGAAGTGCACTCTGAGCCCAGCAGTAATTCTCAGGCTGGAGTTGGATAGGAAGCAGTTTTATAGTCCCACCTTTGCTGCTATGGAGATTTTAATTTTTCTCTATTCTTTCACAAGAAGAGGGAAAATAAGACCTTCTGAATTGAAAAGGAAGAGCAAATTGAAAAACAAGCAAATACCTACAGCTGCAGCAACCAGTCCTGTGATTAGGTCATTGACTTGAAATTTGGGAAAGTAACCTCCATGTTGCTGCTCTAAATGATTGAGAACAAGAGGGAACATAATGGGACATAACTTGTGAGAAAGGCTGCTATAATAAGCATCCACCACATACAATTACCTCTATAAAGCCATTAATCTGTGTATGTCCCTAACCTGAGGACATAACACTGATTGAAAAGCACCTTTATGGAAATATAAAACTAGGCCAGCCATCTGCCTCTATTACTTTATTTCGATGTCTGTTCCAAAAGATTCCTATTACAGAGAAACTTCTTCTCATTTCCACCTGATGTTCATATGTGTGCAGTGTGTTCCCCCTTGTTCTTGCATGAACAGTGTCCTCCAATACAGTGTTTCCCTCTCTGATGTTCCCGTGATGTATCTCTGTGGATCAGTTATATCCCTTCTCACTCTTCATTCTGCTGAGGTAAGGAGGTTGAACTGCCCAAATCTCATCTCACACAAGAAGCACACGCTCCTCCAGCCATCCCACCCCTTCTGGCTGGAGAGGATTCACACACAGTCTTTGCAGGAAGCTTTGCCAGCAGCAATGACCCTTCCCTCCCACTACGGAAAATACCTGTCACCTCTGAAGATCAAATAAACCTTTTTCATGTGTATCACACTGAGGGCTCACAGACGCGCTATAGCAGACCAGTATCCCCTGATCTTCCTTCTCTTCTATCATTTCATAGTAATGAACTCTGAACACACCAGAAAACTCTTGTACTTTGTACATAAAAGCATGGCTTTGCCATGAGAACTGTGTTATTTTAACCTCTTGCTGTTATTGCAGACCTCCTCTGAGATTATGATGCTTCCCAGTTTGGTATCAACAGTAAATGCCATTAATACACTTCTCTGTGTGTTAAAGCAATTCATGAAAACACTTTGTAAGATCAGTTCAAAAATATCCTTCATGTACACTGTCAATAACCTCTTCCCAGCCAGTTTTAATACCACCGGCAATTACCTTCTCTGCTTAATGCGCTTTTACAGTTTTAGCACAAAAATTGTGCAAAACATGTTAGTACAAAAAAGAATCTCCATCCTAGTCGTTTTGGAGCAGATAACAAGCATATCACATACATTTTCATTGTACTAGATATGCATTGCCACAGAAGTAGGTATACCTTAAGTCTGGTTTGATCCACTTTTGTAATATCCATTTTGTACTTTATTCTACTTTTTGTTTACCCCCATCTTTTCTTAGTCTTCTTTTCAAGCTTTTCTCTAAAGCCTTGCACACCTTTGAAACACACCTAATAAACCTGAGTTTTTCAGAATCTCTTTTCCCTCCTCTTCAAAATTCTTTCATCTCCACCTGTTAGACCCTTGCTGCTGGACACCTGTCCCCCCAGAACTCCAGGATGGGGTTTTTTCAACAACCCAATTTAATCCAGGAAACTCCTGACCTCAGCGTCCATCCGAGCTCAGAGTGCTTAGGGATGATTTGTCCCCGCTTCACTGACAATGCTGAATTCACTGTTGCCATAATTCTTCAGCAAACAAGCAGGGAAGACCGGCTGTCAGATGCCTCACTTGCTGGCATGATGTTCAGAAACAGAACATGCTGAATTTCTTTAGTCTATCTCCTGTTGTGCTTTGTGATGGCACAAGAAAGAGTTAACAGAACAAAAAAACAAGTCCTGCTTCAAGTATTTTTATATCTTTCTTTACGCCACAGAGCTGTGGAGAAAAACAACATTTTAAGCGTTGCTCTTTTTTTCCATTAAGTTGTCTGCTTTTACAGGTGGTGAGTCGCTATAAGATCTGAAAATCTCCACACATGAAAATGTGATGGTGAGATGGTCTGGAACTGAAACACTCAACCTGCCTGACCCATTGCTTGTGGGTTTATAACACAGTCACTTGTTAAACTAAGAGTAATAGTCTGGTGTGTGAACACCTAATACTATGAAAGCCAGAGATACAGTTTTCTCCCTGGTAGCTGGTTCACCTTGTCCCAGAGAAGTGTATATAAACTCCCTTCCACAGCGCTGAGGAGAAGAGTCTAGTGGTCATAGTATCTACTCATCAATCAAGTGCAGCATTTCACTTGTAATCTCTGTAATAGACGACAGATCCAACCAATTCTTTCCTACCACTTTCATTGCTTTTAAGATTTGCATGTCATTTTTAAAAGTGAATTATTTATGTATCACTATTCTGCCAGAAATCTGGATCAAGATGAATATTCAGAGTCAGGGTGAACAGAGATGACATTTTTGGTGTTAGATCTTCTCATGGTCAACTGACTCCACCAGACTGCTACCATGTTCATAGCCTTACAGGATAATTCAGGTGTGAAGGGACCTCACAGGACTTTTAACTCATCTTGTTGCTCCAAGCACGGTCAGGTCTCAGGTCAGCCCAGGTTGCTCAGGACTTTATTCAGTCAGGTCTTGAAAATCTCCAAGGATGGAAACTGTACAACCTCTCTGTTCAACTTGTTCCACTGCTTGATTGTCTACATGGGAAAAAGTTTCTCCTTATATCCCATTGGAAACTCATTTATTTCAATTTCATTGAAAAATTAGATTGTCTGTTGTGTCTTGTCCCCGCCAGGTTTCCCAAGCTCTTTACCTTCAGAACTCCTCCCTTGGGGTCCCACCTGTCCATTTCCTGAATGAACCAAAGCATATTTGCCTGCAGCCCAGTGTCTGTACCTAGATACTCTTCCTCCTCACTACCCTCAGGATCTTCAATTCCACTATTTCATGGGAACTAAAAGAGCAGTTGCCGCTGATTATCATATTCCAAACCACTTCTGCCTTGTTTATAATAGGAGATATAACTTTGCGTCATCCCTGGCTGGCCCATCTAGTACCTCTGCCAAGAAGCTATCCCTGATCCCCTCCAGAAACCTCTTTGATTGCTTGCATCCCACATCGTCGCTCTTCCAGAAAATGTCAGGAGATTGAAATACCCCATAAAAACCAGGGTCTCTGATCCAAGGACTTTCTTGAGTTGTTTAAAGAAGGCTTCAGTCACTTCCCCACCCTATTTGGGTGGTCTGTAACACAATTGTACCACAATGCCATCCTCACTGAGCTCTCCTCTGACTCTGACACACAAACTCTCACCTAGATCATCATCCATTCCATACAAGAGCTCCATACATTAAGACTGCTCCTTCACATAGAGAGCAAGCCACCTTCATCTTCCCTGTGTCTCCTGAAGAACCTGTATCTATTGTAGCATTGCAGTCATGTGAGCCTGCCCCACCTCATCTGAGTTATTCCAATGATGCTGTAGCTTTGTAAATACACTTCTTCCTGCTTGTTTCCCAGGCTCTGTGATTTGGTGTACCTGTACTTGAGGCAGGCTTCCCTTCACTGTCTTCTACCATTCCTGAGGCATTTCTTGTTCCCATTACCCCGCAATATTTTCTTTTCACCCTTGACTACTGTTTCCTCACTTAGGTGTGGGTTGTAGTCTCCTTCCCCCAATGGTTCAAGTTTAAATAACTTTCAGTAGCTAAAATACTGAATGTCTTTCAACACTCAATACTTTCAATACTCAACACATAACAACATTCAAAACTTTGTTTTTCATTCTTCCCACTGTGGGTGTTTTGTGGCTTTGAAAAAAGGTAAATGTATTTACAAAAGACTTTCCATATTGTGTCACCATATGAGAAATTTCCTTAAAACACTGTGAGATGTTTCCTTGAAAGGTGGACGATGTGGCGTTTCATTTTTCTCAATGATCAAAAGTAACTGCCAGCTCTTAGCTGAAATCTGTAGGAATCACTACAGAGCAAGATACTTCAGAGTGAAGATACCAAGGGCAGTGATAGTAGGAGATTCTGGTGCCCTTAAGTATCATCAAAACCTGCCTAGATGCAACCATGTGCAACGTGCTCTAGGTGAACCTGCTTTGGCAGGGGGTTGGACTAGATGATCTCCAGAGGTACCTTCCAACCCTAACCATTCTGTGATTCCGTGATTCTGTGATTTTTTGTTTTTATACAGAGACATCCCTTTCTAGGGAGTTCACAGAGCACATCACATTACTGTCCTAAAGTGTCTGCCAGGCAGAATAAGAGCTTGGACCACCACAGAGGAAGCATAAGAGAAAGGAAGGTGGACCAAACTAAATATGATCAACACACATGATTTTGCAAAATATTAATTCATTTCATTTTTTTCTGATCTCAAAAAATATGTGAATCTGTGAGGAGGAACCTGAATGAACTACAGGGAAGAAGGTAATATATGTCCTTCAAAGAACTAACAAAAATTAAGTGAATCTGTTGCCTATTTTGTATGTAACAACATGTTATTTCTGGTATTAGAATGTAGAACCCATGTATATTTCTAACATCACTGAAGCTGACCACAACATGAAGCAGCCACTGGAGAATGTCCATAGATGACCAAGGGGATTTTGGTAGTAGGGTGACTGATTTATACTGCTAGACAACATAACATGGGCAGACTGATGGAATAAGACTTTCAACATTATAAAAATGCTTGAGGCATAAGTAGAACTATTCCCAATCTCAAATTAGAAACTTTGGGTCAATTGGAGCTGATTTCTTCTAATGGGAGGGAGTTGATGAGGTTTGGCTTGCTCCTTTATCAGACTGACCTATAAATTAGGAAAAAAGGTTATCTGTTTATTTTTCTTATTTTTCCTTATTGATGCTAAATCTTTCTGTACCTAGAGACACTAAGAAGTCAAAGGCCACTCAAGAGTTGCTGCACTCTTTCTGAGAGTCCTCAGACAGCCAGAACTGCTTTTCGTGCAATTTATTGGCAGTGAAAAGGAGTGGAAGAGAGGTGAAGAGATGGCCCATAAAAAAGGTTGTTCTAGGCTGGTGTCTGATCTGGAATTTCACATCTGGAAAGGTGGAAAGTCAAAAGGCTCAGTTTTGCCCTTTAGGTGTGGAAAAGTGAGTATGTTTTATAAATAACGTCCTTTCACTTGAACAAAAAATAATAGCATGCTGTACATGACATTCCTTCTCTGAATAGGTGAGACTGAGATGGAGGCAGTAACATCTGAACTGAAGAGGGAGGTGAACCAAATTCTATCACTTTTTACCTATCACAAAAGTTGCAACCAGAGAGGAACAAATCAATCTGGACATAATAACAGCCCTTTTCCAAAATGTAAGCATGTCCATACTAGTGAATTAAAGATGAAAAAAAGAAACTTCTATTAATTTCTTGTTTCTTTCCATTTTATTAATAGCATATTAAGATTTTCACAGAATCACAGAATCAACTAGGTTGGTAGAGACCTCTGGGATCATCAAGTCCAACCTTTGACCTAACACCACTGTGTCAACCAGACCATGGCACTAAGTGCCATGTTTTGGCTTAGTTTGGTTCAGTTTTTTAAATTTTTTTTTTTTTTTAACATTAGATGTTCATTTTCCAACCAGGCTACAAGATGCAGTGACTGGGGGATTAGTAAAGTGGTGCTGCCATTGCAGAGTTTTTTGTAAGACAAGGATTTTAAGCTAATTAAAATGGTTTTTATAGTGTTTTAACTCCCATTTAGCTTCAATTTTAACATCTTGAAGAGAAGACTTTATTGAAAACCTAAGAGCCAAACCATTTTAATTATTACAAGCCACAGTAAACACTCCTTGAACCTCCCAGTGATTCTCCAAAGACCCAGACAATGCTAGACTTTTACTCATTATTTTAATAATATATATAAGTGTAGAAGAAGAAAATCCCTTAACATACAGCTTGTAGGTTGTTTTGCTGCATAAAACCAAAAAAGGGTAAATATAATTTTGAAAAGGAACATGACTAAAGAAAATAAGTTTCTAGAGTGAAGTCCTCTGGAAAGTAATAGCGATGACACCAGTCAAGTTCTACATGAATTATTCCTAACCTCTAGGGTAGAAATCCAGACCATTTCAGTGGTTTATTGAACATGGCTACAAAATACATTTTATTTTCAATTTTTTGTTACTTACCAGATACAGAAATTTGACCTGACCATTGTATGCTTTTTAAAGCCCCTGGGGTTTTTTTTGCTGACCCTGTCCAGGGCTGGGAGTAACAGAGGGCAAAATCAGTGCAACATACAGATCCAAGAGCCAAACAGTTCCTCACATGCTCTCTACTACCTGGTACTTAGAGCACAGACTGCCATGAGTGAAACCTGGCACCTAATCTCCACATCTTTGCAAGGCTGGACGACCTTACGGCAAACCCATTCGATTCTGAACGTCTCCCTTAGTGGCATATTTACAACACAAGGTGTCTTTCATGATATAATTCAATGAACCAAAATCTCACATTTTCTTAAGCGTTCATCATTATTCTGTACTTTTTCCCAGTCTGAGAGAACAACATAAGTAGATTTCCCAATGGTGTTATTGATGTGACTATCATAAGAACTAACTGATTGTATCTGGGATTACAACAATTAGCAATAGGACTTATGTGTTATTTTTAGCTGTACATATTGTTCAGATGAATGAAATGCCCAATAAGAGGTGAGTTCCTTCATCTTTCATTGCTCACATGGGAGAAAGGAAGGCACATCTTGTTTACTTTGGCTGTGTCAGACAGACTGAGCTCTGATCATGCCTGGGAGAATGTGAGTGTCGATTTCTCATTGCACATGGCAGTTTGGTTACCCGCGTGGATGTTTCAGCATCCATGGCGGTGCAGAGCCAGAGAAATTACTCATCTGTGATTTCTGTGGCCTTCTTCCAGCAGAGATTTACAGCATCTGATGTTGAGGCATATTTAACTATTCCTAATGGATATAAAAAGCCCAAGCTTGAACCACTACGTTGTCTTTTGTATTCATCAGCCTCAGATATGTCTTGGCTATCTTGACAATTCAAAGTTTTGCTGGGTTTTAGAGCCTACAGTGTAAAAAAAGAATTGTACATTGATTTATTTAAGGCTCTTGCCTCAATTCACATGGGTAAGTCTCTGCATGTTGTTGATGAGTATCAGAGTGTCTGTTCAATAGTGTGAAAAAATGTGTGTATCTCGGAAGTGAGGAAGAATGGAGAAATTTCCTTACAGTTAGGATTTTGAAAGGATATTCTTTTAGATCCATATGAAAAAACTTTCTAAAATCCCACCACCAGCATATTTTCTGCCTTTTTATTTCTTACATGCAATACACTGATGTAGGTGAGGTAAGAAATACTCATGTTTTCTTCTGGATTCTGTCTAGTGAAATAAGGTCTTGCTAAGGCAATAACATGAGATTTAACAAGATGAGGTTAAGATCCAACCTCTTAAACCTTTATGTGTGTCCCCTTCTCTGGAGAGCAGGAACTAAAGTATCTGTATGATAGCTGCCAATTAGGAAGATGTATAATTCATTAGGTTAACCTCAGAACATAAAAAAAATAAAAAGCCAAGACCAAGTTTGTTGCTTCCTCAGTGACTCCTTCTCTTCCTCTCCAGGAGTGCAGAAGAGATTGCTGAGGACACCAGGACATCTTCTAACATGGCCTGCATAGCAAGGACACAAATGTGTCCATGTGCTGCAGACCCAGAAAAGGTATTGCCATCTGTCTATCTGACAGATGAACAGATTTCATCTCAGAAAGCTAGTTTAAGCTGGGCTGGTTTGGTTTCCAAACTCCACTGCTCAGAAACCTCTGGTTTGATGGAGAGGGTTGTCACAAAGGCAGAACTGCTCCTTTCCTGTACTTATTGCCATGCTGTTCTGGGGCAGGTAGAGCATAAGATGAGGAGGGATGATGGTGCTGAGCTGACCAGGGGGTGTGCTGCCAAGCAGGGGTCCTTACAACATGCAGGTCTTCCTCAACAGCTTGCTGTGGAGGCTGTTATCAAGCATGACACACAGCAACCCAGGCATCCCAGCTGCATCTGGTGGAGCTGGAGAAAGGCCATGGCACTGTGCTGCAAATGAGTCAGGCACGGACTGACCACTGGGGAAAGAGATGAGAGCCAGAGGAGTGAGTCTTGCTGTGCCCAAAAAGTCAGCTCCAAGATGTGCCTGCCAGCAGAGCAAGCACGCTCAGCAGCACAAGCACTGTGCTGCAGATCATAGGCCTCATCTACCATGCAATTCTTGCACCTTAAAATGGAGGTTAGGGCTGGAGAAGGGCTAAGCAAATGCCAGAGGAGCTCACTGTGAACTTCTGACCAGGACCAGACTAAACTTTGCTGCCACTTTATGATCACAGCTCTACACTGCACACATGGCAGAGCCCAGAGCGGTCATGGTCTCCTCCACAGAGCCAGCTTGGGTGGCACTGAATTCCTCCACACAAGCCCCTCTAACTTGAACCACAGTCAGCTGCTGGCACTGCATGGAAATTGGAGCCAGTTTGATATCTCTGCGAAGAAACTCATTGGAGGAATCTGACTTTTGGTGCCGTCCTGGGGATCCTGTTCACACTGGGGCCATCATCGCCCCCAGCGAGTGGGGAAGAAGCCGGCTTTGCAGCCAAGGCGGCAGCCTCCGCACAGCATGGGCTTGCATTCTTCTAGCACAGCTGTATCATGTTGCGTGGTGCTTCGCATTGCTTGAGGACAGTGCCACTGGCAGGCCTGAGCGCTCCTATCTATCTGCTTCGTCAGGAGAACAACTTTTAGGGCCAGCTGCGGTCCCAAACTCGCAGTTCCGCCATCCACCCTAAGTTGCACAGGGGGAAGCAGGGAGTGTATCGGGGCAGGAACCCACTCCCTGCAGTCAGCTCTGCTGCTGAAGCAACACTGTGAGATACAGCATAACCTTGCCTGCAGGGGGACAAACCTAGAATCTGAATTAGCTTTAAACAGATTAGTTACACCCCATCAAACTCTTGTAGGCATGTTATTATTCAGAATTAAAGTGACCTGACTTCAGCATAGCTTAATTCCACTTGTAATGGAGTTAAGCTAAATCTGAAGATGAATGCTTTATTACAGCTGGTAAATCCGCTTTGCACCTCTGGTTAATTTGGATTAACTTTCTCGAGGGACCCTCCGTCCTCAAGCCCTGCTGGCATCCAACTCGGCTATAGCATCTGCTGCTGCCTTTCTGCTAACAGTGCTAGAAGAAAAACATGTGCTGAAGTGGAGTGCTCCTCGCAGCAAGCTGAAGGAGCAGGAGAAGGACAGCCATCAGAGACTACTCCTGACAAAAGTCAACACTCAAACTACTTCTCTCCAAAGTTTTATCACCAGCTGTCTCCTTAGGCAGGTACCGCAGTGTCTTGGTGCCAGAGCAGTGATACAGGAGGAGATGTTGCCTCCCCAGGACAGGAGACCCTGTCACTGCCACTGCTGGGGACAAACAAGAAGGTCCCCACCTAAGGAGAGCAAAGCTGCTCTGGCAGCATCCCCTTTCCTCAGCCGAGGGAGAAAGGGAAGGAGGTGCACCCATGGGCCCTCCTCTTTGGCCTTTTTTAAGGTGGACAGCTTCAAGGTGCTCTCTGTGCCAGGCTTCCCCACTCGCAGGGCTCCTTCTGCAGACTGCTACTTCCCAAATACCTGCACAAGAAAGTCTGTGTTTCCTAAAGGTGGTGAGTCTGACGATCAAGATGACAATGTAGCGTAGCGTAGCGTAGCCAACAGGTGAGGGGTCACTGCTAGCTCAGGAATAACATTGCATCCTTCAATCCCAGAGATCTGCAACAGCCACTGGGCTTTTCTGCCCCTCTGGTGCACATGCATGGCTGCGCTCCCCAAAATGACCAGCAAGGCTCTGGTTCTGCCTGAATCTGAACATTATTCACTTCATGGATATTTGTCTAAGATGTCTGATTGTTAAGGCCAAATGAAGCCTTCACTTCCTCTACAAATATTTGTGCAATGACCTATAACTACCGGCCAACATGCCTGCCAGCACTCCATTAGATGACATCCCATTTTACAATTAACTATTATCATTTGATAACCTCTTGAGGTTAAGAATACAGATGTAAGATCTCCAAGATTCCTAGTGGGAATACTTCATATGAGAAGCATGTTTCCCTTGAGGATGACATCACCACAAGGACACATATTTCAAATATTTTGGCCATCATATTTCAAAAGCTTCTTTAGAAATACAAAAATGCTTTTTGAGCCCTGAAAGAACTTTTTTACCAGTCTCAAGTAAACATACTACCATTTAACTCTTCGGAAAGCCTTGCACAATAGCAACAAAAAGCGTCATGGGAAACAAAGCAAAGAATTGCGATGTAGCCAAAGAAAGAAACATGTTTGGTATATAGTATTGATATTACCTGAAAGTAGTTCTTTGCTAAATGCTGTCTTAGCATTTTTGTGATGAAGCAGTTCAAGTGGAGCCTAAGTCATGGTTTCAGATCAGGACCCTGACTATTTGGGGATCTGGACTCTAGGTTCAAATCTAACAAATGGTCTCCATGCACAGTATGGTATTAGCTAAACTAAAACCCTAAGCCTGAATCCCTCCCACCTCTTAAGCTCTGGTAAAAGTTGGAAGTAGATGTAGTCTTACCTTTATAGACAGGACTTTCACCAGTGGACTGGGTACTGAAGCTAAATCACTGGCTATTAACTTCAGTAGAAAAAGGTTATACATATGTGTGTGTGCGTGTATGTATGTATATACATATATAAAAATACACATGTATATATGTGTGTATGTATATACACATAAAACCTGGATATGCAGCTATATGAATAATTTATTAGTGTTTTTTTTTTCTTTTAATGCCTCCTCCACTTCCATTTCTGCCCTTCTTTATGTGTCCCACATAATACAGCTTAGGAAAACAGACTATGAAATGAGCAGCATTTAACTGTAGTTTGAAGTGCTGAAGGCTCCTTTCACTACATAAATATAAATGCAGAGTAACTTCAGTGGAATTAAAGACGTTATCCTACTGAGGAAGCAGTATAACGCATGGAGACAACGCAGTCTAAAGAGTCACCTTTCTTACTTGAGGGAATGAAATTGCTTTAAATAATGTACTTGGGGAGAGAGAAAGTAAAATTCAGATTCCTGCCCCTCCTTGTTGGCAGAAGAGGCAAGACCCAGTTCAGTTTGGGCCCTCTTACAGTAACTGTTGCAAGGACCAACAATGTTCCACCAACAAGGCCATGACCTATGGGGTCTTCACTGTAGGATGGCACTTATTAAATGCACTTTAATTACCTCAGGTTTTTCTTGTAGCTGATGGTCATATAGGACAATAGCTGCTCTAAGATGTTTTCTTACTTCCTGTTTTCATGCCAGAATAATTAGCAATAAAAGCTCATGAAACATTAGACCATCATTCAAAAGGTAGCCATGAATTAATTAGTATTATCTTCATAAAGCCTCATTTACTTATAACATTAATTTGATAATACAATAGGCAAAATCATCCAAATGTGGTTTTAAATATATCCTAATGACAATATTCAAACTAAAAATGAATACTTAAATCTTCATTAAATAAAATAAGACAAGTTTAATTAATGTTTTTTGAAGGCAGCATTTTAGAGTTGTTTCCATTCTCAAAGACTTCATAGAATTCCTAATAATTTGATAGACAATCCCTAAAGATTTGTTAAACACGAATGATAATAGCAAGTCATCATTTAAACAATTAATTATAACTGAAACCTTAGTGTAGAATTAACACTATGTATCTTAGTGCCATAGTTTGAAAGCCCATTGTATATTTGAAAATGTGGATAATTTATCTGAAGCTTTAAGAAGGAAAACAAATTAAGTTCTGCTTTGAGTAAGCTGTATTAATACCTATGTATCTTGACATATTTATTTATACTGTGAGACATATTAATTAAATCAATTTTTAAAAGAATGGTACTTTAAGGTAAGCTGCAGTTCACGTCCACCAGTTCAGACAGCCAACAGTTTGGGTGCTTTGATAATACAAGAAGCCAATGGCTCGTGTGGGCAAGGACACCTGCTCCTCTGTCCACATGTCCAGAATCACAGACTTTGCACAACTGGAAGGCAGACTCTGAAAAAGAAAATTGCATCATGTTGACATGAAAACAAGATACCTACTGTTTTAAAAAATGACAGTCAAAAGTGCTACAGTACCACTGAAAAACAGTCCATCCATTTTCCAGCTTATTGGAGAATCTGGATATAGGCTTCAGCTTAGTCTTTTCAGAATGGGTATAAAAAAACAGATGTGCGTTCTGGACTGAAAAGTTGAGATAGAGAAAAAATGCATCTATTATATGGAATTTATGTTTTTATTGTAGCAGAACTGTCCCCCTGGCTATCTTTCTTATCCTGCAAGGTAATGATCTTTTCTGTAGGGGTGACAGCTTGCAACTCTGATTTCTGTGAAACACCTCCCAAAATAAATTAAGCTTATACAGAGCGGGACAAAACATTCCCTCCGTTTTTCTTTCTTGCCCACTCCAGTCTTATTCTACTTGGGCTTTTATACCATACTTAGCAATCACTTGCATTTTCCAGTGCATCAGCCTGATTGCAGAGCAGACAAAGGAAAGTAGAAGACAACCTGATCCTGCAGGGTAGTATGATTCTTGCCTGTACCTTTTTACCTTATTAAAAACGATCACAGCACCACTGTTTATTAGGATTTCATCAGACTTATTGCTCAGAAAAATGCCATCTCTACCCATAAAGTAACAAACAAGCAACGTGGTACAGAAATACTGTATCATAAAATCTCCCTAAGATACAGAGACTGGGTTAGCATGGCTACTGCAGACCAATCTTTTTAATATGAACACCAGTGTTTTAGAATAAAAAGAGAAAAAGAGATTCCCAGGAATTGTGCTTTAAGTTGATAGACACATGAAAGCGCATGAAATATGCATTTGCTGGTCTGACAGCCCATGAGAGATTGTGATCCCAGGAAGAAATCAAGAAATATTTGGAAAGCACAGTGAAACTCACAGAGTGATACCAAATTAAATAATTTTGTTTTCAGTTTTTGACATCACTAGACAATAGACCTCACAAATTAGTAGCATAGACTGATTCTAACATGACATAAAATTACAGAAACATAGGAGAAGAAGGAATGAAAAAACTTTCAAATTTAGTTAAAAAGTACAGATGTCTTTGTTTTTTCATTGGCAGCTTCAACACTATTGCCTTTGGACATTTTATTTTTAAGAAATATCTGTCCAATTTGGATCTGTCATACTGCAACTGTGATTAGTTAGAGATGTTACAAAAAGTGAAATTACTTATGCAAGTCTACAGAATTAATGTATCATGAACACAAAGTAATAAACTTCCTGAGAACAACAATTTGAATTTCTCTGTTGTCCTTTATCCATGGACCCCAAACCACCTGAAAAGCATTATTTAATTACATATTGCACAACCTAGAGACAGGATGTATAACAAAAATTCAGTAAGTCTCCTCCGAGATGGAAAACAGCACATATTCAGAAGTGCAAAGCCACGACTTAAGAGGATGTGAGGATAGCAGTCAGGGAAAATTCAAGAGCACATAAGTAGGTAACCTCTAATTATTTAAGTTGTATTTGACTGAGTTATCATCTTTAATATCAAAGCTTTTGGGGTCCCTACTCCATGATGCCTAAAATCACGGGTGAACAGTCATTTTTTCCCCAAAAATATGGTGGTGGAAACTCATTTATGAGAACTTTGAGATAAATTTTAGAGCTGGACAAAAATTTTTAGACAGTTTACTGGCCAAAAAATGCAGGATGACTGAAGCTATTTGGGAGTTTGGAATGAATTCAGCAAATTGTTTCAGCCAAACAATGTGGGAGAGGAAAGTGGAATTCTGAAAATGCGAAACATTCTGTTCCGACATTATCAAAATTACAAAATTCTGCCTTTATTTCCTTCTTTCTAGTTAAAGCATTAGAAAAAGTGGGCAGTACAACCAAAAAGGAAGAAAAGACAGTGACACACTTCAAGAAAAACCTGGAGTGTGTCACACTTGGAAGCTTTTCAGTCTGACCATTCCCAGTTTGTGCAAGAAAGCCTCCAAATGAGAATGAGCAGTACCACAGAGGATAAGGATACGTGCACATTCCAGCGGAGAACATATTTCTCCTGTGAGTTAGAGCAAAGATGCACCAACTGAAAACTGGAAAATGTTGTTACTAAAGTCTACTGGTTTGATCTATTTGCTCATCTTACATAACATGTTTGATGAAAAGCAATTTAGACAGCCTCTCATCTGCCTTGACTGAACTATTTTTGCACAGGTCATCTTCTGCCTTTTAGTAGTTGCAAATATCGATCAGATAAAACTATCAGTACTTCTGAATTGACCACTCATCTTGGGCAAATACTTCTCTTCAGCAGACTATGGTTGCCTGGAGCTGACAAGCACAGAACAAAGTTAAAGCTGCCTTACCTGCTCACAAGAGGACTGTCTCACAGCAGAAGAAATACCATCTGGTGACCGAGGAACCAACTTAAAGCAATTAACTTTCCACTTGTCAAAGGAGTAGGATGCAACTCCCTTGAGCTCTGGAAAATCCCTTGAATGTGGTATATGTTACTTAAAATGATGGCCCTATGGCAGACATTGGACTAGTATTCCCTCGAACTTGTACAAAGCGCTACCAGCCAACCAGCTCAAAATAAAGGAATTAAAGAAGAATAAAGCAACATTTGCACATTCTCTTGTCCTGTGCTCCACTGCAAGATCTTCAGATGCAGCTAAAGGTCACGAGAGCAAAAACACAGACATAAAGAAATAAAAGAAAAATTAAAAAACTTCTATCTAATCTTCATGATAGAAAGCAGTTCTAACCATGGTTCTCATCTAGGAGCAGTTAGAAAAGAGTAAATCTCATGTCACTGCTGCGTGCACTCAGAGCATGCTTGACTGACATGGCAGTCTGATAGGACCAAACTGCTGTGCTAGCAGACCGGGCTGCTCAGGCTGCAGATTTGGAACTGGCTATTTAAACAGGCTGGGAGGAAATAGAGCCCCCATGACTCAAACCCTAGCATTGAACTCCTGCTTGATAACAGGCAGGGGGAGGGTACTTACTCATAAGCATGAGTGATGCTCAAATGTCTGACACATCATTCCTGCCACTGTAGGAAGCTGCCAGAGATGCAAAAGATTAGAGGCCCTACAAAGATGCATAACTCAGGCATGTGTGGGAGGCTCTGACCCATTTCTTGCTGGATGTGTGAGCCTGCTCTCAGGGGCATAGTGACCAATCATCCACAATACAAACCGTCAAGCTCCAGCAATTCACCTCAGGCCTCAGGGTCTCTGGAGTCTGATCCCAACCTGTTGTTGCTCATGAAGTCTGGACAGATTGGGTAGCCTTCAACTAAGTACAGCTTCTACTGCTGGCAGAAATCCCAGGCTCAGCCGTACTGGTGCTCTGTGGCTTCTCTTGCCCTTTAATAGCTCATTAAGCTCTCTTGCAAGGGAAGAACCTGGCATCCAGAGCTGCAGCTACCAAACTCCATTTACTGTCATCTGCGTACAATTTGCTGTATGAAGCTGAGGCACTGCATTATTATGAAGGGAGAAAAGTGATGGGGGGGAGCGAAAACCACTCTGTCATACAGGATCAAAACCTTATTTCTACATTTTCATAGGTTTGTTCACTTTTGCAGTGAGCAGAAAATGGGAACAGAGAAACCTTTGGGTATGCATATGGCAGAATCACACCTGATGCACCAGGCCATTGATGTGAATTTGGCTCAGGCTAGCAGTGACTATTGACTCGTGTCAGTAAGCAACTTATCTCTGCTGTGTTTGTTCTGATGTTGATTTCTGGTTAGGGGTCTTCTCAGGGCCCGGAATTTGTTACCCACTGTAAGCATGTGGGGAAATGCAGTTCACTTCAATAGGAAAAAACCTGCAGCTACCAAGGTAACAGAGTTGTTGAAATGATCAAGAATGTTACACTGCTAACCAGCTAGAGCTAGAACATGATAAGTAACAGATTAACTTGTTCTGGACTTGCCTTTGGCAGTTTTGGGTGTCAATGACCTCTTGCCTGTAGAATACAGCTGCTCATTTTCCTGCATTCTTCTGCAGAACCTACCCAACCATCACTTGTTTCAGTGTGCTTTTCTTTCCCCAGTTTGCATTTGTGAAAAAAAATCAACAAAATCTATAGTAGAATCCACTATGGGGTGTCAAAGGATTCCCATCTACTCTCCCTTGTCCCACTTAAGTCTGCCAGCTGATCTACTCACAAGAGCACTGCCTCATCTGACTCATCCAGGTTAGCAAACACTACTCCTTAAAGTATTTTAGGTGGTCTGGTTGATTTGGACTGACACAGCTTAGAAAACATGCCAAAGCAGCCCCACCAGCAAATCCAATGGGGCAGCAATACCTGTAGGAAGGGGGTGATGAGAAGGCAGAGTTGGAAAGGGAAAAGAGCGGGAGGTGGCAGTCCCTTCTGCCCACCCAGCTGAGTTTCACTGGTGGGATCCGTCCTCAGGATCCGTCCTCAGTAAAACATCTCAGACCAGGAAAGATTTAGGGCTGCAAGCAGGAATAGGGCTACCTGAGCTTGGTGGGAGGGACAAAGCTCTGTAGGGAAGCAGCTCTGCACCCAAGTTTAAAAAGCCTACTTTGGGCAAATGCCACTAGGTAGTATCTCTTACATGAACACAATATTAACAACGCTTTTCTTCCTCACCTGTGAACAGCTTTCCTCTGCCTTAGGAGGAGAAGGACACATCAGCCTGTGATAGTTGTATACTGCCGTGTTCACAGCTTTCCTTGGAACTTCACAAAGATGAATGAAACAAATATCAGTTGAGCAGTCCAAGTCAAGTACTCTATGCAGCCTTTGTACAAAGGGAATTGAAGCATGGGTGGTTTAAATGACTTGTCACAGACCACAAAGCTGGGCAGAATGTGTACCTGATTTCCATGTTGGTCAAAATGTCAAATTAATCCTTCTTCTGACATTTGAAAGCAGCAGAGAAAGGTAAAACTGTTGGTCATTTCTTTGTTTTCAGAGTAGTACTCCTTTTGTATAAAACTAAAAGAGAGAAGAATATGGGGATAAGGAATAAAAAAGAATTGGAAGCAAAAAAGGAATAGCTGAATTATGAATTTCACCATTTTTTTATTCAAAGTCAGAAAAGCAGGCCTGCTGTTTGCTAAGGGAAAGGGTATATTTCCTTGATCTTTGGTGGAGGTAGTCATTACAGCAAGGAAAAAGAGAGAGAATTCATTGTCTCTGCCATTTCCAGAGTCCTGTTCTAACTCAATCGTTAAGTCACAGCAGTAGTGTAATCACACCTAAACATGATCAGTTGTCTTTTCCCTTTCTCTCTTCACATATGTTCAATTTTATAAAGTGCTGAGGAAAAGGAAATTGAGATTACACTACTTACAGATGTCCTGAGAATGCTGGAAATTGTTGATGGAATAAACTACCCTGAGAGACTACCTTTCCTTCATTTCAAAGCATGTGTTCCCTAATTTGGCTGATGCTGAGAGATGTTTTCTTCGTGGAGCCTTCTGTCTCTTCCACTTTGGCAAGCAATGGAAGAAGATGATATGAGAGAAACTGGTCCAAATTTAAGCGCGTACAATCTTAACTTTAATTCATGTTTGGAGGGAGAAGTTGTTTCTGCTATATAAATAAATCACACCCTTTACAAAATCTTTTCTAAGGCTCTCTGACGGTAATACCCAATGGAAAACAACAACCTGTGAAAACTGTCCCTTTGTCACAAGAAAGGATTAAGGCTACACTATTTTCATTCTTGGCACATTTCCTTAACTGAAGTATAATGGCTTCATTTCCTTTTCTTTTCAATGTGAATTTAGTGCTGATGAAAAGTACCAGCTTAGCAGCTCAGGCAACTGAAGCAAGTTATTCACTCAAAGAGTGAGAACACCACAGGTAATCGTAGTGTAGAGCACCACCAAAGTCAATCAAATTTGATGTGGATGGGAAAATTATTTCAGGCAAAAAACCTGTTCCTCCCCACAAGATATGAACAATTCTTAGTCTCCCTGAGGACTTTGTCAACATTGTGCCCACTAGTATTCCTGAAAAATGGTTGCCTAAAAAAATTAAGATCTTTTCCATCAAAACAGTTAAGTCAAAATGTGAACAAAGCAAATGTGACCTTAACTATTTCACTGACAATTTCGATGGTGAAGCTTTCCAAGTAGATTTTTTTAAATGTCAAATATCCCCAAAAGAAGTTATTCTTAAGACGTTGTCCAGCTTTCCTTTTCAGATATTAATCTCATGCTGCCACAGTTATGTTCTGCAAAATGGCCATTCAAAGCTAGCTCAGGTACAGCATATGATAATCTAGTATGCTTCATGTTTCTGATTTCAGTGCAAGCATGTCTCCATGCTAGATAGTCAGACAGCAAAGTCACCCTAGAGGATCTGTGTTCAGGCTCACTAGTCTTGCTTCTGAATGGGTAAAAGGAACATTTTCTGGTGGTGAACTTACTTATTTCTAGGTTTGGGTTGCCCCTTAAATCTGAACAAATCAAGAGGTGCAGAACTTCCCAATGTGCTAACCTACATGTTTGGTAAGACAATGAGACACACCCTACGGTGACATTATGGACTGGAAAAGACCAACCTTGGTACATGCTAGCTACAGTGCAAAGTGTTTGAAACTGGATATGCCATATCTCAAAGTGCAAGCGCAGCCTCTGCAGGATGCTTCCTTCAAATGTTACCATCAGCAAACAGCTTTAACGTTTGCAGTAAAGCTTTAATATCGAAGCCCTTGTTATTTCAAAGTTATACAGAGCAGTTTCTGTCATCCATGCAGTAAAACTTCTATCTGCCAAGACAAACATAGACCCAAACTCTTCTCTCTATTCACGACAATGTTATTGCATAACTGTGAAGACAGAGCAAATATCATAGAATCATAGAATCATAGAATCATAGAATCATAGAATGGTTTGGGTTGGAAGGGACCTTAAAGATCATCTAGTTCCAACACTCCTGCCATGGACAGGGACACCTTTCCACTAGACCAGGTTGCTCCAAGCCCCATCCAACCTGGCCTTGAACACTGCCAGGCAGAATATATGATAATAGTGATTAGGTGATTTAAATCAAAATATCCAAAGTGCCTCAAAGTTTAGTCACTGCTGGATAGGAACTGAGATATATTCTTGATGACCTATGCTAAGTTTTTAGCTGTAAATGTGCTCTTAGAGAGATCTCTCTTTTCTTCTGAAGTGGTAAATAGCTGTCTTCAGGATATCAATAGCATATATGTTGATAATTAAATTCATGATAATACCATTGATAATGAGAAGTGTTGATGATTACATTGTTGATAATGAGATGCATGTTAACATACATACATTAGTATGGCACACATAAATGCTTAATCTTTGACTAAGTTGTAGGCCCATGTGTAACCCATGCCCATCCTGGCTTAGACAGCAGGAAGAGATCAAACATTGAACTTTCCTCTGCGGCTCTGGATCTTTGGTGCTTGTCAGCAGAGGACCAGGGTCCCAAAAATACATCAGAAAGTTCCCCTGCTCCATATTTTACATGTAAACTTAGAATACTTTTAGGAGTACCTTAGGTTAATATCTTAGGCCAGCTAATAATATTCACCCACCACTGGTCAGGAGCAACCGAGCCAGGAGGCAAGGAAAAGGAGAAGCCTAGTTTGAACTTATGCTCTCCTATTAGCTGCTCTTCTTGCTCCACTCCTCTCTCTCAGCCCTTTGGTGGGGGGTTAACTACCTTAAGACTTCCTTAAATTCCTTAAATGCAGCTTTGGATGGCCAGGTTCAGAGCTCATGTAAAAAGCTGGGGGATTTGTACTGTGGATGGTGGATGTGAGCCTGAGTGCATCTCAGTGAACACAAATGAAAACTAAATCTGAGGGAAGCTAGGTCAGTGTAATGCACTCCTGGGATGAGGGTAGGCGGAAGAAGGTGTAAAACACACCAACTCAGACTCCCTCCAGAATTGGAGAACTCAGATTCACATCTGAATTTGGCTCCCATTGCCTGACTCAGAAAAGTGAACTCTTTCCAAGTCTGGAGACACCAGTACATTCTGTGCAAAACCCTTACAGGGATACTGTTAAGCTTGTCTAGCCCACAAATTAACTTAGCCTGACATATCTTAGGTTTTACTCTGGAGGCACAGGCTGCATTTAAAGCAGCTCTGCGCAGCAGAAATGAGGGAAACAGAACATGATGCTCTGCGACCTGCTGCCACATGCTGGGGATGGTGCACGAGCAGCACTCATGAGTGGTGCCACGGGTATTTATGCTGGGGCTGCATGGACCTTCAGCTTTTTTAGGCAGAACAAAATGAAAGAGAATGAAATAGTCTGTTGTAGGGCAAATACATTGCAGAGAAGCCTCCAGGACCCTTACAGCAAGATGTACTGTGAAAAGAACGTGACAAAGTAGGGGCTGTTTGGCTTTTAGATATGTCATAGCTATATAAGCTGCAAGGAGAAAACATATAGGTCAGGATCTGTCAAGTGAAAAGACAAAATGAAGGTACTAGTGCTGGCAGCTGGTGTGGAATTTTAAACCCAGGCTCAGATCTAAGAGAAGAAAATGTTTTATAGCAAAGCCTACTGACCCCACAGAAGGTTTAATAGTGTCCTGCCTCCATGAAGGACACCACCACATAGTGTCTTAGACTGAGGACAAGCAGGGTGGCACACATAACGCTTGCCTGAAGGAAACTTGCCACCTCTTTCTAGAGCTGCCATGGAAAGGAATGGAGACCCTCCTGGACTGCAACCTCCTTCCCTTCTATGGCCTCTGTGGAAAGCAGTAGTGTAAATTGTGTTTGGTGTAATTCACTTGCAAATATAGAGCTGTGACTAACACCCACTGCTCAGGTAGGATCACAAGTCACAGTTTTGTCAAAAGGGTGTTACCGTGGCTGTTCGGGACTAAATTCCAGGTATCTACACATCTGAAAAATTCTGGGGAAAACACTGTAATGTCTCTTCTACCATCAAAATTTGGCTTTATGATGGAAAAGTTGCAAAAGGAAAAGATGATAAAATTGAGGACTTGCAAATCTTAAAAAAACAGGCAAGAACGTTTGGGTTTGCTAATGTCAACCCTCAGACCAAGGAAATTCAGGACTCGTTTCATTTTAATTCCCTTCTATCCCCAGTTCTGAATGCAGAATCAATGTCTGTAGTGCCATACCTTTCCCTCATCATCCCCTTCCTCTTTCTCCTTCAATGGCAAATAGGTTTTGATAGAATCTGGAAGGGTATTTATTTCTCAAAGA